>NW_028227274.1:25047500-25502500 GCF_978045245.1 Mus caroli | reverse complement strand
ATTTCCAGTTTAACTCTCAGCTAGGAATATATTTTCTGATCTTCAGAAATGTACAATGCAATATAATACAAAAAAAACAAACAAACAAGCAGCCAAACAAACAAACAAAAAACCCTACATCACAGAGGAAATGTAATTTTCCTAATTTGATAAAAGAAAGAGTATGTAAGCCTTGGTACCTGTAACTTAAAGTTAAACCTGGATTCTGGATAAATATAAAAATTGATCCAAACCAAAATTTGAGACAGTTGATCTGCAAGCTGAAGGCAACCCTGAGAAAGAGACTCAATCCCCTAGAGCAAGCCACACTGCCTGTTACTGACCAACAAGAGGATGAGGAGAAAATAGCACATTACTATGTTTCTGGACCACAAGCCCCACTCTTCAGAAGCTCAGAGAAAAGGAAACTGGAGAGATCTGTGAATATCCACAGACACTGACCTGAACACAAAGTCACTAGACACAGAGAAGCACAGGCAGATGTTGCAATCCTGGTAGAACCCTGAAGGCCTGAGCCAGTTTACAGATTTTCCAGCAGCACAGATAAATCCCAGGGCCTCTGTCATGGCTCCCAGAATTTCAGGAACTGGAATCTACTCCAGAGATGAATATTTCCTTGTACAACTAGGGAAACATATGCACATGAGAGTCTTATCCTGAGGTGGGAGGGACAGGCATGGCATGCATTGTGTTGCCTGAGCCCTGCACAGAGATGAAGCCTTTGGGGAAGATGGGCAGAAAGAAGCTTTGAGACTGAGTTTTATGGACTGAATGCTTTGAGTTCCAGAGACATAAGTATCTTTCTGTTCATGGACTATCAGAGGCGACTCCAAAGAATATCTTGGCTCCTACATATACCCGTTTCATTAAAGAAGACATTTTCAAGGATATTTTACATCATTCACTATTATCTTACACATTGTTTTTAAATCTTCAATTTTTTTATTATTGTTTCTTGTTTCATTATTGCTTTCTCTTGCTTGGTTACGTTTACGATCTTTTTTTTTTTTTTCTGAACAATTATATTGTATTCCCGTTTTCCTTTATCTTCAATCAACTTAGATTGCTTAGATTTCTCCTTTACTTCTTTTTCCCTCTTCATTTCTTCTCTTTTTTGCTTCCTAATTCCATTTTCATTGCATAATAATATTTAGAGTAACATTATCTCAAAAATATTCTTACTGATCATTTAATTAAAGCATCCATTTCAGTGTTCATGCCAGGCATGTTGCAAGATGGCTGTTCCTATGACCAGCGACTATATCTCCCTCCAAACCATCATCCAGGATCAGAAAGAAATTAAAATTAAAATTTGTTACTAAAAAAGGATCCATAAAGTAAAACAATGTAAATAGTTGTACAAGGAAATAAAATTAACAGAGTTCCCTCCTGGACAAATTGTAACAATAAGAAGTTGAATGGAAAGGCAAGAGTGTGTACAAAGCCCCAAACTTCTCAACAACTGAAGCAAAAGATAAAGAAATATAATATCAAAGAAAATGATTCAATATCAATCATTGAATGAATGATTCAATCATTGAATTCAATGATTCAATGATTTCACTATAAAGTGAAAATTGTCAACAAGCCTTACAAAATGTTTGGCAATCTTAAAGACAACTTAAACAATGAATAAAGAAAGCAATAAATCAACCAGTCTTCTGGATACAAAATTTTGCAATGTAAATAGTAAAGTTAGCTGAATAGACAAGAAATTGAACAACATAGAGGAAACATTCCACACTAAAGTGAACATTTTGAGATAGAACCAAATGCAAATGTTGGAAATGAGACTGTCAATTAAATAAAACACACAGGAAAACATGTTATAGAGAAATCAAACCAAAAGAAGAGCATTGCTGGTAGAATGGAGGCAGAAGAGTTCTCACATTCTGAGAACAATAAAGGACATAAAGAAATAATCGAATGAGACCATAACTTCCAAGAAGTTGAGATTATGAAAAAGAGATGAAACCAAAGAATGCACATAACAGAATACAGTGCTTTGATCAAAGCTAAAGGGATATGAAAATAAACAGATAAGTCTCCCAGTTGCAGGAACGATATGAACTCACAAGTTGAGGGCTTGAATTTTAATAAGACTCTATCTTGACTCCTGAATTGATTTATTACTCCAGGTAGATATAATCTAAAAAAGTCTCCAAGATTCTTCCCCATTAAAATGTTAAAGCTATAGAACAAAGAAACATTACAAAAGCTGTAAATGAAACATCTAATTCATCTTCAGAAATAAATCTGTCAGAATGATATTAGGCCTCTCTGCTATAATCCTGAAAGTTACAAAAAGCATAGAATGTCATATTTCAATTCATAAAGATAAATAACAGCCAACCAAGTTTCCTTTTTTCTTTGTATTTGATGGGGAAATAAGTCTCCAAATATTAGTGATATCTAAAGGAATTCAGGGCCACTAACACACCATTAAAAAATTATTAAAGGAATACTATACAAGGAGGAAGAATAAAAGGCAGTCCCAACAATGTAGAAATCAGTGACATAGGAAAAACAATCCTGGGAGGCAGAACTAGGGTACAGCCCTGTCCAAATGAGTAAATCAGCAAATATCCAAATTGAAGAATTGTTATAGAAGAGAACATATTATATGTCCAAAAAATCATAGTTCATTGAAATTCAGAGACTGGAATATTATAAATAATGCAAGTGGAAGCAAAGAATAGGCATTCTGTAAACTATAAAATGAGAATTATGAAAAAAATTGTCAAAATAAAGATGCTAATTTTTAATAAAAATATAGCCAATCAGGAAGATGTAAATGTCTCTCTCTCCTGCTCCCTCCCTCCCTCTGTGTGTATGTGTGTGTGTGTGTCAGTGGGTGGATTTGGTATACACAATTTAATGAAACAAATACTAATGAACATATAGAGAAAGATACAGTCTAGATGTAAAATAAGTGGATCATTTTCCTCTCAGCCATAGCTTAAAGATGCAGGTGAAACTCAACAAAGAAGTTTTAAAATTAATCTACATCACAAATCTAGTGGACTTACTAGACTTTGAACAGCACTCTACTAGTCATTTCTTAATCCGCATTGGACCAAAATGATATGCCACTCTAGAAGAGTAAATTGAAGTGGAGTATCGCTTGTATGCAGGACAGTGAAGAACTAAACACAACTACATAAATTACAGGATAGGGATCGGCAGACAAGAATAGAGTAGTGCACATAGTCAGTGTTCAGAATATTTTCTTCTATTTTGTTTGATTTTTTTGTTAATTTTAAGCAAAATCACAAAAAGAAAACATGAAAATGCCCTTGTTAAGTTTTAATCCTAGCATTGTCTTTAATAAGTAATTTGTTTCATCCATGCCTGGTATGCTATCCTGATCTGTTTCTCTATTTTTATGAACAGCAGTCTGTTTTCATTTGTTTGAGTTTTTTGTTGTTTGTTTGCTTTTGTTCTAATTTTTGGCTAGCTTCACTGTTTACCTCTCTCATTTATGGTGTCAAAGAACCCACTGCTGTTTACATGATTTGTTGTTATTCTATTTTGTTCCATTAATTTCTGATCACACCTTTATTTTTTATTTCCACCTGCTAATTTTGGAAGTTGTGTTTCAGGAGATTCTTGGCTTGGGCAGTTATGATATTTCACATTTTTATACAGGCAAATTTATCTATGAATTACTCTCGCATGGCTGTCTTTCATGTATCCCAAAGAATCTGGAGGATGTGTTTTCATGTTGAACCTAGGAATTTTCTAAGTTCTTCCATGATTTCTTTGAACACATAGTTTAGATTACCCAAGGCAGAATTATTCACTTCCACGTGTTGCATAATGTTATAACTCTATGTTTTGATTGCCTACTATGTGAACTCTCCTAGGAATGGCAGTGAATTACAGATTCTTTCTTTAATTGCCTATTGATCTTAACAACCATGCATACATTTCATTGCTTCTTTCGCAAATTCAAGCATCAACTCATATTCACTCTACAGGTCACACATACCCTGTCTCCTCAACTGTACCCTGGTCAATTGATACTCTCTATAAATCACCAAAACAAGTTTGAGTCCCTTTATCCTTTAATTAGTTAATCAATTTATATATTACTGTAAATTTTCTCTATTACCACAACTCCATGCTGCCCCTCAGCACTGCTGCCACTCCAATTTAGACCAAAGAGAGAATCCTTTCCTTTTTGTAAAGAGTAGAGGCTATATGTTTTTGTGATTTTCCAAAATTATTCTTGTCCAGAAAAAATTCCTTTGGAATAGCAGTATATATTGTTTCCTGTCTAATGCATCTCATTTTCTGTCACTATTCCTCTCTTACTGAATTAGGCATTAAATTTCATTACATTTCAGAATTCTACCCTTTCCCATAAAAACTCTAATTTTCTAATTGAAGATAAAATCACTTTCCATAACTGTAGAAATGACTACAGGTATAAAGAGGGAAAAAATCATGGGGAATGTTGTTTATTGATGCTGCAACTTGGGAGATAACCAAATACCATTTGTTGGAGAGTACATTTCATTATATCTAAGGTAGAATTCCATATTTTTATTTACAAGAAAATATATTAATTTCTTATGGGCACATTGTACATAAGTCATAAAAATTATGTGGGTATTAAAGAAGTTTTTAATGTTCAATTTAGTAATAGGAATATATATATATATATATATATATATATATATATATATATATCAGGAGGAAAAATGAAATTGTTTGTATGGATTAACCTTTAGCTTAGCTTTTGTCAAGAACTGCAAGTTCTCCATAACTCTACAAAAAACCTCGGAGATAACATCCAGCACAGCTCTCACCTGAAATCTGTAGAGAGCAGTGCTTCCTTCCATTGTCTTGGTATATTATGTCTCAGTATCTTTCTCATCCATCATGATATTTGTCAGTACATGGTGACTGGGTGTCAGGAAGAGGTTTTTCAAATTGTTAGATAGAGGATGTGATGGTAGGTTGCATTAAGCAAGTATCTCTTTGCTGTTCTTGAAGCTACCCAAGCATGTAATAATTCAAATAGAATTTCAGACAGACAGAACCTTCCGACGAGGGAATCTGGCATGACATTCTGCATTAAGAGAACTGCCCTATACATCTTGGGCAAGGACCATGGTGTCCGTTGAGCTTTACATATTTAGACCATCAAGAATGACTAGGCCAGTACCAGTGTGACTATTCCAGAAAGTAGTGCAATGTGATGTAGTCAGGATGTTTTGTAGGAAAGCAGTAGCTTGCCTGTGCATGTGCAGCCAGCATTAACTCATGTCATCATTCACATCTCAAGATTTGTTTGTTTTGTTTTATTTTCAATCAGAATTATTATTCCATAATAATGTTGCACTAGAGATGAAAAGAAACTCAACAAATATGTTTTAATTAACATAATTCCTTAAAAGTAATAACCTATCACTCTTTGGAAGATTTACTGTAGTTATGAGTTATTCAAGAAATTTCAGCTGTTGTGATATAGTGGGGACAATAGAAGTAGTTTTCAAACACAGAACAAGGTTGACATCACAGCAGGAAAGGGAAACAGAGGCAGCACAAGAGCTGGGGACACAAAATAAATTAAATGCCATTTTATTGGATGTGGAAATAAATTCCTTGAAATATTGGAAATGGGTATTTAACATCCTCAGTTGTGTGACAGCATGCTGCAATATGGTTAGGCGCCAGATGTGGTGGTAGGGATAGGGTACCGCCAAAAACAAAGGTCAGCTTCCACAATTAGAGCTCTTTACATGGTGCACATAAGAAAGTAGATTCATGAAGACTTTTTACCTAGTCACAATAACATGCATGCCTTGTGTTTGTGTTGTTTCTTCATGCCAGAGAAGCTCAAAGAGTTTAAACAAATGAAAGTTAACATTGATTAATTAATCCATCTGGCCATCCCCTCTCTGAGGCTCTAAACATTGAGCAGCAGTTTCCTCATTACAGATGCCTCTAATTGCATTTATTACTCTAATTAAGCCTCCTTTGTGTTTTAATTAAGTGCACAAAGGTTGGAGCATAGTCCCCGTCTCCCCTAAAATGGGAAATGTGTACCTCTATGCTGAAAGCAACTCAAGGTACTTAATAGCACTTTGAACATGACATAATTCAAAAAAGTTCTAAAGCAAGACTCAGCGAATAGATTTTAAGAACCGCATTTCACACTCACATAAGTAATGAAAACATCTAAAAATAAACATCAATCCAGAAATATTTACCTAAATTTATCATGTGCAAAGAGCTAAAATTAAGATGATGTAGACTTAGCTCAGCCTGAAGCTCAACATTTTGAGGAAGGAATGTTAATTTTGTTATCGTATTTATGTCCTGAAACACATTCCAGAAATATATGAGGCAACTTATAAGTTAATGTGATCAAACAAAACAAATGAAGATACGAACATCTCTGGGGGCACACTCAGCTAATTTAAAAATATTTAAACCCTTTGGAGGAGAATTGGAGAGTATACAAAGCATGGAGAAAAAAAAAAAAGAGTCAACCATTCCCCAGCTACATGTTTTATGAGTGTTTAATTGAATTATCCTCTTATGGTCATATTGGGGCACATTTATCTAGATTTCAGAAATTACTAGTGTTTGTGAGATGAGCAAGTTATAATATGGGAAAAAGAAGTGCCTTTGGTCCAAAACCACTGGAAATTGAAGACATAGAGCATCCAACTGAACCAAGGCCTGGAATCAGAATCTCTGAGTTGTCTTAGGTTTCTCAGATTTTTTCCAGTACCCCTCCTAAATGATATGTGAAAATAGGAATGTGACTTCATTCTCAGAAATGCAAATGCTAGCAAGTACCCAGCTACAACTAACACATCAATATCTTCCTTTCAGCAAACAACCATGTGATTAATGCATTTGTGACAATACTCCAGAGCTTCACATTCCTCGCTAGGGAGTCTGCTTTGAGTCTGTAGAACAATATGAAAGTACTGGTTAAAAGCCTCTGGGCTCCTCTTAGTTCTTTTGCTAGAGAATGAGGTTGTGGGGCTGTATTTTATCATAATATTGACTTCTCAAGGCTCACTACTGTTCAGGAGGTCTACAATAGATCAGCTGTCTTGTAGTGACAGTAAATAAATTACTGGAAAAAAAGATTTGCAGGAAACCTGATTGGCCACCCATTGAAGTCAAATGTACTCACCATCTTTACCAAATAAAGTGGATTATTGTACTATTACTTGATGCCTGACCTCTGTGAATGGTTTTAGACTGTACTGAGTAATATATAATTCCAATGCTTAAAACGAAAGAAACTAAGAAAAAAACAAACAAATAAAAATGTGTTCTGGACAGTTGTGAGCATTTGCAAATTTCTTCCTGGGTTCTCTATAAGGTGTATGCTTCTCTCACTTGCTGAGTTCCCAAAAAGATATCTACTCCTTTTTCAGCAGGTATTTTGAAGTTCATTATTGAGAGGAAAATGCTAAAAGCTGTATTCACTTATTCTTTCTTTACGTAGCTTATTTAAAGCTTCACTACTTAATTTATATAAACACTTGGCAAGATCCTCTCTATATTCCTCAGTACATCTTGCAGAACATAACATATAGACATTCAGAGATATAAAATGGCAAGTATATTGTACATTGTTTCTTCTTCTTTTTAAAGATTTCTTTTATATTTGGATATTATGATATAATTACAGAGTTTTCTTTCTTCCTTCCTTTTTCTTTCATTAATTTTATATGCATATACATGTATGCAATACACATATGTTTGTAAGTATAATATGCTCAGGTCATTACCTTTGTGTATTTTTCAGAGATGATCATTTGGTATTGGATAACCAATTGCCTACTGTTCCCTGAGGATTTCTCCCACTTTCAGCATCCTCAGTTGCTGTAGTTTTTACCTAGGGTTGAGGCCTCCTTGGATTTCCTTTTCTATATTAACATGTCTATTGTTCTTTTCCAAATCACATTTAGGTAAGCACATTAGTAGGACTCTATGGGTATAGCTTATGACATTCCTAAAAAACACGGTCTCATAGAAATTTTTCTATTTCTCTAGTTCTTATCCTCTTTCTATGCCCTCTTTCGCAAAGATCTCTGAGTATTAGGTTTGAGAGATATGATGCAGCTGTATCTATTGGAAGTATGCTCCACAACTCTATATTTAGATTGGGGGTATTATTCTATATGCCTCCATCTGTTGCTAAGAGCTGTTTCTTTACTTTTAAGTATTATTTTGGTAACAATACAACTGGAATATAGATCTTTGTTGGGAATGGTGTTAGTAAAACTGATCTTTGGTATATGCTTGAAATGAAGGAGTAATATGAATAGGACTTATTCTTATTTTCAAGTCAGTGGGTGCCAGTACATAATATTTTAGTACCTTATGTGCTTTGTCTAATTCTACTTAAAAGTATATTCATCCTTATTAGCTTCTCCAGATCACAGGCATCATAGATTACATTATTCATAATAATCTCTTGGGGTAATTGTGAAAGAATAGACTACTTTTGTCTATGAAAAATGGTCATATTTGAATAGAAAGACTGAAGAGAATCTTAATGTATCCACTTATATTCCATAATGATAGGGCAATTATAAATCTGGTATATGCTAGAAATTAAAGAGAAAGCATATATGGACAGAGAAAATTGGTTTTTATAAGAGCTCATGTGGAAAAGACCAGATCAGACTATTGGTCAACTTGATGGGAAAGAATATTTTGTGCATCAAGCACACACTTTTGAGACAGACACTGTGAAGACAAGCGCCTAGGACAATGACCAATGAATTACAAACTATTCCATGATGGGCCCGGGAGATGTGTGAATATGGTATTATTAGAATCATCCCATCTTGGCAAAATAGTGTAAACTGTGCATTTTTAAATAAGGACATCATTTTTCAAATGATTTGGAAGAATACTGGAGTCGTTTTGAAGCCACTTATTAAAAATTAATCCTCAGCTTCACAAGACAGGTAGCTGTTTTGCTCTATTGGAAAGACCTAATAAAAAGAAATTGGAGTTCCCATTGCTCTCATCTCTCTTAAGGTTTAGAGTTAGTATTTTGGATTTTAGACATTCTAGTACTCACATGGTTCTTTCAAGCTGTTGTTCAAATTTGCAGTTACTTCATAATGTATATTTAACAACTATTGATAGACTTAGACACTGTCTACTTGACCATCTATACACGTTTGTTGTTGAACTCTATGCTTCTCTCCTTTGCCCATTCTTAGATTTTTCAATTAGATACTGGCTCCACATAGCAAGAAAGCATGTATTTGAAAATGACTGAGAAGAGATAAGTAATTTTACAACTAAATGTGGAAGGGAATATATATATATATATATATATATATATATATATATATATATATATATATTAGGTTTATTTTGCATTGCCAATTATATACATATTCCTAAACATAATTTTTTAACTACATAAACACAAATATTGTCAATTAAGACATTTTAAAAAGTAATTTAGATATGTTTTTCAATTTTTCCTAGTATGTGGCTTTCTTTCATTCTCTTCATAATGTTTTTCACAGAGTATAAGATTTTAATATTAATAGGATCCAATTTAGCAATATTACTTCATGGGTCATATATTCAGTATTGTATATAAAAGTAATCACCAAATCTAATGGCATAAAGACACTTTTCTGCAATATTTTCTAGAAGGATTTTGGTTTTGTACCTTGTATTTAAGTCTAGGTTCATTGTGTGCATGTAGTTGGGGGAAAATTCAAGGTCAAAGATTAGACTGCCTTTGTGTATAAAACATAGTCACACTGCTTCTGGTTTTGAAAATGAAAATTCCTTCCTCACTGAATTGTCTTTGCCCCTATGTCAGAAAACAGTTCATTTTTCCTCTGAGCCTCATTTGATCCATTTCTGAGCACTCTACTCTGCTCCACTGATCTGTCTCTTTTGCTACCAGTACCATCCTGTCTCTATTGCTGCAGCTTTATGACAATCTTGAGGTCAGTTCACAAACGTTTATAACATGAAATAATGAGTGGATAACTCCCCTTTGAATATCCCCATGAGGGCATTCACAGGCATCAGACTTTAAACGCCTCTTTTAGAAATTGTGTAGCATAAATAATTACATGAAAATAAATATTTAAGACAGCATCCTTCAGTAAATATGATAACACTTTACTCTGGTTGAGTGAGGCTTCTGGAAAAAAAAAAGACCTATATTTTTCTTTCTTCCTGTTATGAAATAATTTTGTAAAGGGCAAGAAGAGAGACAATGGAAGGGTTTTAGGGAAAAAAGTGATGGACATGATGTAATTATATTATAATCTCAAAGATTAAATAAATAAGGAAAGAACATGTTGACAATCTCAAAATGAAAAAAGGAAAGTGAACATGTTTACAACAGTACTCAGAACTAGGAATAAAGTCTTCGGGATGTTTAGATAAAAGACATTGACCACACAGACCTAGCAATCCAAGCTGTTTGTTCTACCCTTTCCTTTTCTTTTTTACATTTTTATAAAATTATTATGCTGGACAGTTTCATGTCAATTTGACACAAACTAAAGTTATTTGAGAGTAAGAAACCTTACCTTAAAAAAATGATTCCATATGATCTTGTTCTTTTGTAGGCAAACCTGTAAGGCATTTTCTTAATTAGTGAATGGTGAGGCTGACCTATCACATTGTGGGTGGTGCCATTCCTGTGCTTTTGTTACTGGATTCTGGAGAAAGTAGGCTGAGAGAGTTATGAGGGAGCCAGTAAGCAATACCCCTCGATGGCCTCTGCTTTAGCTCCTGCCTGTAAGTTACTGACTTGCTTAAGTTACTGCCCTGAAACCTTTGATGATGATCAGCACTGTGGAAGTAATCCACATAAACCCCTTCTTTTTCATCTTCCTTTTGCTCAGAGTATTTTTTATAGCAATAATAACCTTAACTGAGACAATTGTATGGTTAATGTTCACCAACAAGTCTTCTGCCATTTCCACATGAGTAGAACAAAGAAAATGTGATGCAGAACATAGCTTCCTGTAGTCTTTGGAGTTGTAGCTAAAGATGGTCTTCATCTAGTAACTTTTTTACATTCTTCTCCATCAGTGTTGGGATTACAGGCATGCACACAAGACCTACTTTATGTGGCCTGGGTGTTTATCCTTGAGCTTCGTGCATGCTGGTAAATATTCTATTATTTGAATAATCTCTCCTTTCTATGTGTTGTTGTTCCACTTTGAAAAAAATCATATTTCCAGTTCAATTCTGATAAAATTACACATTCTAATGCTATGATTATTAAGACCAGCCAATCCAGAACACTCCATGATTTCATTATGTATAAAGACTGTGTTCATTTGTGTTTTGCTGCTGTGAACATGCACCATGACCAAGGCAACTCTTCTAGAAACAACACTTAATTAGGGCTGACTTCCAGGGTCATACGTTCAGGACTATGTCATTGTCCAGGCAGGCATCCTGCAAGAGGAGCTGAGAGTTCTCCATCTTCATCTGAAAGCTTCTAGCAGAATACTGGCTTCCAGGAAGCTAGTATGAGGGTCTTAAAGCCCATACTCACAGTGACACACCTACTCCAACAAGGCCAGACTTACTACAACAGGGCCATACCTTATAATAGTACCTCTTCCTGGGCTGAGGAAGACCATATACAAACCATAACATTTCACTCACTGGCCCCAATAGGCTTGTTCAAACATATGAGTCTATAGGGGCCATACCTAAAAATAGCATAATACAAAATGCATTTAGTCCAACTTCAAAATTCACCATAGTCTATAGCAATCTCAACAATGTTAAAAATCCAAAGTTCAAAGTCTTCTCTGAGACTCATCCAGTCACTTAACTGTAATTCCCAAGGAAAGACAGGAAAACAGCAGGACAAACTCCAAACTCTGCATCTCCATGGCTGATGTCAAAGAAGTCATCAGATCTCCAACTCTTTTTTATGTTTGTTGACTGCAAGAAACTTCTTTCTCCTGGGTTGGTTCCTCTCCAGGTTAGTAGCTTTCCTCTGCAGATAGCCCATGGCTCTGGCATCTTGAAAATCTTGGGGTCTCCAAAGTGACTTCAATGTTACAGCTCTTGTTTCAACATCTGGCATCCAGACATGATCTTCTGGGCTTTTCCAGAGGATTGGTACCATTTCTCCAGCTCTGTTCTTTTTAACACTCTAAGCTCAGGTTGATCTACTCCACTGCAGCTGCTGTTCTTGCAAAGGTCACTCCTTTGTGTGACCCCTTTAGTGCTGGGCCAAAAATTGCAATTGAGGCTGCAGCTCACCAATGGCCTTCCATGGCCTCTCCTAGTGTCAAGTCTCAGCTTTTCCTCAGGATCCCTTCATGCCTTCAAAACCAGTACCACCTTAGTGACTCAGTGACTCATACATTACCAAGTACAACTACAACTTGAGGTACATACTCAGCTATTTCTGGATTACAGCTTCTTTGTGTTCTCAGAAAACACTTCCCAGAAGATTTATCCTCAGTGATGCTGGTCTCTTCTTAATCGTAGCTAATTTCTTAGCTCCAGCTAACCAGCATCAATTGTCCCATTAGCCCCTTCTATTCTGGAGTCTAAAGCTAGAGCTATGTGGCCAAAGATGCTGAGTTCTCCTGCTTGCTGAGGCTGGAACATGGCCAGTCCCCTGTTCTATTATTATATTATTGTACTGGCTAGTTTTGTGTCAACTTGACACAGCTGGAGTTATCACAGAGAAAGGAGCTCCAGTTGAGGAAATGCCTCCATGAGATACAACTGTAAGGCATTTTCTCAATTAGTGATCAAGGGGGAAAGGCCACTTGTGGGTGGGACCATCTCTGGTCTGGTAGTCTTGGTTCTATAAGAGAGCAGGCTGAGCAAGCCAGGGGAGGCAAACCAGTAAAGAACATCCCTCCATGGCCTCTGCATCAGCTCCTCCTTTCTTACCTGCTTGAGTTACAGTCCTGACTTCCTTGGTGATGAACAGCAGTATGGAAGTGTAAGCTGGATAAACCCTTTCCTCCCCAACTTGTTTCTTGGTCATTATGTTTGTGCAGGAATAGAAACCCTGACTAAGACAATTATCATCAGCTTTCTGTTTTTCCAACACCTTCCCTGACTAAGCTTGGCTGTTCTGGAACTTGACTATAGACTGACTTTGAACTCAAGAGATCAGAATGCCTGTCCCTTAAGCATTGGAAATAAAGCCTGGATTTAAATTTTTCTTCACCTAAAACTTGCTCTGTTCTATGCTAGCCTTGAACTCAAGAAATCTGTTTGTCTTTGCCTTCTGGGATTAAAGACATGTATCACCATGCCTGGACCTAAATTTAGCTGGGTTGGATCTTGCCCCAAGGTCACTACTCTTTTAAGTAAATTTATTAGTTAATCCTGTTTAATCCTTGAACACAGTATTCAGTTCCATTTCACTTCTTGGTACCGCTTTAATACTCGAAATATATATAAAATATTTTTTTTTCTTTTTCAGCTTGCTATGGTTGTTTAAAATGCTCTTCATGAGACTTAACCAGAAAACAAAGTCTATGATGGGCATTGCTTAGACTTCCTTTGTGAATGCAATTAATCAGAGTCTCTTCACCGTAGCATCAGGAAGACTTTTCAGACAAATGCAATAAGTAGCCACATTCTTCACCAAAATATCACAAAACCAGTTTCCAGGTCACACATTGAAATTCTGCATTGAAATTGCTTGGGCAAGGTCTGTACAATTCAAATTACTCTCAGTAACAAACTCTTCCATATTCCTACTAGCCTAGCCCATTACTCCCCATTTAAAGCATTACATTGTTTTCTAATCCAAAATCCCAATATTCATATTCTTCCAAATGAAAGGAAGGTCAGACCTCTCACATCAATACTCTGTTCCTGGTACCATCTTCTGTATTAGTCACAGAACTTATGGAATGTCTCTCTGTGTTATGGGATTTATTGTGATGACTTACAGTCTTTAGTCTAACTATCCCAACAGAGGGCAGCTGTGCATGTCTAAGAATCTAGTAGTTACTCAATCCCACAGGGGTAGTTTCAGCTGGTCTTCTGGGCTCCAACAAAAGTTCTAGCAAGTAAGTGCAAGTGGCTGGAGAAGAGTGACTATTTCTTCTGACAATGTCCTTTTGTAGGCCTTCAGCAGAAGTTGTGGCCCAGATTAAAGGTCTGCACTGCCATGCCTGCCTCTGGGATTTGCTTTGTCCTAGGCTGACCTTGAACTCAGAGATCTCCTTGCCTCAGTCTCCTGGGATTAAAGGCATGTACTACCCTGCCTGGCCTAAACTTTTCATGGTCACTGTGCCTTAAGGTATCTATGCCAAGATCCAGGCCAGAAATGTTTGTCTTCCTGCCTCAAGATCTGGATCACAGTTATGCCCTCCAATTCTGAACTGTAGTTCAATCGAGATGTAGTCACGATGTCAACCAGGTATAGCCATTACAATGACAAGCTTTCCAAATAAGAAATTGAACTTTGGTTCTTGTTCCTCCCTGATCCCAACTGGTTACTTTGTTTTTAATTTTATTTGTCTTTGGTTTTGTCAAAGAGATTGCTATCATATGATGTCTTCTAAGGCATGAAAATATTTTATTCATTTATATTTCTGATTTCTTCTATCATATTACCTTAAGTATCTTCTAATCTTTAGTTATGCTAGAGTATCTTATGATACAGAAAGCCATGCCTCCAATTCTACTTCAATAAATTCCATCCAATTATTTACTCTTAAGATTATAGCCTCACATAGGTCATGCTGGCTCTCTGGATGTCGATATTCCATATATATGTTCAGATTAAATATACTCCTATTAGGAACATACTTTAAATGGTATAGAGTTTAATAGTGGACATAGATTTATCCCTTAAACTTTTCCAAAAGGTGCCCATTGATGCCCTGTAGCATGACATATAATCAAAGTATATTTAAAAAATATCTTGTAATGGTCTAACTAGCAGGATGGCATAGCACATAGAGAGGTTGATGCCAAGACTTAAAAATGTGAGTTCAGTTCATTCACATGTGTGAAAAAAGGAACTGATTCTTTGAAGGTGTCCTCTAACTTCATGTATTTATTATAGAGGACATCTATGGGTGTGCTCACATGCACACACATATACACATATATTCACACATATAGGTGCAATACAATAATAAAATATACAATATAATAAAGTTCTCTTACATGAATAAATGAAAGCTTGAAGGAAATCAGTGACAACCATAAGTATTTTAGGCCCGGAATAATTGAATCTCCTTTACTAAGTGCAGGGAAAGAACAACAAACCCATTCCCACTCAAGTCAATCATCTGGGTAGTGATGAGCCCATGATTTTGCTTCTGCCTCCTCCTCCAAAATACAATAGCCTCTCTGAGGTTCTCCTCCACTGAGCAGACGCTTCAAATGAGAAGACATTAAAGCCTGTTGGTTATAATTTACATCGTATTAGTCTAAATAAAAACATGCATTATCAAAAGTAAAATTAAATGATCATCATGTTAATCAGATACTTTGCTGTTATTATGACGTTTATTGTTCCAATTGTATCATTGTAAATTGGAAAAATCCTAATTGTTCAGAAATCCATGTATTCATTTTGACCATAATGTAACTTCAGATAAATGTCGTTTAAATAACAGCAATTCAAGAGCTTCAGATTGAGAGATACTAAAAGATAGAACCTTTTGTTGTTGTTGTTGTTTTCAGAGAACACAGGGACAAAAGGCTGAAAAGCATGTCACTCAATGTCATTCTTGAACTTTCACCTATGTAACTTTAAGGGGCTAAGATGATGCTAATGCATATACTCAAAGGCAACCACACAAGGCATGGTAAGATGTGGTGTCCATCAGTAAACCCCAGACACTCATAAGCAGGGATGCTCAAAAAGACAGGAAGAAGATACTGTTCTATAAATATGAATAAAGTCATATAAATGGAGCCTTGACTATAATTTCGATTCACTCCCTCAGCCATAATTCAATTAAGGAGAATACTATTTTGATTTTCCTTCATTACTACTTCCAATATGATAGATCGGTATTTTTTGACCATGTCTTTTAAGAATTAATGTTTTTCTTTTAAAGTATATTTTTACTTGAAATAAAGTTGCATCACTTTCATTCATGAAATCACACACACACACACACACACACACACACACACACACCCTGCACACACACACACACACACACCCCATTGACCTATTTATGGCTTCAGTTATGGGTCCAGGGCTGACTACTCTGCATTTAAATAAATTCAAGAGTTTCATCCTTGGGAAAGGCTAATTCTTGCTCCAGCAGTCATTAATTGTCTATAGTTCTTTCTTTGGAGATGAAATACCAAGAAATTTCTCCCTTAGACATTAACATGTCCACTTGTATGGCCCATTGTTCTGATCCTTAGCCATTACTAAGAGGGATGAATCACAGCCGATTTTCTTGTGTTTTGTTTGTTACTATCTTCCCAACCGAAATGTATGCAGTGTGACTTATATTTATCGATTGTGGCTCAATTCCTCAGGATCTGTTGATCTGTAGGTTCTGTCTAGTTGTAGCTTTACTGTTAAGTGACTCTTGTCTAATTAGATAGCTGTCCATGGCTACCAACAAATGAGTACCACTTATTGTTCATAAATGCTGCAGTTGAGTAGGTCTATTGAATTACTTCTTTCCTTGCTACCAAATATTGGTCTGATGCTTTACTTTGAAACCATTCATATCAGTTAGTCCTTACTTAATTTTCTCTTATACAGTTTCATAGTACATAGAGTACTCATAATTACTTAGATAAGTATTTACCAGTCAAGCATAAACAAGGCAGATATTGTAGGGGAACTCTGACACACCATCTAAAAATTCTTTCCCATGAAACAGAGAGCCTCAGATTTCTCACTTCAACTTTTTGTTTTATTTTCGTTTTCACAAAGCTCCCAGAGGGATGAGTTTCACAGGAAATCTAATAGATAAATTCTGTCTTCCCTGTCTTCTTATCCTTTTAAATTTGAGTGGTACTTCCATGCATTTCAAAATAGAGGCCAATTGTATGTCAGTGATAAATTGCTCTCTCAGTCTCTCTCTCTCTCTCTCTCTCTCTCTCTCTCTCTCTCTCTCTCTCTGTCTCTCTCTCTGTCTCTCTCTCTGTCTCTCTGTCTCTCTGTCTCTCTCTCTCTCTCTCTCTCTCTCTCTCTCTCTCTCTCTCTCTCTCAATATACTCACTCACACTTAATCTTTTCACCTCTGGTCGATGCCCTGGTTTTGCTATTCCTATTCCTCATCTTCATATTGGTCTGCCAACATCTGTATCTTTTCCACATTTAATTCTAAAAATATATGTTCTTTTCCTTCTTGTTTCATTGATTGTGTTACTCACTGAGTCCTTTCTGCTTTTGAAGTCATCTTGCAAATCCATCTAGACCTATTGTCCTCTATGGGGCTCTTTCTACATTCATTGGTCTAAAAGGTCTCCATTGGCAGCATCATCCAAACAATTATTGTTCTTCCAAACAGATAAATATACTGTGGAAGGGAGAACAGAGATAAAAGTCTATGTGAGTTCATCCTTAAACCTGGATTTACAGAAATAGTGATACAATAATCAAGGCAGAGATTTATAGTACCAGTAAAAAAAAATGTGTGTATTTTTAGAGGGCTTGGGAGGTAATGTTGAAAATGAAGAAAAATGTCATTTAAAATATTGGCCATTCTTTTTTTTTTTTTTTTTTTTTTTTTTTTTGGTTTTTCGAGACAGGGTTTCTCTGTGTAGCCCTGGCTGTCCTGGCACTCACTTTGTAGACCAGGCTGGCCTCGAACTCAGAAATCCGCCTGCCTCTGCCTCCCGAGTGCTGGGATTAAAGGCGTGCGCCACCACGCCCGGCTGTGGCCATTCTTATTAGAACATATAAAATATGACAATTGCTTTATTCATTTACTATACTCTCTATGAGTTCAACCATTATCTGTGTGTTACTCCAGGGCACTATGGACCTTGAGGAAGAAAGTCCAAAATATCTTAATTATTTGGAACATGCATGGGGAACAATTCTCTTTCTTTCTGATTGGCAGAAGAAGGTAACTCTTAACCTGATTTGTTGCCATGTGCACCTTCCTTGTTTACAGAGCAGTAGTTAATAGATAGGATGCAATCAATATCACTTGGCCAGTTAGAGTAGGTCCTATACTGGCTACAATGCCAACTGTTTTTCTTTTTAAATAATACAGTAACCAAGTTAAATAATAAATAATAGCCCAGCGAGAGGGAACCTTGAGTGTTTTATACAAAGAGGGAAAAATTGGCCTTTCTGTTGAATGTGAAAAGAATTTGGGAGTTTATAAAGTAGAGTTCAAGGATTTCATACATCATCGGAATGAAGGCTCACTGTTTACAAGGTTCCTGTAATTATTCATAATTTTAGAAGCCTGTTTGAATATATCACCATAAGACAATGAACTATTTAGTAAACATAATAAATATTTGCTTAAAAAGCAATACAATATTGAACTCTAGTAAGAGGGATCATCTTCAAAGTCTTTTTAAATCATGAAATTAGAAGAGAAAGCACTATTAAATGGAACATTCTATTATTCACATAGCTTCCAATTCCGTAGAAATCTATTTTATGATAAAAAACGTTTAAGAGCAACTAGAGCATATACTGATTTTACTTAAACATGTAACAGAGAATCAATGTAGCTATGTTTACACCTCCTGAATTTCTATCATAGAATGTCCTGAATTTCTATCATAGAAATTTACCTGTAGCTTATTTGTATATACACTGACATTAAATGACCTCTTACTTCATGCACTATCATTCATGGACTCCCATGTATTTAAGTACATAGGCAGTAATCTTGTACAACTTGAGAATGTGGTAAGAGGTTTCAATACCCTTTTAGCCACAATGTGTTGTGAGAGAGAATTGAGGACATACACTTCTTGGTTTGGTGAGAGTCTCTTGCACATTTGCATGTTCTCACCATTAATATGTCAATTATAGCAGCTCTTAGAGGTTTCATTTTTCAGGAAACTTCAACTCTAGTGCTATGTAACATTGTATGCTTTGTTACTATCTCATGGATGCCCTTTCTTCAACCCTGAATACACAAACTTAGGGCATGTGGACTACACTGTGAATGTTGTGGAGGGCAATTCTGATTGCTTATATAAAGACACCTTGCAGTTGCATGCACTAGCAAGAATGGAAATATATACTACTATCTGAGAATGTGTCCCAGAGTGTTGCAATGCATGAATATGCAGAAGGTATGTCTTGAAAGATCAAAGAAACACCTAACTTTGCCTTGGTTGTAGACATAAGCATCTCGGTGTGCAAATATCAGAAGTAAGACATACCCATGAGAACTGAAAAAGGGAAGTGACTTGGGGAGAGCAAACACGTGGATCTAGCCTTTAAAAGTCCCTACAGTGTTAATCACTCCACTCTACATCTCTTGATGGAAGGCAGCCTAGCCTGATAGCCAGGAGGCCAAATTTTGTCCTGGTGCTTAGAACATCAACTAACAGTTACTCAAGAAAGCAATTGCGAGGGAGCGCCATCTTGGTTCCCGGACTCCACCGAACTTAGGAACTTAGTCTGCACAGGTGAGAGCGTGCACCACAGAGGCAGACAGCTTCTGGGACAGGCGGGAGTAATTGAGCCACTGAGGCAGCACCCTTTTCAGGCCGCAGACATCCGGCACCCTCCCAGCCAGAGGACAGTGGTCCCGCCCTGCACAGGAGACCTCTGCCTCAGGAGAAGGGAGTGCCATCTTGGTTCCCGGACTCCACCTAACTTAGGAACTTAGTCTGCACAGGTGAGAGCATGCACCACAGAGGCAGACAGCTTCTGGGACAGGCGGGAGTAACTGAGCCCCTGAGGCAGCACCCTTTTCGGGCCACAGACATCCGGCACCCTCCCAGCCAGAGGACAGTGCTCTGCCCTGCACCACGGGAGCCCTCTGCCTCAGGAGAAGGGAGCGCCATCTTGGATCCAGGACTCCACCAAACTTAGGAACTTAGTCTGCAGAGGTGAGAGTGTGCACCACGGAAGCTGACAGCTTCTGTGACCTGCCAAAGCAACACAGCATCTGGGAAAGGTCCTGTTTTGGGCCTTCTTCTTCAGCCAGGAGGAGGTCCAAACACCAGATATCTGTGCACCTTCCCTGTAAGAGGAGAGCTTGCCAGCAGAGTACTCTAACCACTGAAACTCAGAGGAGAGAGCCTGTCTCCCAGGTCTGCTGATAGACAGTAATCAGAATCACCAGAAGAAAAATCTCTAAACAGAGACAACTATAACAACTAAATCCAGAGATTACCAGATGGCGAAAGGTAAACGTAAGAATCTTAATAACAGAAACCAAGACCACTCACCATCATCAGAACCCAGCACTCCCACTTCGCCCAGTCCAGGGCACCTCAACACACCTGAAAAGCTAGACCTGGATTTAAAAGCATATCTCATGATGATGGTAGAGGACATAAAGAAGGACTTTAATAACTCACTTAAAGAATTACAGGAGAACATTGCTAAAGAGTTACAAGTCCTTAAAGAAAAACAGGATAACACAATCAAACAGGTAGAAGTCCTTAAAGAAAAGCAGAAAAGACAACCAAACAGGTAGAAGTCCTTAAAGAAAAACAGGAAAACACATCCAAACAGGTGATGGAAATGAACAAAACCATACTAGATCTAAAAAGGGAAGTAGACACAATAAAGAAAACCCAAAATGAGGCAACACTGGAGATAGAAACCCTAGGAAAGAAATCTGGAACCATAGATTCGAGCATCAGCAACAGAATACAAGAGATGGAAGAGAGAATCTCATGTGCAGAAGATTCCATAGAGAACATCGGCACAACAATCAAAGAAAATGGAAAATGCAAAAAGATCCTAACTCAAAACATCCAGGAAATCCAGGACACAATAAGAAGACCAAACCTACAGATAATAGGAGTAGATGAGAATGAAGATTTTCAACTCAAAGGACCAGCAAACATCTTCAACAAAATTATAGAAGAAAACTTCCCAAATCTAAAGAAAGAGATGCCCATGAACATACAAGAAGCCTACAGAACTCCAAATAGACTGGACCAGAAAAGAAATACCTCCCGACACATAATAATCAGAACAACAAATGCACTAAATAAAGATAGAATACTAAAAGCAGTAAGAGAAAAAGCCCGAGTAACATATAAAGGCAAGCCTAACAGAATTACACCAGATTTTTCACCAGAGACTATGAAAGCCAGAAGATCCTGGACAGATGTTATACAGACACTAAAAGAACACAAATTCCAGCCCAGGCTACTATACCCAGCCAAACTCTCAATTAACATAGATGGAGAAACCAAAGTATTCCATGACAAAACCAAATTCACACATTATCTTTCCACGAATCCAGCCCTTCAAAGGATAATAACAGAAAAAAACCAATACAAGGACGGGAACCACGCCCTAGAAAAAACAAGAAGGTAATCCCTCAACAAACCTAAATAAGACAGCCACAAGAACAGAATGCCAAATTTAACAATAAAAATAAAAGGAAGGAACAATTACTTTTCCTGAATATCTCTTAATATCAATGGATTCAACTCCCCAATAAAAAGACATAGATTAACAAACTGGGTACACAAACAAGACCCAACATTTTGCTGCTTACAGGAAACTATTCTCAGAGAAAAAGATAGACACTACCTCAGAATGAAAGGCTGGAAAACAATTTTCCAAGCAAATGGCATGAAGAAACAAGCTGGAGTAGCCATTCTAATATCTGATAGGATTGACTTCCAACCCAAAGTCATCAAAAAAGACAGGGAGGGGCACTTCATACTCATCAAAGGTAAAATCCTCCAAGAGGAACTATCAATTCTGAATATCTATGCTCCAAATACAAAGGCAGCCACATTCATTAAAGAAACTTTAGTAAATCTCAAAGCACACATTGCACCTCACACAATAATAGTGGGAGACTTCAACACACCACTTTCACCAATGGACAGATCATGGAAACAGAAACTAAACAGGGACACAGTGAAACTAACAGAAGTTATGAATCAAATGGATCTGGCAGATATCTACAGAATATTCTATCCTAAAACAAAAGGATATACCTTCTTCTCAGCACCTCATGGTATCCTCTCCAAAATTGACCACATAATTGGTCACAAAACAAGCCTCAACAGATACAAAAATATTGAAATTGTCCCATACATCCTATCAGATCACCATGGACTAAGGCTGATCTTCAATAACAAAATAAATAATAGAAAGCCAACATTCACGTGGAACCTGAACAACCCTCTTCTCATTGATACCTTGGTCAAGGAAGGAATAAAGAAAAAAATTAAGGACTTTTTAGAGTTCAATGAAAATGAAGCCACAACATACCCAAACTTATGGGTCACAATGAAAGCATTTCTAAGAGCTCATAGCTCTGAGTGCCTCCAAAAAGAAACTAGAGAAAGCACACATTAGCAGCTTGACAACACACCTAAACGCACTAGAACAAAAGGAAGCAAATTCACCCAAGAGGAGTAGAAGGCAGGAAATAATCAAACTCAAGGGGGGAAATCAACCAAGTGGAAACAAGAAGAACTATTCAAAGAATCAACCAATCAAGGAGCTGGTTCTTTGAGAAAATCAACAAGACAGATAAACCCTTAGCCAGACTCACTAGAGAGCACAGGGAAAGCATTCTAATTAACAAAATCAGAAATGAAAAAGGAGACATAACAACAGATCCTGAAGAAATCCAAAACACCATCAGATCCTTCTACAAAAGGCTATACTCAACAAAATTGGAGAACCTGGATAAATGGAGAAGTTTCTAGACAGATACCAGGTACCAAAGTTGAATCAAGATCAGGTTAATGATCTAAACAGCCCTATATCCCCCAAAGAAATAGAAGCAGTCATTAATAGTTTCCCAACCAAAAAAAGCCCAGGACCAGATGGGTTTAGTGCAGAGTTCTATCAGACCTTCAAAGCAGACCTAATTCCAGTTCTTCAAAAACTATTCCACAAAATAAAAACGGAAGGTACTCTACCCAACTCATTTTATGAAGCCACAATTACTCTGATACCTAAACCACAAAAAGACCCAACAAAGATAGAAAACTTCAGACCAATTTCCCTTATGAATATCGATGCAAAAATCCTCAATAAAGTTCTTGCTAACCGAATCCAAGAACATATCAACACAATCATCCATTTTGACCAAGTAGGTTTCATCCCAGGGATGCAGGGATGTTCAATATACGGAAATCCATCAACGTAATCCAGTATATAAACAAATTCAAAGACAAAAACCACATGATTATCTCGTTAGATACGGAAAAAGCATTTGACAAAATCCAACACCCATTCATGATAAAAGTCTTGGAAAGATCAGGAATTCAAGGCCCATACCTAAACATGATAAAAGCAATCTACAGCAAACCAGTAGCCAACATCAAACTAAATGGTGAGAAGCTTGAAGCAATACCTCTAAAATCAGGGACTAGACAAGGCTGTCCACTTTCTCCATACCTATTCAACATTGTACTTGAAGTCCTAGCCAGAGCAATTCGACAACAAAAGGAGATCAAAGGGATACAAATTGGAAAAGATGAAGTCAAAATATCACTTTTTGCAGATGATATGATAGTATATATAAGTGACCCTAAAAATTCCACCAGAGAACTCCTAAACCTGATATACAGCTTCAGTGAAGTAGCTGGATATAAAATTAACTCAAACAAATCAATGGCCTTTCTCTACACAAAGAATAAACAGGCTGAGAAAGAAATTAGGGAAACAAAACCCTTCTCAATAGTCACAAATAATATAAAATATCTTGGCCTGACTCTAACTAAGGAAGTGAAAGATCTGTATAATAAAAACTTCAAGTCTCTGAAGAAAGAAATTATAGAAGATCTCAGAAGATGGAAAGATCTCCCATGCTCATGGATTGGCAGGATCAACATTGTAAAAATGGCTATCTTGCCAAAAGCAATCTACAGATTCAATGCAATCCCCATCAAAATTCCAACTCAATTCTTCAACGAATTAGAAAGTGCAATCTGCAAATTCATCTGGAGCAACAAAAAACCTAGGATAGCAAAAACTCCTCTCAAGGATAAAAGAACCTGTGCTGGAATCACCATACCGGACCTAAAGCTTTACTACAGAGCAATTGTGATAAAAACTGCATGGTACTGGTATAGTGACAGACAAGTAGACCAATGAAATAGAATTGAAGACCAAGAAATGAAGCCACACACCTATGGTCACTTGATCTTCGACAAGGGAGCTAAAACCATCCAGTGGAAGAAAGACAGCCTTTTCAACAAATGGTGCTGGCACAACTGGTTGTTATCATGTAGAAGAATGCGAATTGATCCATTCCTATCTCCTTGTACTAAGGTCAAATCTAAGTGGATCAAGGAACTTCACATAAAACCAGAGACACTGAAACTTATAGAGGAGAAAGTGGGGAAAAGCCTTGAAGATATGGGCACAGGGGAAAAATTCTTGAATAGAACAGCAATGGCTTGTGCTGTAAGATCAAGAATTGACAAGTGGGACCTCATGAAACTGCAAAGCTTCTGCAAGGCAAAAGACACCATCAATAAGACAAAAAAAAAACCACCAACAGATTGGGACAGGATCTTTACCTATCCTAAATCAGATAAGGGACTAATATCCAATATATATAAAGAACTCAAGAAGGTGGACTCCAGAAAATCAAATAACCCCACTAAAAAATGGGGCTCAGAACTGAACAAAGAATTCTCACCTGAGGAATACTGAATGGCAGAGAAGCACCTGAAAAAATGTTCAACTTGTACAACCACTCTGGAAATCAGTCTGGTGGTTCCTCAGAAAATTGGACATAGTACTACAGGAGGATCCAGCAATACCTCTCCTGGGCATATATCCAGAAGATGTCCCAACCGGTAAGAAGGACACATGCTCCACTATGTTCATAGCAGCCTTATTTATGATAGCCAGAAGCTGGAAAGAACCCAGATGCCCCTCAATAGAGGAATGGATTCAGAAAATATGGTACATTTATATAATGGAGTACTACTCAGCTATTAAAAAGAATGAATTTATGAAATTCCTAGCCAAATGGATGGACCTGAAGGGCATCATCTTGAGTGAGGTAACACAATCACAAAGGAACTCACACAATATGTATTCACTGATAAGTGGATATTAGCCCAATACTTAGGATATCCAAGATATAAGATACAATTTGCTAAACGCATGAAACTCAAGAATCATGAAGACCAAAGTGTGGACATTGTGCCCCTTCTTAGAAGTGGGAACAAAACACCCATGGAAGGAGTTACAGAGACAAAGTTTGGAGCTGTGATGAAAGGATGGACCATCTAGAGACTGCCATGTCCAGGGATCCATCCCATAATCAGCTTCCAAACACTGACACCATTGCATACACTAGCAAGATTTTGCTGAAAGGACCCAGATATAGCTGTCTCTTGTGAGACTATGCCGGGGCCTAGCAAACACAGAAGTGGATGCTCACAGTCAGCTATCAGATGGATCACAGGGCTCCCAATGGAGAAGCTAGAGAAAGTACCCAAGGAGTTAAAGGGATCTGCAACCCTATAGGGGGAACAACATGATGAACTAACCAGTACCCCGGAGCTCTTGTCTCTAGCTGCATATGTATCGAAAGATGGCCTAGTCGGCCATCACTGGAAAGAGAGGCCCATTGGACTTGCAAACTTTATATGCCCCAATACAGGGGAATGCCAGGGCCAAAAGAATGGGATTGGGTGGGTAGGGAAGTGGGGGGGTGAGTATGGGGGACTTTTGGGATAGCATTGGAAATGTAATTGAGGAAAATACATAATTAAAAAAAATTTTGAAAAAAAAAGAAAATAAAATTCAAAAAAAAAAAAGAAAGCAATTGCTTTGAATCCTTAACATATTGTGGTTATTCTATCTAGCTCCATCAGAAAAATAAATAGACAAGGGAAAATGCCATTTTTATCCTTGAAAGTATGTTTAATCAAAAGTCAAACCCCATAACAAAGAAGTTATAATGATTTTTCATCTACTCTGGGATTGTCCATTAGACTTAATTTTTACACAAAATTATCCCGAATTAGAATCAAAGACATGGAGAATGTTCCCCAATCAGGCGAATATTACTTCATCAGAATTTACAACCTTTCATGACTCATTTTAGAGTAAATATATGAAATCAACAAGAGAGATATGAATATTTTAATACATGTTCATATGAATATTTATATTTTGATAAAGAAAAATATTATTAAAAGTTCTAGGATCAAAGTAAAATTCTCCGAAGATAATTAAGTTTTCTGACCACCAGAAAAATAAGAATAGGAAAATCTTATATATGTTTATACAGGCTTTTCTCTATGTGTGCTTGTGTGTGTGTGTGTGTGTGTTTGAGTGTACAATGGACATCATATGCATTCATGCATGTTTATGTTTTATGTGTTTTTGTGTGTGCTTGTATGAATATGACTGTGTTGGTTATATGTTTATTTATATGTTTGTGTGTAGTTCTTTTTATTTGTGGCAAATTATGTGAGTGAAAAAATATGCACTTATCAATTTCTGAATTTTTATTAATTTTGTTGACACATCTAGAAAATTTTTTCTAAGGCATAAGTTGTAGAGTTATGTTTTGCTTTGACCATTCTGATTAGAATACTAGAAATGAGGATTTTAACAAACATATGACATCTGCCTAGCAGGAGAAATGCTGTTTGAATTGGGGAGACCCAAAGAAGAAATCTTGTGATAATCACTACATGTTTTTATGTTCAGTTATTTATTTCAGAAGCTTAAATGAGAACTACCATAAAAACCATTCGCAAACTGATGATCTATGTTTAACATTTTTATTCACCAAAAATCCCATTTCTAATCATGGAACAAACCTGGTTCAGAAAAGTTAAGGCATTAGTGTAGGGAAAAGGATTTCAGGAGGCATTTAGCTATTGTGACAGGCTAAGGACAAGCGGATTTCTGAAGAGTTAAGCAATCACATAGAAGCATCTAGAGTCTGGCCTGTATGTTATTGACAAAGCAGCAGCAGGTCACATTTCCAGTTAGGTCAGAAAAAATATTTAATGTTTTTCAAATAAAATATGTCTGGACCCTCATAGCATCTGAACAAGATATAAAAGCGATAACAGCCAGCATATGCTGAGGACTCCTCAAGTACCCAATGAACCACTGCTCCGGGTCAAACTGTCACACTGGTTGTAGGAGAAAAGTGAACCTGGCCTGAGGGACACACCAGAGTTTCTCAACTACCCATGTATTCTGTTTTGTTTTGTTTTGTTTTGTTTTGTTTTGTTTTGTTTTGTTTTGTTTTGTTTTGTTTTTTGTTTTGTTTTTTTTTTGTTTTGTTTTGTTTTGTTTTTTTTAATGCTGGAACTGTTTAAAGATGCAGGGAGGATCTCTATTCAAGATTCTAGCTTTGTTCCACCAAAACCTGTTCAGCTGCCAAGATAGGAGGCCCAAAGTGTTGCATCTTAGTTCTTTATTTCTACATATATCTTTCTCCAATGACATTTAAAAAACAAAAAGCACAAATCATAAAACATGAAAACCAAATCTGGCTAAATTGGAAGGAAGGGTAGTTTGTTAGAGTGTGTAAAGTGAAGCATCAGAGGGAAGTACAGTCCTACCGAGCTTCTCAGACAATATATTCATTAAGGTAATTTTAAGATGAAGACAGTAAATAGTAGTATTTTGTGATTCACAATAGAAGTGAACTCATACACATACTCATAATTCTGCTCTTATTTCCTTCTCTTGGGGAGTGAGGATGTGTACAAGTGTGTGTGAGCAGAAGATTTATTGTATAGACAATGGATAGGTCATACTTCAACATGAAGTGTTCTGGGAGGTAGCTCTTCAAACTTCATTTCTCAATTAAATGGGGATAGGAGAATTATGGGCATTAATCCTCTTTGAGCAGAGACAGGGATTAAAACAAAAACATGTTTCACCTAGTCAGTAACCCCAGGAATCCAGGAGACTGGAGCTGCTCATATCAAATTTATTTTGAGAGCTCATTGAAGTATTTAAGCTCCCTTTGATTAGATGGTATCATGAGGAGCCAGCAAAGTACAATGAGTGAAACATTGCCGAAGGCTTAAAGATACTAGCATCTTTCTTTTTTTTCACAGACATGTAGCCTTTTCATTAATTTATTTATTTTAATTTGGAAAATTATTTGCCCTAGAAAAAAAAGAGTCACATGAGGTTCAATTTTGTGTGTGTGTGTGTGTCTCTGTGTGTGTGTGCGTGTTCTTTGGATGCTAATAATTTGTGTTTGTTTAGAGAGCCTATTCTCTCACTGATTCTCTGCCTTATGATATATGATATAATTACAAAGACAATTGATATTTGACAAAATCCTTGGTACAATGGAATAGAAATCACTTTTCAAGTGCCAAGATTATACTTAATGACACAGAGATGTTTGCTAAGGTTTGGAGACTCTCTTCACAAAGCTCTGACTTACCCCAGGATTGACCATGTGACTTTTTTATCCTTTCATTCACCCAACTTAACATCATGAAATATGTGACATAAAAAAAACCTAATTATTAAAAGACTGGTAGACAGGCCTCATCCGGCTGGATCAGCGCCAGGGTAGCGGGAGCGCAGGGTTGCCTGACACCCGCCAGCTACCCACGACCCCCGCCGCAGGATTTTGGGACTGCTGGTGAGTGGAACACAGCTTCTGCTCCAATCCAATTGCGCGGGACCTGAGACTGCATTAGTTAGGGAAGCAGAAACTGGCCTGAGTAGGGCCACAGGCCTCGCCCGGCCGGATCAGCACCAGGGTAGCGGGAGCGCAGGGTTGCCTGACACCCGCCAGCTACCCACGACCCCCGCCGCAGGATTTTGGGACTGCTGGTGAGTGGAACACAGCTTCTGCTCCAGTCCAATCACGCGGGACCTGAGACTGCTCTGGTTGGGGAGAGAGAAATCCGGCCTACATAGGGCCACCACCCTCTTCCGGTCAGAAAAGCACCTGAGCAGCTGGGGCGCAGGGTCTGCTGACACTCGCCAACTGCCCACAACACCCGCCACAGGATCTTAAGACTTCTGGTGAGTGGAGCACAGCTTCTGCTCCAATCCAATTGCGCGGGACCTGAGACTGCATTAGTTAGGGAAGCAGAAACCGGCCTGAGTAGGACCACAGGCCTCATCCTGCTGGATCAGCGCCAGGGTAGCGGGAGCGCAGGGTTGCCCGACACCCGCCAGCTACCCACGACCCCCACCGCAGGATTTTGGGACTGCTGGTGAGTGGAACACAGCTTCTGCTCCAGTCCAATCACGCGGGACCTGAGACTGCTCTGGTTGGGGAGAGAGAAATCCGGCCTACATAGGGCCACCACCCTCTTCCGGTCAGAAAAGCACCTGAGCAGCTGGGGCGCAGGGTCTGCTGACACTCGCCAACTGCCCACAACACCCGCCACAGGATCTTAAGACTTCTGGTGAGTGGAGCACAGCTTCTGCTCCAATCCAATTGCGCGGGACCTGAGACTGCATTAGTTAGGGAAGCAGAAACCGGCCTGAGTAGGACCACAGGCCTCATCCTGCTGGATCAGCGCCAGGGTAGCGGGAGCGCAGGGTTGCCCGACACCCGCCAGCTACCCACGACCCCCACCGCAGGATTTTGGGACTGCTGGTGAGTGGAACACAGCTTCTGCTCCAATCCAATTGCGCGGGACCTGAGACTGCATTAGTTAGGGAAGCAGAAACTGGCCTGAGTAGGGCCACAGGCCTCACCCGGCCGGATCAACGCCAGGGTAGCGGGAGCGCAGGGTTGCCTGACACCCGCCAGCTACCCACGACCCCCGCCGCAGGATTTTGGGACTGCTGGTGAGTGGAACACAGCTTCTGCTCCAGTCCAATCACGCGGGACCTGAGACTGCTCTGGTTGGGGAGAGAGAAATCCGGCCTACATAGGGCCACAACCCTCTTCCGGTCAGAAAAGCACCTGAGCAGCTGGGGCGCAGGGTCTGCTGACACTCACCAACTGCCCACAACACCCGCCACAGGATCTTAAGACTTCTGGTGAGTGGAGCACAGCTTCTGCTCCAATACAATTGCGCGGGACCTGAGACTGCATTAGTTAGGGAAGCAGAAAAACGGCCTGAGTAGGACCACAGGCCTCTTCCGGCTGGACCAGCACCGGGGTACCGTCAGCTACCCACGACCCCCGCCGCAGGATTTAGAGACTGCTGGTGAGTGGAACACAGCTTCTGCTCCAATCTTTAAATAGTGACAACGATAACAACTAACCCCAGAGATTACCAGATGGCGAAAGGTAAACGTAATAATCTTACTAACAGAAACCAAGACCACTCACCATCATCAGAACCCAGCACCCCCACTTCACCCAGTCCAGGGCACCCCAACACACCTGAAAAGCTAGACACGGATTTAAAAGCATATCTCCTGATGATGATAGAGGACTTCAAGAAGGACGTTAATAACACACTTAAAGAAATGCAGGAGAACACTGCTAAAAAGGAAGAAGACAATAAAGAGGAAGCACAAAAATCCCTTAAAGAATTGCAGGAGAACACTGCTAAAAAGTTACAAATCCTTAAAGAAAAACATGATAACATAATCAAACAGGTAGAAGTCCTTACAGAAAAACAGGAAAACACATCCAAACAGATGATGGAAATGAACAAAACCATACTAGACCTAAAAAGGGAAGTAGACACAATAAAGAAAACCCAAAATGAGGCAACACTGGAGATAGAAACCCTAGGAAAGAAATCTGGAACCATAGATACGAGCATCAGCAACAGAATACAAGAGATGGAAGAGAGAATCTCAGGTGCAGAAGATTCCATAGAGAACATCGGCACAACAATCAAGGAAAATGGAAAATGCAAAAAGATCCTAACTCAAAACATCCAAGAAATACAGGACATAATGAGAAGACCAAACCTACGGATAATAGGAGTGGATGAGAATGAAGATTATCAACTCAAAGGACCAGCAAACATCTTCAACAAAATTATAGAAGAAAACTTCCCAAATCTAAAGAAAGAGATGCCCATGAACATACAAGAAGCCTACAGAACTCCAAATAGACTGGATCAGAAAAGAAATACCTCCCGACACATAATAATCAGAGCAACAAATGCTCTAAATAAAGATAGAATACTAAAAGCAGTAAGAGAAAAAGGCCAAGTAACATATAAAGGCAAGCCTATCAGAATTACACCAGATTTTTCACCAGAGACTATGAAAGCCAGAAGATCCTGGACAGATGTTATACAGACACTAAAAGAACACAAATTCCAGCCCAGGCTACTATACCCAGCCAAACTCTCAATTAACATAGATGGAGAAACCAAAGTATTCCATGACAAAACCAAATTCACACATTATCTTTCCACGAATCCAGCCCTTCAAAGGATAATAACAGAAAAAAACCAATACAAGGACAGGAACCACGCCCTAGAAACAACAAGAAGGTAATCCCTCAACAAACCTAAAAGAAGACAGCCACAAGAACAAAATGCCAACTTTAACATCAAAAATAACAGGAAACACCAATTTCTTTTCCTTAATATCTCTTAATATCAATGGACTCAACTCCCCGATAAAAAGACATAGACTAACAAACTGGCTACACAAACAAGACCCAACATTTTGCTGCTTACAGGAAACTCATCTCAGAGAAAAGGATAGACACTACCTCAGAATGAAAGGCTGGAAAACAATTCTCCAAGCAAATGGCATGAAGAAACAAGCTGGAGTAGCCATTCTAATATCTGATAAGATTGACTTCCAACCCAAAGTCATTAAAAAAGACAGGGAGGGACACTTCATACTCATCAAAGGTAAAATCCTCCAAGAGGAACTATCAATCCTGAATATCTATGCTCCAAATACAAAGGCAGCCACATTCATTAAAGAAACTTTAGTAAATCTCAAAGCACACATTGCACCTCATACAATAATAGTGGGAGACTTCAACACACCACTTTCACCAATGGACAGATCATGGAAACAGAAACTAAACAGGGACACAGTGAAACTAAGAGAAATTATGAATCAAATGGATCTGGCAGATATCTACAGAACATTCTATCCTAAAACAAAAGGATATACCTTCTTCTCAGCACCTCATGGTACCTTCTCCAAAATTGACCACATAATTGGTCACAAAACAGGCCTCAACAGATATAAAAATATTGAAATTGTCCCATGCATCCTATCAGATCACCATGGACTAAGGCTGATCTTCAATAACAAAATAAATAATAGAAAGCTAACCTTCACGTGGAAACTGAACAACACTCTTCTCAATGATACCTTGGTCAAGGAAGGAATAAAGAAAGGAATTAAGGACTTTTTAGAGTTCAATGAAAATGAAGCCACAACATACCCAAACTTATGGGACGCAATGAAAGCATTTTTAAGAGGAAAACTCATAGCTCTGAGTGCCTCCAAAAGGAAACTAGAGAGAGCACACATTAGCAGCTTGACAACACACCTAAAAGCACTAGAACAAAAGGAAGCAAATTCACCCAAGAGGAGTAGACGGCAGGAAATAATCAAACTCAGGGGTGAAATCAACCAAGTGGAAACAAGAAAAACTATTCAAAGAATCAATCAATCAAGGAGCTGGTTCTTTGAGAAAATCAACAAGATAGATAAACTCTTAGCCAGACTCACTAGAGGGCACAGGGAAAGCATCCTAATTAACAAAATCAGAAATGAAAAAGGAGACATAACAACAGATCCTGAAGACATCCAAAACACCATCAGATCCTTCTATCAAAGGCTATACTCAACAAAACTGGAGAACCTGGATGAAATGGACAAGTTCCTAGACAGATACCAGGTACCAAAGTTGAATCAAGATCAGGTTAATGATCTAAACAGCCCTATATCCCCCAAAGAAATAGAAGCAGTCATTAATAGTCTCCCAACTAAAAAAAGCCCAGGACCAGATGGGTTTAGTGCAGAGTTCTATCAGACCTTCAAAGAAGATCTAATCCCAGTTCTTCACAAACTATTCCACAAAATAGAAACAGAAGGTACTCTACCCAACTCATTCTATGAAGCCACAATTACTCTGATACCTAAACCACAAAAAGACCCAACAAAGATAGAAAACTTCAGACCAATATCCCTTATGAATATTGATGCAAAAATCCTCAATAAAGTTCTTGCTAACCGAATCCAAGAACACATCAAAACAATCATCCATCCTGACCAAGTAGGTTTCATCCCAGGGATGCAGGGATGGTTCAATATACGGAAATCCATCAACGTAATCCAGTATATAAACAAACTCAAAGACAAAAACCACATGGTCATCTCCTTAGATGCGGAAAAAGCATTTGACAAGATCCAACACCCATTCATGATAAAAGTCTTGGAAAGATCAGGAATTCAAGGCCCATACCTAAACATGATAAAAGCAATCTACAGCAAACCAGTAGCCAACATCAAAGTAAATGGTGAGAAGCTTGAAGCAATCCCTCTAAAATCAGGGACTAGACAAGGCTGTCCACTTTCTCCATACCTATTCAACATTGTACTTGAAGTCCTAGCCAGAGCAATTCGACAACAAAAGGAGATCAAAGGGATACAAATTGGAAAAGATGAAGTCAAAATATCACTTTTTGCAGATGATATGATAGTATATATAAGTGACCCTAAAAATTCCACCAGAGAACTCCTAAGCCTGATAAACAGCTTCGGTGAAGTAGCTGGATATAAAATTAACTCAAACAAATCAATGGCCTTTCTCTACACAAAGAATAAACAGGCTGAGAAAGAAATTAGGGAAACAACACCCTTCTCAATAGTCACAAATAATATAAAATATCTTGGCGTGACTCTAACTAAGGAAGTGAAAGATCTGTATAATAAAAACTTCAAGTCTCTGAAGAAAGAAATTCTAGAAGATCTCAGAAGATGGAAAGATCTCCCATGCTCATGGATTGGCAGGATCAACATTGTAAAAATGGCTATCTTACCAAAAGCAATCTACAGATTCAATGCAATCCCCATCAAAATTCCAAATCAATTCTTCAACGAATTAGAAAGTGCAATCTGCAAATTCATCTGGAATAACAAAAAACCTAGGATAGCAAAAACTCTTCTCAAGGATAAAAGAACCTCTGGTGGAATCACCATGCCGGACCTAAAGCTCTACTACAGAGCAATTGTGATAAAAACTGCATGGTACTGGTATAGTGACAGACAAATAGACCAATGGAATAGAATTGAAGACCCAGAAATGAACCCACACACCTATGGTCACTTGATCTTCGACAAGGGAGCTAAAAACATCCAGTGGAAGAAAGACAGCATTTTCAACAAATGGTGCTGGCACAACTGGTTGTTAACATGTAGAAGAATGCGAATCGATCCATTCCTATCTCCTTGTACTAAGGTCAAGTCTAAGTGGATCAAGGAACTTCACATAAAACCAGAGACACTGAAACTTATAGAGGAGAAAGTGGGGAAAAGCCTTGAAGATATGGGCACAGGGGAAAAATTCCTGAATAGAACAGTAATGGCTTGTGCTGTAAGATCGAGAATTGACAAGTGGGACCTCATGAAACTACAAAGCTTCTGCAAGGCTAAAGACACCATCAATAAGACAAAAAAACCACCAACAGATTGGGAAAGGATCTTCACCTATCCTAAATCAGATAAGGGACTAATATCCAATATATATAAAGAACTCAAGAAGGTGGACTCCAGAAAGTCAAATAACCCCATTAAAAAATGGGGCTCAGAACTGAACAAAGAATTCTCACCTGAGGAATACCGAATGGCAGAGAAGCACCTGAAAAAATGTTCAACATCCTTAATCATCAGGGAAATGCAAATCAAAACAACCCTGAGATTCCACCTCACACCAGTCAGAATGGCTAAGATCAAAAATTCAGGTGACAGCAGATGCTGGCGAGGATGTGGAGAAAGAGGAACACTCCTCCATTGTTGGTGGGATTGCAAGCTTGTACAACCACTCTGGAAATCAGTCTGGCGGTTCCTCAGAAAACTGGACATAGTACTACCGGAGGATCCAGCAATACCTCTCCTGGGCATATATCCAGAAAATGTCCCAACCGGTAAAAAGGACACATGCTCCACTATGTTCATAGCAGCCCTATTTATAATAGCCAGAAGCTGGAAAGAACCCAGATGTCCCTCAACAGAGGAATGGATACAGAAATTATGGTACATTTACACAATGGAGTACTACTCAGCTATTAAAAAGAATGAATTTATGAAATTCCTAGCCAAATGGATGGACCTGGAGGGCATCATCTTGAGTGAAGTAACACAATCACAAAAGAACTCACACAATATGTATTCATTGATAAGTGGATATTAGCCCAAAACTTAGGATACCCAAGATATAAGATACAATTTGATAAATGCATGAAACTCAAGAAGAATGAAGACCAAAGTGTGGACACTGTGCACCTTCTTAGAATTGGGAACAAAACACCCAGGGAAGGAGCTACAGAGACAAAGTTCATAGCTGTGATGAAAGGATGGACCATTTAGAGACTGCTGTATCCAGGGATCCGTCCCATAATCAGCTTCTAAACGCTGACACCATTGCATACACTAGCAAGATCTTGCTGAAAGGACCCAAATATAGCTGTCTCTTGTGAGACGATGCCGGGGCCTAGCAAACACAGGAGTGGATGTTCACAGTCAGCTATTGGATGTATCACAGGGCTCCCAATGGAGAAGCTAGAGAAAGTACCCAAGGAGCTAAAGGGATCTGCAACCCTATTGTTGGAACAACATGATGTACTAACCGGAACCCTGGAGCTCTTGTCTCTAGCTGCATATGTATCGAAAGATGGCCTAGTCGGCCATCAATGGAAAGAGAGGCCCATTGGACTTGCAAACTTTATATGCCCCAATATAGGGGAATGCCAGGGCCAAAAGAATGGGAATGGGTGGGTAGGGAAGTGGGGGGCGCTATGGGGGACTTTTGGGATAGTATTGGAAATGTAATTGAGGAAATTATGTAATAAAAATATTAAAAAAAAAATAAATTTAAAAAAAAAAATAAAAATAAAGTGCTATACTGCTTATAGAAAAAAAAAAAACAAAAAAAAATAAAAAAAAAAATAAAAGACTGGTAGATACTAGAGACCAACGGTAATGTGCTTTGGTCTGGAAAAATGAGAGATCTGATGCAAGGGCCATGCATAAAAGAATGTCTGGGGTGTTTCTAGATGTAAAATGTGACTACACCCACATGCCAGAAGACTGAACTCTACTGTGTTTCTGCATCTTTCTGAGTTCCTGTCTGCTGTGCTCTAAAATGTATTTTCTGATAAAAAAGATCCTAGAGACTATGTGACTGTTGGGTTGGAGGTGGGGAATAGGACGTCATCAAGACTTGTTGTCACTCATTGTAGCTCAGGTGAGCAGAAATGTAAATTCCATCATTACTGAAGGGGTTGCAGAGTAAACCCCAAACTTATTCTGGTTAGAAGCCTGAAAGGTTGAAGCTTGTCAATGATTTCCTAAGGGTTGGTTAATTCCTTTTGTAATATCTAGTTTGGCTAGGGGGCTTTAAAAAAAAAAACGACTCAACTCTGAAGGGAAGATAGACTCAGGACATAGGGCAAGAAGGTTAACTGGACTGGGCTAACACAGGATACTTCTGGTGTGAAGCCAATTAGTGAATGAGATACCTGGAACTTGCACTGACCTTATGTGAACTTCATCGAGCCACCTCATCAGGGTAATCCATACAATTCATTGGCTATTGATGTCTCTAACTGGATCACACATCATGAAGACGAGCAAAGCAGTGCTGAATAGATTCTGTGCTTTTTCCTGGGGCTGAGTGCATGTTTGGAATATATTACAATGCATCCTCCATTACAATCCAAAGTAAGGATAAATAGTTATCTAAAGTGAGAAGTAATGTCACTAGAGTCACTAATCATAAAACTTTCCACAGTTTTTGGTTGTTTATAAAGACTCTCCCTGTGACAATCAGGTAAATAACCAGAAATGATCGATGGCATTTTGCTGAAGAATGATACACTGTCAAAAGTATATAGTCAACCAAGGTATGGAAAAGCCAAGGTGAGTTATTGTCAATGTATTGAAAGAAAACTGTATTTGGTACTATATTGAACATAGTGTGTCATTTCTAATCATAAAATGTAAATACACACACAACCTCCTCCCCCCCCCCCCCGACACACATACACACACAGTGGCCCTCAGCTTTCTTCCTCTCCAAGTCCTGATGATTTTTTGTGTTTTGTTCCATGTTGAGGAGAAGCTCTAGTACAAGGCGAAGGTCATATTAGGTTTCTTTCCTCATTGACTCAGTTACTAAATTAGTAATGTAGGCACAGTTTAGGAATGTAGCTCCCTACCCCAAAATGAGAGGAAACGAAGGGGCATCAGTATCTCTGCCTAGATCAGAGAAAATACCTCAAACTAATCAAGAGTTTGCACAAGGATGGGGAATGACTCATTTCAGAACATCAAGTAAGTTGGTTTACTTGGATGAAACTGTGAACACTTTTTAAGAATGTTTGACTTAATGCTCCTTGTGATTGAAAGACTTTAGGCCTGAATTCCCAGCTCTCACTTAACTGAATCCTAAGCAGAGCATTATCTGAAAAGAAATGTATTAGGATTTATTTTTATAAAACATATGGAAAAGCATTGATCGTGAAAATCTTTCTAGTACTTAGGACAGGCACAAACTTTATGATTTGTTCTGAGGTATAGTACACATGTGGATTAATTACCAAGTAGTGCCTAGTCCTATAGAAAGTTTATATAGACTGGCAGGTCTTCTGGAGTCATGTTAAAAACTTGTGAGCATTGAAATAATATTCATTCAAAGACACTAAATAACTAAAGATACAAAACTGAAAATAAAATCTTGTATTTTATATTTATGTGTTTACATATAACATATATGATAGACACACACACACACACACACACACACATATATATATATATATATATATATAATGTTTTTTGTGTGAGAGGCAACAAAAATTAAAGAAAAGCAGGCCATAGTTTTTAAAAATTAGGGGGCCTCAAAGAGTTGGAGAATGAAAAGGAAATGTGAGGAAAATATATAATTATATTAATTTCAAAACAATTAAAATGTATTATCAGAGAAACAGTGAATGAATTGGAATGAAGAAGTAGCATGATGGCCACAGAACAACAGCCCAGAACAAAATCCTTGTTTAAGTATTAAATACATGGCAGTAGACGGGAAATCACAAGTCACAGGTGGAATATTTTATTTGAGATAACACTGTAGAATGTTGCTAGAATCAAATTAGCATTTAATGATTTACTGGAAATAGTGATAGTAAAATAGTTTCAATCAGCAATGCTATGGATCCCAGTGCTGACAAAAATGTAAGAATTTCTCTTTTAGAAAAATCCTGTAGCATGTTGTTATTGTCCATTCCTATAGTGTCTCAACAAAAAATAGACATGGATTTTAGTTGTTATTTGGATACTTATACGGATTGGTTCAAAATTTTATAATATCTTTTTGTCTAATATATTTAAGAATGTTTGACTTGCTTGATTATACATTGAATAACTTGACTGCTTAAGGACATTCTTTGAGGTAGATGCTCACTGTGTAGCTCTGGCTGATTTGGAGCATGAAGAGACACACACACCTCTGTCTGAAAAGTGGGGGCTTTAAAAATCGCCCGAACTTAAAGTAAGCATGAAAAATGTGACTATCATATTATATGCAGTGCTATCCCATTCCACATTCCCAGCATTGTTTTCTCTTGAACTATCTGCCTAACCGACATGTTCTTCCTTTTGTCAAGCTCTTTCCTTTAATCTCTGAACACCTTCCCCTTATTTCTATCTCTAATATCCATGCAGCTCATTCAAGAAAAGGTAAATATAATTTAAAATAGTTTACATTTGCAAAAGTGTGAAGGGTTTTAGATATTGGTTTAATCAAAATGACGAACACAGAGGCAGAAAAATACTGAAACTTTTTTTTTTTGGAAACATATTCCTGGAGTTATCCTTGGGGAACACTTAAGTCAAAGAACTATTGAAGTTGCTTCTCTTTATGCAGCATCATGGTGGGCAAACAGAGGCTTTCTGGTATATGAAAAATGTATGGTTCATTTCTATATTTAACAATATATATATGAGTTTGGGTGAGGCATGTATATTTGAGTAATACAGAGTAGTATAAATGCTATTATTTCTGATTTATTTCAATAAAATTTCACTGTCAAAATGGAAAGATATGCTTAGCTAGAGAAGGACAAGGGTTACCTTGCAGTTCACATTACATCTCTTCTCTTGAAATGTTCTTTTCCTTTCTTTCTGGCTATCAATTTTCATGGCAGCTTCTCTGTGTTGATTTCACACAGATGTCAGCAGTAGGTGACACTAGTGTTGGAGACTTATTATCCATAACTTGCCTTTCCCCAAAAATTTGAAATTTGAAATTTTTGGTTTAAATGTTTCAGAAAATCTTTGAACAAGGTAAGTGCTATCCTCTATACATTGGTGGATTTCCTCCTAGATTTATATTGGAGACCTGTGAGCAAACAACCTGGAGAGAACAAGAGGAACACCTCGGAGAACTGATGTGTCCCAGGTCCTCTTACCAGACATTTTGGAACACAGCCAGACTCTTCCTGAGTTCTGTGTGACTTCATATGGTCTTCCAAAACGTCCAAAGACTTTTAATTTACACAAGCAGCAGTTCTTCAATTTGTCCAAAACATGCTATAATAGAAAAATGAATAGAATTTTACAGTTTTAGTCCTGGCTCCTCACTCTTGGCTCTTGAATTTTATTGCATTTGCAAATGCAGGTGCCAGACTATCCTTGAATTGCTCTTTACAATGGATACATGATAAACTTTTAGCGATTTTGACAACTCCATAAATCAAGAGAATGATTTTCATAGCCCAGAATTATTAGTGTCATCCCAGTATGAACAATATTGGGCAAGAGTGGTTTTTTTTTGTTTGTTTTGTTTTGTTTTGTTTTGTTTTTTGGTGACTCCATTACCAAAGCAGTAGAAAATTATTCCAACATTAGAATGCCAAATTGGAATAAGACAGAGAGTGCAAGCCCATGACAAATTTGATTAATTTGCATCACAAAGGTCTTCCACTTATGTATTTTGGTTTTGTATAGTGTGTAGAATAATACAACAGTCCTTCTTACAAATTTCAACTTTTAATGAAAACAATTTCTAATAATATATTAACCACCAGTAATTTTATTTTATAATAGTGTCTACCTTTCACAGTTTTCTCTTTGTCTACCTATCATCTTTCTATCTATACATATGCCTATTTATCTCTTATTTTTTGATTTACAAATAATCTATATTGTCTATCAGTCCATTCTCTTTACCTCTACATATATAAGACTCCAAACAGCTTTAAAATAAATTAATATACATACACACATGCAGTGAACCATATTGTTCATTTCAGCCAGTCGCATTAAACTATTACTCAATAATTTCAACAAAAGAAAGGGAGGCAGTCTAACAATTTTCAGGACTCGGCAGGAGTCATTCTACTTAGAATTGGCAAGCAATGCACTAGATTCCAAGAAGGATGCCATTGAGTGTAACTTTGACATCATAAATTAAATTTGTTCTTTCAGAAGTTAGAAGACAAGGCTAAGCATTTAAGTGCCTATTATAGTTCATGTTGTTATAATGATGAATATTACATACATGATGAGATGAATTCAACACGTTCTCAGGCACAGGACACGTGTTTATCATCTTCTCTGCTATTGACTACAATCACACTTATCCTCCTAGATTTTTACAGTGGAAACTGTTATACATATAGCATTATCATCACTTAATATAGGACTTATTGAATATGACTCAATAGATATGGGAAAAAAGATGATTCAAGATTAAATGTATAATGATGTAGCTAGAGACCTGGCTTGGTTGAAAAGTTTCTGTTGTGCAAGTGTGAGAATCTGAATAAAAATCAAAGTATTCTGGTGCTTATCTAGAACCCCTGCCTTGGAGGATAGCAATAGGCAGGTAAGTCCCTGAAGATCAGTATCATGCCAGGCTAACCAAATACGCTTCAGGTTTATAGGCAAGTCCTTTGTCATAAAATAAAGTGGAGATAGGTAAAAATACCCACTATCAAATGCTGGCCTCCAAAGGCATGTGTACAATTATCTACATGCACACCAATATATTACATACTACATACATCACATAACTATTATATAACACATGCAAACATGTGTGCACATACTAGTGAAAATATGTACCATACCAAACCCCATATTTCTTCTATGATACAGATAGAGTAATTTTAGTGAGTGAGTGACAGGGAATTGTAACCAAACATGTGTATGTCTATAAGAACAATATTTAGCACTAAAAGGAAAGAGTAATTCTGAAAAAAAAAATGTACTATACCTCAGCATAGTTAACCAGCTGAAATGTGGATTTTCTGCTTGTGTCCAGTACTTTGTGCATGGAAAACTGATCAGGCAAAGGCTTGAGAGGTTACTCACTCAGGGTTAAGAATATATACTGCTTTTATAAAAGACACAAGTTCAGTTCATGGCACCAACATGAGAGAGGTTACAAGTGCCTCTTACTACAGCTTTGGAGGATCAGTCATCCTCTTCTCTCCTCCTTAGGCCTTGGCACTTATGACTCATGAGCATACACACACACACACACACACACACACACACACACACACACACACACACACACACACTATCTTAGTCAGGGTTTCTATTTCTGCACAAACATCATGACCAAGAAGCAAGTTGGGGAGGAAAGGGTTTATTCAGCTTACACTTTCCACATTGCTGTTGATCACCAAAGAATGCAGGACTGGAACTCAAGCAGGTCAGGGAGCAGGAGCTGATGCAGAGGCCATGGAGGGATGTTACTTACTGGTGTGCTTCCCCTGGATTGCTCAGCTTGCTTTCTTATAAAACCCAAGACTACCAGCCCAGAGATGGTACCACCCACAAGGGGCCCTCCCACCTTGATCACTAATTGAGAAAAAGCCCCACAGCTGGATCTCATGGAGGCATTTCCCCAACTGAAGTTCCTTTCTCTGTGATAACTCCAGCTTGTGTCAAGTTGACACATAAAACCAGCCAGTATACACACAAACACAAACAAGCATAAAAACACAAACACATGTTTTGAAAAATGGATCTGCCAAGTCCCTTTCCCCAGAATTCTTGAATCTGATGGATAATTTTGAAAAATTCTGTAACTACTATTGCTTTCCACCATCACACACACACAAAATATTGATTTAAACAACTAGATGGTCTATGTCCATAGTGCTATGCAGAGGCCTTGATACTCATATCATAACCCATGTGTAGCTCAGACTCTGTTCTCAGGATTTTTCTCTTCAAGCAGATTTTAGTGTCTTTAATGCTGTCTCAAGCTTTCAAATGTGAGTTTTGATTGTTAACACATCAAACTTTTTGCTATCCAGACATTTAACTTTTTAAAAAGCACAATTCAGCAACCCTGTGAGAAAGCCAAGAGCTGGGCAAATATTCTTTCTGAGATGCTCTGAGAAAACTGGGCATGGGATTCCTCCATGAACATTAGCAAATAGAATGTTACCTTTAATTCATCCTTGCGTCCTTTGAATAACTGTTTTGTTATTTCAATAAAGGTCAGAAAGCTTACTGCACAGAGAAAGGTTTGCTCAGGTTTTTTTTTCAATGAACACAAATACAAACTGTGGTTCACTGGTGGCTTTGAGATACACAGTTTTCTTTTCTAAGAAGTGGTAGCATTTTTAAATCACAGTCTAGATCCCAGGACATTCTGAGTCCTCATATAGACTTATGTCTGAGCCACTACTTTGGGATGAGAGCCATTCTGAGGATGAAGGAGGAAAACAGAATTGGTGATGTCCTTTAGTTGAAATATTCTTTTTAAAATTATTATTCTTGCATTATTATTAATGTGTCCAGTGTGTGTGTGTGTGTGTGTGGTATGTATGAACATCTTGGTACATGCTACCACATGCCTATGGAGAACAACTTTAGGGACTCATCTCTCTCCTTCCATAGTGAGATGTGAGTTTCAAGTGCAGCAAACCCTTTATCCACTCTGCCATCTTGATGACCTAGAGATTGCTTTTTTTTATAATTTTTACTTGATTATAATTTTCACACTTCCTTTCACTGTAACTATGCAGTTTAATAGGTTGCAGACATTGATAATTTTCATTTGTCACTTTTGAACACAAAGCCACCAATCTGGATTCTGAGTGAAATGTTAGTGAGAATAGAGCAATGATGCAGGAAAACACTCTGGGCTGATGCAGACCTACACAGCTCCATATGCACATACTTGAGCAACCATCTTTTTGCTCTAGATCTTTTGAGGCAGGTTCTGGGGCACACATTGGACTTATTTTATAATTACTAAGGGTTTTCATTTTGTAGTTTTGAAATTCAAACATTGTTTTCTTTCTTCCCTTTCCTCCCTCCAAACTATCACATTCAGCCTTGTGCTTGCTTTCAGATTCATGTACTATATTCCTTTAACTGTTGTTATATATATATCACATATTTCTCTTTTACATACACACATATATAAGTACTAATTTGTATATATGTGTGTAATATATATAATGTTCACAAGACTGGTAACCTGAGATTGGTACCCACATCCCACTGTGGAAGACAGGTGACTTTCTAAAGTTGTTCTCTGACTTTCATGGACGTACTGTGGCATGCACACATGTGCATATACACATACACATATCCACCACAGCCACATATATTATGTATATATGATATATATTGAATGTACATATATGTATATAATAAATGCCTATACTTAATATGTACACACATATATTCCCAAGTATTATATATATGTATATATATTGTGTATATATGTGTGTATATATGTATGTATATATATATATATATATATTCATAAATCTACAACACAATTGTCTCAGTTGTATAGTTATGTGTATTGTGTATCATCTAAGTTGTATAGTTATGTGTATTGTGTATATACAATCACATGGCTGACCACTTGGTATTGCATGATGATCTGTGACTTCTCACTTGAGTTTTGACATGTTATTCTCTCCCTTGACTATTTTGACTACCTCTAACTGTCATGTCCAGCACTGGCTGAAGTGCTTTGGCTTGTGCACTTCTGATATAATTAGAGGTTTATCAACTTATTTGGAAAACTTGCTTTCTCTCCACAATAGTAATATATATATATATATATATATATATATATATATATATATATATAATAGTGGTAATATATGTTCTTTGATCACTTATTGAATGTCAGGAGGAACTGAAAAATGTTTGAGAGGCTCGGGTTCATGTGGTGTTAAGTATTGCAGAAGGAAAAATACCAAGGTTGGACAAACCTGTCCAAGCTACGTAGATCAGAGGTGGATGTTAAGTGTCTGTGGATGCTTTCATCCCTCTTCTTTCATTACCTGCTATGACATCCACTCTTATAGTTATCTGACTTCCCCAAAGCAATTTGGGGAATGTCAGCATGTGTTCATATAAGTTACATGTATTGATAAACAGAAAACCACCATAGAAATACCTTCCTGAATAAAGAAATTGTCTTTTCATTTTACAGGGAGTTTCTGGAGTTTTAAAGATGTTAAAATATAGCAGAATCAACATTTATCTGGAAATTTAAGTAGAACAATCCTACAAGCAAAAGCCAACCATTCCTAAACATAGTATAAATCTGCGGATATATAAACTTTGTTCTTTTTCCTCTGGTCCTCAGTTATAAAGTGAACTAATGTGAATAAGTTAGCTCTTATATTCATGGAGCTGATTGAGTATTGCAATTTCAGAATCTCTAGTAGCCTAATGTAAACCCAATCATTACACTGGGAAAATGGACTTCCCTTCTCAAGTGTGCATACAGAGAATGGCCTTCAGAAGCTTTGAGATATGCATTCAGCATTGAAGCTTAGGTTACAGAATCTCTAATTCAGCTTTGGGCTTTGCCTCTCTAGGGCTTCAAGCACAGATCAAAGGCTTCCCATTTTTATTTTTTTATGGTTACTTCTTAAAAAAAGAAGCCAGTCTCATGCCTAGATCTTCCATATTGGTATTCTCCTATGAGTTGATCTCAACCTTTCTGACACAGAACTCCATGTTTGTGCGATCTGCATGTAGACTAGCTCAGCCACTCGACACAGGAAGTAGCACCTTCATCTCTGTTCAAAGCCCATTGTACAGATCTTGGAATCTAACCTGGCACATACCTACTCTGGAACTCAGGTTGTCATTTTTAATTCATTTTGGTAGAAGATCTTCTCTAGGAAGCACTCCCTACTCATTCTGTATGATGACAAGGGAAATGCTTTGACAAAAGTGACAAAAGGCGCACATAGTTAGCTGGAAAAATTGAACAGGGACAATTGTTTTTTAAGGAAAAGTAACATTTAATCATCTGTCTGTTTTTTATAACCTTCACTGCTATGTAAACTTCATTATATTATTTATATAATTGTGTATTAACATACTGGGATACTGTAGAATACCTTGAGTGTATTACAAATATATTTTTTAAATTTTTGTTATAGCAATAGAATCACATCAATTACCCCCTTTTTGTCATCTCTGCAAACCTTTCCATATACACTTACTTGTTCTCTTCCAAATTCATGCCCATGTTTTCATTTGATTGCTATTAGAAACACTTAGTTGGACGCTCACACACATATGATCTATAAATGCATAAACACAACCACTAAGTACAGTACCACTTTTAAGGCTGATCATTTGATACTAGATGAAAATTAAAGTCTCACTCCTATTTCCCAGTTCATTTTAAAATGTTGTTAATTGAGTCAAGGGATTCCATGGAATAGATAATTAGATAATTTAAACACGATTTGGATTGTGTTCAAAATTAAAATAAAGTTCATTTAATAAGATTCACATTAAAGAGAAATGACCAGAGCATGTCAAAGAATAAATTGTGAGAAATAATCGTAAATGTAAGTACGAGTAGGTGCTGGGTAGGGCTGGGTAGGGATGAGTCATTACACAGGCAGGAATGGTTGCCAAAATCAGGATGACAGGAGGAAAGAAAAGAATGACAACATGAGACAACCCACCTTAGAGCTCTGCTGATCACACATGCATAAGGCCTAGGTAATGCTGTGTTCATCAGGACAAAAGGACCATAGTTTTAATCATGTCTGGGACACTACACATCTGGAACAGTAGAAAACCTATGCTTATCTAAAATGAAAATGTCTTCAAACAGTGTTTTTTAAAGTAATGTTGGTTTCCTTCCTGTTTACATGTCATGCCAATAGGATACCTTCTCTTTTCTTTGACAATACATCTTTGTGGTTCTAGCTGACACTCAGATGACATGTGCAGTTTATTGTTCATATTCTCTGAATATGTTTCCCTGATCACCTCTCAACATCCAAATCATCCATCTTGCTTCTACTGAATTCTATAATTTTCTGTTTCTAAATTTTAAGGTCCTGTAATATAAATTATTAGCATAACATTCTTAATCAATGAATCATAATTACTATAACTCAATAAATTAGAAATCACAAGCTACTGTACTTATCATGACAAGGTTATAATGCATAATCAGCACCAATAAGTATTTCTATTCTAAGTGGAAATAGATAGAATGTGCTCCTCATATGCTTAATCCACACACAAGTGTCATTATGGCCACAGAGAAACTGAGGCAGATATCACTCACACTGCTACATTTCCATAGTCATTTGGCTTTCCCCTGCAGATAATCAGATGGTGGATTGTATTTTCCTCAGACTTATGCTATCAGAGTCTAGCACCACGGATCTGGTGTGAAGTAACATGGCATCCACCATGCCAGCCTCATCTTAGGATGACTTTGCAATGATATTTTGCACCTTCTATGGTCTTCCCAGGAAAGGCGTGTATTCATTTCAGTGATTCTTCAGAAACCAACTATTCTCCCCCAGCAGTGGTTCCTTCCAGTGAGCTGAAACACTGATGTCAAGCCTTCAGTATCCATTATCCAGGAATTGTACACTCATTATTCCACCAAGCTTAAGTGACAACCCCCAGGAACACTATGGGTTGGCTGACCCCTAGAAAGGAGAGTTGGTATATCCTGTCCTTGAAGCCTGGGTGAATATAAATATGCCAATGACATTTTAAAAACAATTACAGAGAAAAACAGCCCAAATATATTCTGTATAGATTTATTTCCAAATGAGTAAATACCAGTAATTCTATCTTGTTTAGTATAAGAATTTTTAAAAAGGTGGTGTTGACATTTGCTTCCAAATATGCAATTTATAAATGTATGCTATATGCACATGTTCACAAACACATACTTTATGAGGCACTATCATCTTAAAATAAAATATTTATTCACACATGTACATGCAGTTTAAACTATACAATTAGCTGAGAGTTCAGCCACCAAGGCTTAGCTTATACACTCCATGGTGTAGAATCTGTGAGGACACTTTAATGCGTAGATTGCAGAAGTTATAGGGACAGGGTTATTGTAGTTCCTGTTGCCATGATTCTGAAGTTGTTCCTCTCAATGGTTTCACTAGGTGAGCCAAACACCTGATCACTACTTTAAAAACCTTTAGGCTAAAAATGGTTATTAATAAACAAAAAGATAGGAAATTTCAAGCATTTCTTCACTGTCCTCAATGTTCTATCTTTCTGTGTTATAAAGGCAAACACCTCTTGAACAATGCCTGCTTCCTCCACAACACTATCTTCAGTCCTGCCAGCTTTGTGTCCAATGATACAGCTGTCACTCATTCAGTTCATTCTCCGAAGAGGTTCCTCATAGGAAGAACCTGGTCGGTCCAGTTTGTCATCTAGATCAAGCAGAACATTTTAGCCTAGGCCCTTAAATAGAATTACATTTTTTTCCATTGAAACCAACTTAAGTACAAGATAAAGATTACTATATTCGATTTTCACACTATACCTTACTGAAAATGAAGCTGATCATCATCTTTTTTGCCATTGAAATCCTCACAATAATCAGTATGCAAACTTTACAGTAAATATGGGGATGTGTGTCAAGTAATGCAGATGTGCTACATAATCTCCCCAATACTCCTTGTCATGAGCTTCTGGCCTTTTGAGATTCCCACTGTGGATGATCCCAATATAAAAAAGGGGCGGCTCCTTCCATATCATGTGCAGACAATAACGAAAGATTCATCTTCAGTTTCGACAATCCTAAGCTTCCCATGACTATTTCATTTGGAGCTTTTCTTCGCTTTGTTTCTTTTTCATTATGTATTTCGGAACTCCTTACTTGAATCATGAATGTTTATTTTTTTTCCCTCCACTTTGTCTCCACAGTACCTTCTTCGATGCCTGTTTTGGGATGTTATAAGGTTAATTATGTGCAAAATATGAAAAAATACACAGACTTACAAATAGAACCTAAAGACAGCTGCTAGATGGATCAAATGCTATCTTAATATCCAAAGTCCCAGTAGATGTTCACTAGTGATGTCCTGAATATCATTTCTTTACCTGGCACCTCAACTTTTCTCTTGTAATGGCATTTTGGCCAATATATCTATACCAAATGACCTTGGTTATATTCAATAAGCTCTCTTATCACCCATTTCTTTTCTCCTGGACAAAAATCACTATCACAGTAAGAGATAAAACAAGGATGTGTGTCCAATCAATTTATATTGAACACATGAATTATTGCCTAAATATTTCCAGGCCTCTTTCAAATACATAAAAAATCATCAAACAAGCAAAAGGAGATCGTTGTGCTAAAGTCCTATCATTCTTTTGACATTGCAGCTGAGATCACCCTGGTTCTATAGATTATGTCAACTAAGTTACAGATGGCTACCTTGTGCTAGCAAATTAAATCAAGCCCAAAACCTAGAAAAAAATGAGAAAGTTGCTTTCTTATGTGTTATTGATCTGTTGTGGGTCAGTTGGATAGTTGTATTCTATAAAACTTAGTTCACTCATGTGTTTTAGTCATATTGAAAGGACCCAAATTCTGCCATGTTACAGCAACTTCTCTTACTTTTGTAGATTTTAGCCCTTCAAATTTACTTTGTGCTGCTTAAGTATTCATGTCAGTGTTGTCAACTGAAGCACATCTAGAGGATATACACTCAATAAAACCATGAGCTCATCAGGGGAAATACATTCAACAAAAGCCATGTCTCCTTTACCAAGCAGTAAATAAATGTAATTCACCTAATGGCGGATGGAGAGGTGGTTAAATCTCTCTCCATATTGGAAGTTGTCTGCCTTAGGCCTGCCCAGGCATTTATACATGCTGCCACAAACATGATAAATTCATATAGAAGTTTCCCTGTTTCCAGGAGATGTCTTCTTGTGGTCCTATGCCAACCTTTAGCTCTTAAAACATTCATTGGACAATGAAAAGTGACAAGTGTAGTCATTTTTTACCTACCATGTTCCTGGAAAAAGCAGTAGGAATTAGGATACAGCATGGAAAGCTCAATAATGCATTTTATGGGCTACAGCAAAATTGTGGAAAAGAGAAGAGCGAAGATAAACTTCTGGAAAGGGGGAATATGACATTTAAATTTGGATGGGTCAATCACATACATATAGAATGGATGCTTCATATATTACAGTACTAATTAAATATAAATTCCCAAGTTGATATGAGTTTAGTTCAGAAGAATGATGGAAGTTTTCAACTATAAAGCAAGAGGGAAAACATCTGACCTGGTAGCAGCAAGTGGTCTCGGCAGTAGGGACTGATGACATCAGCTTGAGAAGAGAATGAGTTACTGGCCAGCTACAGAATATTGATGATTCTACACAGTGGCTAAGTACGAAGTCTAGACCAGTTGTGGAGTAACAGAGAAGAGTGGCTTTCATATACCTATCTGTCTTAGTAAACTACACTAATATGGGTTGGAAAGCAGAAAAGTGCCTTCTAAGATCCTTCTCGATTGGTCACATATAGGAGGGACATGTGTATCACAGGATAGAAATCTGATAGGGATATATGTGTAACTTGAGCTTTCTGCCAGCAAATTCAGGCAGAAGTAAACAAGGGCAGAGTAAGGAAACTTGCTAAAATATAATTGAGTTAAAGATATTGAGGTCTATGGAAATAACATGTGTTTATATTCATGAGTAAACCAGGGGATATAAAAATGGTTCCATGAGTAATTATCTAATTTCAGCTTCAGAAGACTCCATACCCTTATCTGTCTCTATGGGCTTCTTCTCTCTCTACCCACATCTGTTTCTCCCTCTGTTTCACTGTGTCTCTCTTTCTGTGTCTCTGTCTTTGTATGTGTCTCTCTCTGTCTGTCTTTCTCTGTCTCTGTCTTTCTCTGTCTCTGTCTCTCTGTCTCTCTGTCTCTGTCTCTGTCTCTCTCTCTCTCTAACACACACACACATACATACATACACACACACACACACACACACACACACACACAGACAAACACACACACACCACAAATGCCCAGAAATGAAATAAAGTAATCATTGAAATAAATTTAAGAAGCAGCATAGACGAATCAGACCATAAAATTTTTGTTAAGGAGACTTTTTAGAACTGTGGTTTCAGGGTTCACCTTTGATTATTTTGGAGTCCAGGCAGGATAATAAGTAAAGGCATTCAGTAGTATATTTGACTTAATATACACAGAGAATGAACTGAGTAAAGAAAATGAAGAACAAATGCAAATCCCAACTTTCCACATATCTAAATATGACACGCTTAAATCTCTCTAATTGTCTACTGCAAGGACATTGAACAATGTTCTGATAGACAATCCCTGTGACTTTGTCCACATAATTCTCTTGTATGACAATTCTCACATCTAAGTATGCTATCTCCATTTGTTTCTCAAATATCCCTGAAAGTCATATCAGTTTTGCTTGTTTTAGTATCAAAAATTATTTTGTTTATAATCTGAAAAATCTTTTCTGAAAAGTAAGCAGTTTAGTTCCCTAAGATTAAACTTAGAAAGTTTTGTAAATTCTGAGACAATTCCATACAACCACAGCTATTAATGTTTGCAACCTGCCTGTATGTCCGCGTTCAGATGCTGTCAACATTGGGCAACTTGCCTGTGCATCAATTTGTCCCAACTTTTCAGATGCACCTTCTTTATTTTATTCAAAATAATCCTCTTATTCATTCAACCAAAATGTTGGTACTACTCAGCACATATGAATACCTGGGATGCCTAGAAGTTGGCTTTATTTTTATTCATATTATTGATAAAACTTTGATAAACTTTTAAAGTTTGCATAAGATATTCTGGGCCAAAATGGTGATATTATATTTTCAATAACTATCCATTATAAGATAATTATTCTTTTTGACTTGGTCTTGATGGCTAGATAGGAAGTGGGCTAGAGAGATAGGACAGAGATTAAGTGTTCATTGATCTTACAGAGAACCAGAATGTGTTTTCCAGATCTCATGTAAGTGGTTCATAACTGCTTGTAACTCCAGCTACAAGGAAGCAGACACTCTGTCAAAATATACACATGACATCATTGATTCACACACACACACACACACACACACACACACACACACACACACCCATGTGAACACACATATATACTCATAAAAATCAAACTTTTAAAACCGAAATAAAGCCCTTTTGCCAGTGAGGAGTTTATAGACCAAGACAAAAATAAAGAATTGTAGCAGTTGCTGCATCTCAATAAAGTCTGTGAAGTAACACAGTGCAATAGTACTGAGAATAGAAGGGCTTGTAGAGTGTCTCTCACTATAGGCTCTTTGTGGTTCTTCAGGATGCTGAATACACACCTAGTGCTTGGGTCCTTCTTCTATTCTTCATACAATGTGGAAAATGACCCATTTTTGTCTTCCCTTACACTTCACTCTCTCAACATACTGGGGTTGTCTTATTTTACTTTTACATTCACACAAGAGGACTGGTTTCCCATGAATTGGAGAAGAGTTCAGTCAGCAACATATCTTCAACATAGTGTTCCCGCTATCAGCTGTTTTCTTAGCTGTTTTCTGCTTTGATATTAGAGGAGTTAGAAAAGAACTTAAATTTTTTTTTTGTAGGACAACAGGATCCATTGTGGACTCAGAGGTTTAGGAGATGTAAAGGAATCAGGAAACATGTGATTTATATGCCAATGATTACTGATTGTGACTAAGACAGGACTTGAGAAGAGCACAATCAATATTGTATGTCATTGTAAGTTCTAATAGTTCTCATGGGAATTGCATTACCCTGATGGTCAGAAACCTTTATTCCTCCAGAGAAAGTTGCCTATGTTTGTCTTATCCAATCTCTGTGCTGACACTATAAAATAAGAAGGATGGGATATAAAAATGAGAAAATCATTATTTAACCGCAGAGATTTGTTGCTTATTCTTTCCTTTTTTTCCTTTTTAAGCTTATCTTTTCTTTTTCCCCAAAGACTTTTAATTTAGCATCAATGGAAAGGATGCAAAGATGACTGATAGTGAGAATTGTTGCACCCATAGCTATCAACCTCTTGGAACCATTTGTAGTGAATGATCCCCATACCCACATCTATGCTCCCCAGTGTGGTGACATTGATTGATGCTGGTTTCTTTATGAGGTGGAGCTGAGGAAGCAGTCTTAGATCATGACTCAAGGTCTCAAACCTGAAAATAGACTCTATAGTGGTACCAAGTTGTAAATTTTTATAAAAAAAACAAAAAACAAAAACAAAAACAAAAAACACCCCTCCACTGTTTACCTTGGGCAATATGATTTTTCGTTATCTCAGACACACTTAATATTGTAATCTCATCTTTTTTCAGGCCTTCACCCAAATTAATTGCAGAAGTATATGTCCTGGATCATCCAGGACCCTAGGATAGATATATCTCTTTCCTTTATAAAAACACCCAGATTCAAGTGTTGCACAATTTGACAAAAACTACCTAAGTTAAACTATCTAGAGGAATGAAGGGATCTACTAAAAGTGCAGAGGGTTGAGAAGAGGGGGAATAGAAGAGAATAAAGGACAGTGTGCTCAATATATGGCAATATAAAAATAATATATTTAGAGAACATACAATTCTGCCAGAAAATTACCAATGTTGAACAACAACAACAACAACAACAACAAAAGTAATAATGAATTTACTGTAACATCCAAAGAGTACTAAGTGCTGATATTTTTCATGAAATATAATTTAGCCTGTAATGTTAGTCATAGCATTAGATCTAAAACCTCACCCAGGAATATCTGTCCATTCTTCCAATTGCCTGCCTGGCTGGTTTCCTCTGTACCTTCCTTCCTTCCTTCCTTCCTTCCTTCCTTCCTTCCTTCCTTCCTTCCTTCCTTCCTTCCTTCCTTCCTTCCTCCTTCTTTCTGTCCTTCCCTCTCTTTCTTTCTTCTTCCCTACTGACCTCTCTTTCTTCTTCTATTTCTCCTTGTTTTCTACTTACCTTCCTGTAGTTATCCCTTGATATTCAATATGACATCTTAGGAGATCTTCATCACAACAATTCTTCTGGTTAACCATCAATTACAATTCTCTGCCACATCCTCATCAATCCTGGCCACTCTATCAGATGTGCCATGCCCCTACCTCTAGCATACATCATGAGTATGATCTCGAAGATTATCAGTCACACCACCAAGAGCTACAACAATGAACTTGTACACATCTCTTGACTGTTTGGGGACATGTTCAAATTTAGTCTTTAGCATGGAACCACAATGAGACTGTGTGGTGTGCTTTTTATTTGACATCTGTTCCAAAAGAATTTGCTTTTAGATTCCTAATATCTAAGAGCCTGCAATATTAGAAATTCACAAATTTTTTTAAATAACTAAGACAATATTGTGTATAAAAATCAGTTTAAAAGGCTAGTGGTCATTTAGTTCAGAAAGAGAAAACAACTACAAACCCCTGAAATTTTCATAAACATTACTATATTCAGATGTAAGAAAAATGTCTTTTCTAGAACACCTATATAGTTCTTTAGTCTTACAAAATAACTTTTCAAGCTAGAGGTGATAGCTTATTTTCACAAGATTTACATCTGAAAAGTTTGGGCAGGGGAAATATTCTAAGTTTAAGATCTTGCAGGTCTACATAGTGAGTTTTGGAGCAATATTGTCTCTAAAACAACCACAAACAAACAAAAGCAGAACCACAAGAAAAATAACATTTCCTGTGACAAAAACAAAACACACACACATACACACACACACACACACACACACAAAAACCTTAACATCTATAATTCATACAACTATTAACATTTCGGACATAATAAGGCATCACAGTCAGGTTTCTTCATATTGTCCCTTGGTAGTGAGGACTGTCCCTTAAGAATACTGGTTTCTTTTCTTTATGATTGAACCAAATTCCAGATTGTAATACAGACCACATGATGTGTTCTATTAGATTTTGAGACCTAAAGCCATTATGAAAATTTCTGTTGTGTTCCTGTGTTGCTCTTTGTGTGTACCTGTGGTTAGGACCTTTAAGGTTTTGATTATTCCATCATACAGATGAACTTATACCTGCCTTGTTCATATGTTTTCCATAACTGTACATACATGCTTGTACACTGAAAGACTTTTAAAATATGCTTGAAATATGATGGAAAACAATCGAGTTTTTCCTAATGTACAATAGCTAAAGTGTTTTTCTTTTTATAGTTGTTCGTTTTTAAAAGTACCTTTTAGTTTTTAAAATTGGTTTTCTATCAGTTTGAGTAAAAATTATGGATCACTGTTAAATGTGGGGGGAATTCTATGTTATTTCCTTTACTTGGGCAAAAAAAAGTCTATATTATTTTTCTGCTATTTAGCTCTGTGATAAGCATTTTTTTTTTATTTGCCATACCTCATTCTTTGGTTGTTGGAGACATCAGGGCACATTAGTGTATGATTAGCCTTTTGACAATAACCCATCGTATCACAGAATCCTGTCAGATGAACAGGTTTGGAAGTCAAATCTATATTGGAAGACAGAAATTTACCACACACTGAAAGATTATAAACCATAAACTAGATTCGGTGATAGTCAAATGAAAAGTCTGCACTGTGACCACTCTAGTGCCATCAAAACATGGGACAAGTGTGACCAGGAAAAGACAAAGTTAGAAAATGCATATACTTTGGCCTAGAGAGTAGCTCATAGGTCATAGGCCCTTGTAGCTTTTCCAAGTGACTCAGGTTTGATTCCTAGAACTCACATGACAGATATTAAAATAGTCTCTACAAGTACAGGTATATCATTATGTATCAGTTTGTAGATCATTGTGTGTGTGTATATATATAATATATATATGTGTGTATATATATATATTATATATATATATACATACATACAAACATGGAGGACAAATACTTATATACAGCAAATAAAAATACAACAAATTTTTAAAAACAAATGAATAAAAGGAATGAAGTCGAATGGTTTTCCCTGGTGGGAATTCCAATATCTAACACTGAATTTCCATGAAGGTTTTATTATCACCCATTCTGTCCTGTGTCTGGTCCACGTGGATGAGGCTATGTGGGAAAGTGGACTGTGCACAGACAGCCTGGTCTCCAATCAAGCAAACGTCTGGAACCCCAGGGACCTGATGGGTGGTGATTTCCACCTACATGGGACCGAAAGTATTAGATCATGTCTCCTGGATCCCTGGTTTCTGTTGAAGTTACTGCCCCCACAGCCCCTGAAGCAGAGGTGTGTGACTATCAGTCATGTAGATCAAGCCCCAAGCTTCTTGCATTCTGGCTAGACTCCACCCCCACAGTTACCTGACTATATCCAGGTATGCTCCTCCCCACAGGTACCTGGCAACAGCAAGATAGCCAGCCCAGTATAAAAGGGGCTGCTTGGCCCCTCCTCACTCTTTTTAAGCTCTTACCTTTCTTCCTCTCATCTCTAGCCCTCCTTCTCTCTCTCTCCCTTCCCCCCTCTCTCCACATAGCCATGGCCGGCGGCCTCTCTCTCTTTCTACCTCTCTTTCTCTCTGTCTTTCTACATGAAAGCTCTAAAACCACAGACTGTCTGTGCTCATCAAGGCCCACCGTGCTTGAACGATGGGATAGGCTTTCCCTTAATGAGCCGTGTCTAACTTCCCTCCAGAAGACCTTCCTGCGTTCCAGCCATGAACCAGACAAAAGACTCTCACCCGTGTGGGAACCACCCAGTGTGCCCCCTCCCTGCTCTCTCCTTCCTTCGGCCCTGGGGCTGACAGAGCAGTACCCGGGTCCCCATTTTGATCTCAGTTCTTCCACTGTGTGTATGTCTGGGATGCCTGAGATTGGGAACCTGTTACCTAGGACTTGTCTACCTCCCCACTGATCTGGGGTCCCATGGCTTCCCACATCCAGACACCCACCCAAGTGCACTTGGAAAGCATGTGGCAGTCTGTCTTCACCCAGAGCGCCAGAACTCTGGCGGGATGTGGGTTTTCTCCCACTCCCTTTATTTCCCCCATGCCTGATGCTCAACAACTGGTAGCAAAGGATGGTTGCACCATCACCCACCCGGGGCCAAATAGAAAGCCTGTGATATTCTCCTGTGTCCACCCGTACAGAGCACCAGAACTCTGGCGGGACACCGGTATTCTCCCACTCCCTTATTCCTCCACTCCCACTGCCCAATAAGGTTATAAAATGATATTCAATGGTCTTCTTTCATTCACATTGAGTCCCACATCACCATCAGACATGTCATCACAGATGGATACTTGGAGAACTGTAGAGAATTTAATAGAGGAGTATCTTGTTACTCTCTTGGGTTTTACAAGTGGCTTCTCAAGATAAAACAAATATGAATACATATACCCTACGTCCTCTACTATCACAAGGTTCAACTAGAGATAATCATCGTACATTCAACCTTTTCCCATTTATCCCAATCTCGTTAAAATATCTCCTTTTATGGAGACCATTGAAATATTCTTAGACCTTCTCAAATGAATTATGTTGGTTCTTCAATGACATTCTATAGTGTCTGTTCTAATATTTACCTATCATGTTCTGTGATACTAAACTCATTAGACATCAGCCACCCTGTCCACATGACTATTCTTCTCTTCTTCGGGATCATCTGTGGGGTTCAACTCTGGATTTGTCTTTCCAGAGGAAAACCAGTTATCTCCTGGGAGTGAAGCATAGATATATTGCAGATAAACCACATGCAATCAATTGCTTAGAAACAATACACTAATGAGCAATAACAAACATGCTAAGGGGCTAACATTATGAAAGAGCATTGTCACTGTTATATTTCTCTTTCTAGATGACATGTAGTACTCAAAATTGCTATTTTTGTCTGTACTTGGGTGTATAAAGATAGTCTCTTTGATTTTTCACTGTTCAACACGTAAATTAACAAGAAAGTGCCTTGTATTGACAGAAGGAGGAAGTTGAACCTACCCTTGTCCCTTATAGAAGAATTAACAAGGCAAAAAGAAGTTTTGACCTGATAATTCCAGATCCAGCTTTTTTTTTTCCTGTGGACGTCATGGAGGAGGTCAAATGTTTTCTTAATGTACATATTATTTCTTAAATCAAATTGTTTGACAAGAAGACCAGTTAGTATATTAACTTGGTAGTGCAGCCACAAAAAGCACTACAGACCAAATGAGCCCAATCCCACAAGCAGAAATTTAACAGCTGTAACAGTTCTTTCATTCATCTATCAATTTTCAGTGTTTATAGATCCCCTTGTGTCTCCATACAATTAGACTTACATGTAACTCTGTGACATAAATTTATTTCTTTTAAACAAAGGTTCTGTTTATCATTGACTAAGATCTAGTCTAAAGATTTTCTTAACAGCATCATCTCTGTCAAAACTCAATCTCCAGAACAGCTACATTCTGTGATGATGAGGATTATGGACTGACACATGAACTGAGTCTATAGCACTCATATAATCAAACATTGACACAAGTCATTATATACACAGATTTGATATTGTATAGCCATAAAGAATTTTACATTAACACATTTTCTGAATAATTATGGGCACAACAACATGTTCATAGCAAATTTAATTTAAAAAAAAATGTGTTATAAAGTTATCTAGAATATAATCCAAAGTATATAAATAAAGCAATTTCACTTTTTTTTAACAGAAAACCAACTTTTTAGAAGCTAACTTCTTTTTTATTGATATATAATTTCTTAAGATAGAGACCTGTATACCCCTCTGGCTGACCTGAAATTCTTTCAGTAGACTTTTGAACTCACAAAGATCTGTCTGCTTTTGCCACTTAAATTCTGCAATTAAAGGTTTTTGCCATCAAGCCTGTCACTACCTAACATCTTTTAAAAACTTCACTGCCAATGGCGTTTACAGTTAGTGTAGGACTATTCTGTGACACTTGGTAAGTCACAGGAACTGCTGCCACTCACTGACTTCTAGCTTCTGGTGATATTCTGTCAAGCTAAACTATTTCCCTTCTCTCTGATCCTTACTGTACCTCTCTCTTTCTCTCTCTCTCTCTCTCTCTCTCTCTCTCTCTCTCTCTCTGTGTGTGTGTGTGTGTGTGTGTGTGTGTGACAGAGACAGAGACAGACAGGCAGACAGACAGACAGAGAGATGGACAGAGAGAGAAACATGCAGAGAAAGAAAGACAGAGAGAGAGAGAGAGAGAGAGAGAGAGAGAGAGAGAGAGAGAGAGAGAGAGATATACAGAGACAGACAGAAGGTCAGAGAGAGATAGAGACAGAGAGAGAGGGGAAACTATGTACATGTTCTGAATTATATGTTTTGATATAGGAGTGCTCATACATGTGTATTTACACGGAAATAAAGAAGAAGGAAAGTGAGCAGGAGAGAGGACTAGAGAGGAAAGTGACACAGGAAAGGAGAAGAAAGTTACTAATTGGTATTTTTTTAATTATGCTTAAAATAGTCAGAGGAAGTACCATAGTGTAGTGAAGTATCTTCCTGGGAATCTATGTAGCCCTCCCCATCATCAAACTGAGGAAGGAAGACTTGGGTACTCTACATTGTTAATAGACATTTTATGAACTCTGGTCAGTGGTAATAGTGTTGCATTTCCTAGGCTCATCTAGAAAGTAAAACAAGACCTCTGTCTTCTTCCACTCAGTACAAGCAGATAGAGCATCTACTACACACTAAGGGGGAGAAGTGCTATTAAAGTTGATATGTGCTCAGTGAAATTTTACAATAATTTTATAGCAATCTTTATTTGTAAAATACACTATCTGTGATGCATATCCTGCTTTCCTTGAGACTTTCTTATGAAGTCATGTGACCCTCTACAAAAGATGCAATATCGAGAATTTCTGAATCAAATTGCCTGGAGCTATGACTCTCAACTGTACGTGCTGAACACAATCACCTTGAGGGCTTATTAAGACTCAGATTCTTCAGTGCTCTCCAGAGAGTCTGAATCAGTAGATAATTTACATTTCTAATCAGGTCCCAGGAGATCCTGGTACTGTCCTTTCTTGGATTGTATTTGTAACAACAGTGGCCCTGAGATGGGGGATGTACCCAGTTCTTCGTCATTTCAGTTTAAAAAACCACAGACAGGGAGAAATGTTTCCTTGCTCATATTTACATACTGACAAAGGAAAGATGACTGAAAGAAAAACAATGTGGTCACAAGTAAAAAGTTTTCAAAGTAATAGACGTGTTTTTGAGACAGTAATATTTTAAGAGAAGAGTCTTTCTAGCCAGCATAATTCTTTTAAAATGAATAGAAACACACACACACACACACAAGACACAAACTGTTCAAAGACCCCTTATTATGTTCTACCCAGCTCTTAGCTTTCACTGACAAAACTTTTAAAATGATGTGTTTCAGTCACTCAGGCAAAAACTTGGAGCAGCATGCTCAGCTTTAAATGTGTTTCACAGCTGTTTCTGGAGCTATGTCGAAAGCTTCAAGTTTTGGCACAGCCAGACCTTAGCATTAAACAGACACTTCAATATGGAAGACAACAAACTTGGACAAATTAAATGCACATCTTTTTAATATTTCTTAAAATACTAGCCTAGAAGGGTGAGAATGAGCATTTTAAAGTGAGAGACATAGCTTTATTCATATATAAGGCTTGACTTGGTTCAATCCTTTAAGGACTGAATATTCAGAAGGGAGAAAAAAATGAAACTAACAGATGTTGGCACATGAGATTTCAAGAAAGTAGCCTTCTCCATAACACAGAATTGTGAAGGAAAGACTCAATTGCATATGCAGGAGATTTCTTTTTTTTTTTTTTTTTTTTTTTATTACGTAGTTTCCTCAATTACATTTCCAATGCTATCCCAAAAGTCCCCCATACTCTCCCCCCCATTTCCCTGCCCACCCATTCCCATTTTTTTGGCCCTGGCGTTCCCCTGTACTGGGGCATATAAAGTTTGCATGTCCAATGGGCCTCTCTTTCTAGTGATGGCCGACTAGGCCATCTTTTGATACATATGCACCTAGAGTCAAGAGCTCCGGGGTACTGGTTAGTTCATAATGTTGTTGCACCTACAGGGTTGCAGATCTCTTTAGCTCCTTGGATACTTTCTCTAGCTCCTCCATTGGGGGCCCTGTGATTCATCCAATAGCTGACTGTGAGCATCCACTTCTGTGTTTGCTAGGCCCCGGCATAGTCTCAAAAGAGACAGCTATATCAGGGTCCTTTCAGCAAACGCTTGCTAGTGTATGCAATGGTGTCATCGTTTGGAGGCTAATTATGAATCAGGAAGATCAGGGTAAGGTGGGAGAAGGTAATTATCCTGAGCCACAAACTGGCAGTAAAGTTGACACCATTGTGTGTATGTATGTGGGTGTGTGTGCGCACGCGCATTTGTATGTATGAGTATGTTTGTGAGTGTGTGACTGTGTTTGTATATCAGTGTCTATGTTTTAGTGTGTGTGTCTGTATTTATGTTTACATAATAGTTTGCACATGTGATCAGATGCCCATGCACCTAATAGCAGGTGAATATGGGAGCTATCTAAACTGATTTTTGATACAGGGTCTCTCAGTTATACCTGAATATCATTGATCCCATTAATGATATTCCTGATCCATAGGAAGAAACTACAATACCAATATTATTAGAACTTAAAAAGAGGTTAATCCCACACATCCATACAGCACATCTGTGAGTTCCAGAGGTCCAAAATTTGGCAGAGAGAGCCTTTAAGGTGTGATGAGAACAGCATTAGAGTTATAATTGGAGCAGCCCCCTGAAGGTGTGAGGCAATCACAGCTTTCTCATGATAAAATGCTAACAAGAGAGAATCCGCTATTCATGAGTGAGCAACAGAAGTAGGTTCTTACTTTAAATCCACTGCTGATGAAGATGCTGTGAATACCCCTGAAATAACAAAGAGGATTTAGAAAGTTACATACCCTTACTTGGCAAAGCAATACCAGTGTTTAAGAGGATTGAATCCTATTTCAAAGAAAGTTTTCTTGGCACCAGAATGCTCTAAAACATCATTGTATGCTACAGCCAAATTATTTTGTAGAAGGAAAGACAAGCCAATAGAACAAACATCATCATTGTTTTATTTTAAGGAATGATTATGGTTGTCCTAACCATTTTCTCTGAGTAAGCTGATCATACAGAAAATGTTATCACTAGCATAACCCTCTTCAGGAGAAAGAACAGCATGGCTCCCTGGAATCTCAGACATTATTAGTAAGTTTTATCAGTAAATTATTTTTTTACATAAGACATGAACATTTATATATGTCATAGTATTGTACACTAATATTATCCAACATTGTAAAAATGAAACCTCTATGTGTACTAGGAAAATAAAAATAACATGGTGTCATTACAGTGATCCTTAGTATCTCTGGTCTTTTTCTTCTATAATCACAGAGAAAATGAATGACTTATCATGGAAATATTCCACCTTTATAAAACCAAGTTCTACAGAGCCCCCTATACCACACTTTCTCTTTCCACTGTTGTAAAACAATCCGTTCCAAGTATTTATAATTCAGTCTACATTCACCTAAAGGCCTTATAGTTATTGTAGAGACTAGAGGAAAGTAACAAGCTACAATAATATTTTGTGGGAAACATCTAAGGTTTAGGGTACAGGTATGAAAGAAGTCATGTAGAGATGCCTGACACTAAATTCTCCTCCCTTTATAGGGTAAACAATCAGGTAAATATTGAATTATTTCATTTTATTCCTCTCTGTCTGATTTGCATTTTCCACAGTGGACAGAAATTTGGGAGTTGGAAACAAGTGTGCTAATACTTGCATCCACAAATCCTTATTGCAAATCGTCATCCTAGTGTTGGGCAAAGCATAATTTTTCAAGCAGGTTAAAACATGTGTTGGGATACAGGTATTTTTTTGTAACTTATTGTCTCCAAATCCAGAACAACTATTAGAAAGTGTTAAATTATCAAGTTATCTGACTCCTTATTTGTTCTTGACTCAGTGTAATTATCAGTTTGCTTTCTGAATGTAACACTAATATAGTCGCATGTCCAATTTCTTTCTGTTATTTTTCTACTATGCATGATTAGTAGGAAATCATTCTTTAAATTTTTGGATTATGAATATGTACTACATGGCCTACTTTCCAGGAAGTTCAGAAAATGATGAAGAAATGCTAATATTTTATATTTTAATAAATACATGCATTAAATAGATGAGATTTAAACAAGTTGTCTATGTGTTTATTCTTTGACAGTTTGCATACTTGTTTATATTTAATTTTAGCAGTTTTGAGCTCCTACCTTGCATCCCTCACCTCTTCTGAAAAAAATTCTTTGCAGTGCATATGTGAGGCACACTCAATCAATATATTGAAAGTTAGCCCGGTGCAAGAGGATCAGGAGCTTTTCAGTGTTCTTAGATCACCAGGGTGGACTTTCTATGAAAACAACTAGCTGCTCAATGAAAGAGACAAACATCATTTATTCTTGCATTTACTCAATACATCAGTCCAAGAATTCAGTACCCAGGAGGGAGGGAGAAAACTCTCACCAAATGCTCTCATGAGCTCATGACATGATCTTGCTCCTCTCAAGTTTCAACATCAGGGGAAATAAATGTATATGCTTTATCAATTATCTACTCCAATATATTTTGCTATAGCAGCCTTACTGGGTTAATTCAGAGGTATTCATTCACACATACAGATAAAAATCAAATGTATACTAACATACTAAGGAAACTTGCATACCAAATAAGACTTTTCATCATGATCTGTAACTAACAGTGGTACAATGTGACAAAGGATGCATTAATACAAACATGAATTGGTAGAAATTCAAGGAAATAATATGCATTTGTTATTCTATTTAAATCTATCATGGAAACGTTTTACTTCCAGGAGGATTTTGAAAGGAGCTAGATTCTTGATGTCATACAGGGTCTCTTATCTGTCTGTCTGTCTGCTATCTGTCTGCTCTCTCTCTCTGTCTCTGTCTCTGTCTCTCTCTCTCTCTCACACACACACACACACACACTCTCTCTCTCCCTGTTTGTGTTTGTGTGTGTGTGTGTGTGTGTGTGTGTATGTAATACCTTCTTATTAGGTTCTAATCAACTGTCCATTTAGAGTGGATAGACACATTATCACTAAAATAATATAAGGATGATGGAAATGAAAGAAGGTTTAGAAGCTTGGCTTATACTGGTGCGTTACCTGAACACGAGTTTATACCGCAAATCTGCTGCTTCTCCATGGCTTATCTTGCTAAAAAGTTATTTGTAAGTATATTAAAAAGGCCAGTCTGTATCAGATCCAGTTTTCCCTACTAGACAAGTCTGCCATGGACACATCTGTCTGAGAAACAGATTGATTGCTGCAGCATAATGGGAAAGCAGTTTTAGCCTAGCATCTAGAAGAAAAGCACAGGTACTAGACAAGAAGACTAAAGCTGCTCTGCAGAAGGATCTTATGGCTTTGAAGAATGCAGAGAGGGACCAGAGCAGGCAGAGAGTTGCAGAAGATGCACAGACCAAGGCATGCTTGGCCACAGAGGGTCCTTCTGAAGACCCATGCTGAAGAATGGAATGATACTGCACTTTCAGACCAAGTCAGTGAGGGAAAAAATACCAGCTTCCTCCATGATTTGAGTGCCCTATATACTACTTCTGGGGCACGGGTGATAACAAATTTTATAGATTAGGAAATTGGGTTTCAGGAAAGCTAGAAAGACAGAGAACAGTCACTGAGGCAGTATAAAAGCTGATAATGATGAGAAACATTGCTTCTAAAATACACAGGGCTAAACTTGAATGACCAGAAGCCCCGAGGCTGAACCTCTCAGGGCGTAAGTGAGTGTCGGGAAGTGGCTACACACCACTTGTGTGCATGTGTGGACCAGTTTTATAGGGAGAGGGGAAGTGGGTATTCAGCATGTGGATGGCCAGGGATTTTAAAACACAATTTTGCTTATGACAATCATATTATGACCTGTCACCCAAACATAGACCATGGAGGTCTAATCCCTCTGGGTCATGCTATTGCTGGAATATCAAGTAATATCAACATAGTTTTGAATGCAAATACTATTTAGACTGAGGATACTATGAGGGAGAATTTAGAGTGCAAGTTAGTGTATCTGCAATCAGAGGCTTTGCATACCTGTGCTTCTTTAAAACCTTCCTGTCTTCTTCTTCTTCTTCTTCTTCTTCTTCTTCTTCTTCTTCTTCTTCTTCTTCTTCTTCTTCTTCTTCTTCTTCTTCTTCTTCTTCTTCTTCTTCCTCCTCCTCCTCCTCCTCTTCCTCCTCCTCCTCCTGCGCCTCTGCCTCCGCCTCCACCTCTGCCTCCTCCTCCCCTTCCTCTTCTTCTTCTTCTTCCTCCTCCTCCTTCTCCTCCTCCTCCGCCTCCGCCTCCGCCTCTGCCTCCTTCTCCCCTTCCTCTTCCTCTTCTTCCTCCTCCTCTTCTTCCTCCTCCTCCTCTTTCTTTTTCCCTTCCTCCATTGTTTCCCTACTTCATAGGACACTATACCATCCCCACAAACACTTTTCTCTCGCTTACAGAGATGGAAAAGGAAAGGAAATTGATGCAGTGGCAGGCCTAACATGACATTTGAAAAGTGACTTTTTGATTTTCAATTAACCTTGCACAAAGAGGAAATATTGAAATTCACCCCTTTGTTCTTGTCTGAGTCTGAAGACTGGCTGTTTGGTGCTGCAGGGCTGAAGAGACTTGGGGTGGGGTGGTGGGAAAAGAAGAGGCCAGAAGAGAAATGGAATCTGCACCCACCATAGCTCTTTTTCAGTTTGCACAGAACAAGGGAGACTACCTGTAGTAATTACTCTCAGAAGGGAAACAGGTAGGAGAGAACATGTTCCTGTCGTTTGCTTGACTTAATTGTATGCTTTTATGAGCATTCTGGCAGGAAGGATTAAAGTTACTTTTAATAACAACTCCTTTCAGGAAGAATTTGTTTTGAAGTTTCCCAGCAGGGCCTCCAGGTCCACAGCAGGGCCTGTTCCCCTATCTGTGTTCCCCTCCTCCTTTCCCTTACAGTCAGCCCTCTCCCCTTCCCTTCTTTGAAAATGCCCATTGTTCTGTTTGCAGGAGAGATGCTGGCGCTGTATTGAAACACATCATTTTAACTCTCTAGTGAACACTTTGCAGATTTCCTATGCAATCTTTGAGAAAGCAAATATCCCTTCTTACCCTACTCGTCTTCCGAGAGGAACGTTGAAAATTATATACGAAAAATACAGTAGCTTGACACTTTGGACCTCGTGGGGCTGCGTGTGAACCCTGCATGGAGACAATAACAGCTTCCATAGACACATACAGACACATCATGGGGCACTGTTACCCTGACGGAGCCTTTCTGTCGGCTTTCTTCTTTGTGTCTGTTCTGGCAGGCTTTGCTGCTGTCTCCCTAGCTGTTTGCTCTGTGTCTTTCTTTTCACTGCCTTTGTCTGTGTTACTTCCCTCCTTGCGGCTTAAGTCTAGTGGATCTCTGCCAGGGTGACGTCAGTGAAGTCCAAGGGGGCTGACTGAGACGGGGACTGACCTGGATGAACCTCAGATGTGCAGCCTGGGTCCAAAGAGGATGTCAGGGGCCCGCCCAGGCTGAGTGGTCCATCCCAGAGCCAGAGCGCAAAGGACGCCTCGTTTGGTCCCTAGATGGCAGCAGGATGCCGAAGCTCGGGAAGCTCACAGCAGCATGTTCAGGTCTATTTTCTTGAACAGATTGCCAGTGGATACGGCGGCCAAACTGCTCGCCTCGTCCCCGGAGTGTAGGTCAGGCAGAAGAACCAGGCACAGGGCTGCAGCTGGCGGGGCCTCCTGGGTCAGCTTCGGACAGACGTGATAGGAAAAAGGCGAATGCGGACTCCAGGAGGCTGCGGTGGTAAAAGTGTTGACTTCAGATGGTGACAAAGTCCTGTAGGTTTGAGGACAGGACACTGACCCCTTAAGAAAACATTGTTGGCAGGCAGGGACCCTGCGGCTATGCGGGAGGGTGCACACTCAAACCTGACTATCACAGACATACAGATGCACTGTGTCTACTCTCCCTGAACTCAGGGTACCTTCTCACCGGAGCCAGGGTACATAGAACACATTAGCATCATTAGGATCATGGACAGTAACAAAGATGCTAGGATGCAAGTTGGACCAACAACCCTGATTTCAGGTTTGGCTCAGAGCAGGACTGTCTTCCCTATGGTGCACCCTGCACCCGTGCTCTCAGGCTGTTTATTGTTACTATCCAAAGACACCTTACTTGAAAGCACAGCGGGTGGGAGGCTGTGTTCCTGCTTAAAAGCTAACAGCTTCCTTACTCTGAAAATCATATGAATCTGAAATCATCCTCCCTTAAAACTTACTTCTACCCAATATCTAGTCCCTACAAGGGAAAGGATTACAGGAGGAAGCAGAAACAATTGTTATCAGGGGATGCAGTGGTAACAACAGAAACAATTGTTATCAGGGGATGCAGTGGTAACGTGGCATCTGACCTACAGTGTGAGTCAGAGAATTATCTACATCACTGACTCAGAGGGAAAAATCCATTTTCTAAATCCTTCCTCTTAAGGTATACTTAGGGTATCTTTGCCAACAGTACACCGATGAAAGCCTTCCTCCAAAGGCCCCAAGACAGAGGCTGCTATTTTCACTTCTTCCCTTGCCTGGTGGCTGTGTCACCATCAGTGTCTCCTGGTCCCAAATTTCAACAATGAAGCCACAATTGGATATGTTCTCAGTCCAAGGAATTATACAGTCTATGTACAATACAGACAAATTTACACTGAAGAGTAGGGAAACTCATTCTCTGATGTTAGTTGCTGTTGTTTATGAGATTTCACATAGAATCAAATTGATACAGGGGTAAGGGAAAGGTAGAACCCATGATGAGACACATTGAAACAAAAGGCTCATCAGAGCCTCCCATCATTCTTGAAAACTATGCCTGATCTTGGTCCACGAGGCAAAGACACTGTCTCTTCCCAATTATCTCCTTATCATGTATGAATCCTGCGACCTTAACCTCACCTCTCCTGTCAGTCACTCCAACAATCTCATAAATCTTATAGTCTAATATTGATCTACCCTATAATCACTTCCTTGGGGTTAATGTTCTCTCTCTCTCTCTCTCTCTCTCTCTCTCTCTCTCTCTCTCTCTCTCTCTCTCTCTCTCTCCAAATGCTTCAACTTTCTGAAGTCCTCAACTTTGACAATGTACCAAGACAGGAGCATTCCCATTGCCCCCTACACAGTTTTGCCTGACACCCTTGCCATGCTGAACCTCAATGTTTCAAAGACTTGGCTTTCTATTCTGATGAAAGTGTAAACATAGCTGTGAATCTGAAGCAGGCAGCACTGAAAATGACTTTCCCTAAAGACAACAAGATGGAATTAGTGGCAATCGCACAGTCTTGCCTGTTGTCATCAATAAGTTTGTTTCATTCAGTTTACAAGGGTCCTTAATGTTGCTCAGTACTTTGTTTACTTCTATGTTACTGGCTACTTCATTTATTTATCTGTGGATTGTTTTCCTTCATACTGTCCATACTGAATATATCTCCCCAGGCTTCCCACTACTAAGTTTTCATTCTTAGAGTAGATATTCTGTTCTCTTCAATTACTTTGTAGAAGAATGAAGTCCTTTAAGGAGAGTAGAATTTTAGGTCCTGACTCCATTTTAAGTGTCATTCTTTCTGAGTAATTTTCTCCCCCCCCCTTTTTTTTTCCTCTCAATAGCTGGAGATCTTTTACATATGTGGTACATAAATCAGGAATTCTTGTCATGTGTCATACGACTTAGCAAACTCCAATTTGCTCTTTAATCAATTAAGTGTCATGTTTTCTATATACTTGTTGGGACTAAAGTCTTTGAGAGGGACATGGACACATGATGGCAATACATGCATCCATGCATACCAGCACAAATGCATATGCACATATAGGCACATACATATATATGCACATGCATCCTGTTAATCCACTATGTCCTTTGCTTTCTTTCCTGCATATTGCAGAATTGCTTTTTTATTTATTTCTCTCTGATTTTTCTTCATCCTCATGAAAGCAGGGATACATATCCTCAATCCTAATAACATTAATTTTCTTTGATATCTAACAGCGGCTTTATTTTACTTTGCCTAGCAGGAAGCATGGATATAGCAGTTAGCATATGCATTCTGTTTTAGTGCATATGCATTTCTGTTTAATACATTCCTCAAGCCCCAAAACATTATCTATTAACTTTAGTTTTAGAGGCAAATGTGGGCTCTACCACACCATATTTTCAAGTGGGATTTGCGCATATCCACCACATTCCTTTCAAAGCTATTGCCTGCTCAGTAATAACACAAGTTCTGGAAAATTGCCCTGTGCCATACGACCTCTCTCCTTGTTTTGGGTGCTTAGATCATGTTGAGTACAGGTCCAAAGTCCCACAGGCCCTATTGGTCACTGGTCTGTCACGTGAATTAGTAGAAAGTTCTTCTCAAAGACTCGTGGTATGGTCAAGGAGTATTCCCGGCATTGAACTGGATGCTGTGGAAAACAGAAAGATGGTGGCAGAATCGAAACATTGCAGGCCATGAAATAACTATAGCTTCTTAGTGAGCTGAAGGTGAGAAGCAAAAGCAATGAACCTGTACTTGATCAGATTCCAAAGAATCATCCACACCAAGGCTTTTCAGCTTTGTCAAAGTATGCCCTGGTGTGAGGCATCTCTACCAGTTGATGTTCCCTCAATGCATATTATCTGCTTTTCTCTTCTTTTCATATCATCTTTCATATCATAGCACCGCAAAGATATTGTCAAGTAGCTAAGTCCAACCTAGTCAAGAAGACAGAATGGTAGACAAAAGAAAATGAGTAGACTGATGAATTATAGAAATGTTAGGCAAGGCTGAGCTTAGAAACATATTTTATATAATTTTATGGAAATTTCATATTATTGATGGGCAATAAACAATAAATTATTAGAAGCAGATGTTTTAGGTAAAAAATCAGTTTCAGATTAATGGACACAACAAATGTATATTTACCATAAACAAGTTTCTACATTTTTGTTATTACCACACTTACTAGTAGCATCACCACCATCCTCCTCCTCCTCATAATCATCATCATCATCATCATCTATATGTACCAGGTACTACACTGAAAGTATGCATGTGTAAGGAGTTCAGTTTTTCCAGCAACTCCTGGATGTTTTTATTATAATAATTTAAACCTGCAATTTGAAATTATATAATCCAGGTCATTTAACTATAACATGTTGTCAATCTTTGGAAGCCATTCAATATACATATATTCTCGTGTATTATCAGAACTAGTATGAAAAGATGACTTTTCCCTCAAAGACTTTTTCCTGTAGCTTTTTATTTAGGTTTTTTTTTTTCCATAAAATAAGAGTTGGCATTTATTTGACTATACTTTTGTATCAGCATGGTATCTAGACATGAAGTTATAAGTAGCCCCATGAGGTAGGTACCTTAAGTTTACCTTCTTAGTATTTTCTCTTATTAGTAACACAATATCACAGACTAGACATTTATATCTGATTCATGGTCCTGATTCAGGTTCAAAGACATCAGACAGTGGCAGTATTATTTACCAAAGGCATAAAGTAGGATAGGATAACATGCATATGTACCTATTGGTATCTCCTTGTCCTCATTCTAAAAGGCAACCATCTTCCACTCAAATGACTTCTTTTTCATATTATGTTTCTCTATTCTTTGACAATTTCATTCAAGAATGTATTATATTTTCGTTATACTCACCCCACAATTCTGGTGTCTTGATAAGTCTATAGAATTATTTTGTACCAGTTCTCTCTCTCTCTCTCTCTCTCTCTCTCTCTCTCTCTCTCTCTCTCTCTCTCTCTGTCTTTCTCACTCTCTCTGTATGTATATGTGTCCAGGTCTATCTTCTCCTTCCCTCTTTTCTGTCTACTTTCCTTCTTTTCTTCCACCTTTTATTTTTTGCTCAAATATACAAAATTTTAAAATTAAGAATTTTAAAAAAAATATTAATATATTCATAGTGTCTTGGGCACCAACAAAGGTTATTTCCTTTTCTAACAATTTCATTTTGGAAGATCTTGACATTCTGCATCACTAAATTGAAGTGAGAAACTGCTTAATCTTTGTGTTCAGAGGGTTTACAACACTGGTGTATCCCAAAGATTCTTGCTGAGCATGGTAAGCCTTGCAATGGTTTGAATACAATTTTTATTTTTCTTTTTGCCTCAGAATATCCATGAGGTTATTTAATTCTAATTGTGAGATATTACAAAACTAGTATTCCAATTTGTCTACAGTGTTGATAGGTGGGACTTTCTGCTAACAGTCAGGAATGAATATGGACATATGACTAATGATCACTAAGCATTAAATATTGACATCCATATGTCTCTCTCCAAGACTTAGGGGAAAGAAAGAATCTGATGGCTGAACCATAAGAAAACTGCTTTACTCTTTTCTTTTCAAAATGTAAATGAACAATTATTTTAGTTTGAACATAAATGAGATACTGAAATGTAACCAAAATGGTAGAACAACTATATCTAGGAAATAGCTCTTAAAAGCTAATTGTCAACATAAAAAAAATATCTAGACTTGTCCATCTGTGCTGAAAGCTATCAGTGTGCTAATAAACAAGACTGTTTGTCAAAACTGTAAGTGATATGCAGTTGTGAGGACAGTGAGCAAGATCTATTCTTTTCTACTCTATACAATTGCATTGACTGATGATCCTACTTGGTCAGGTATTATGAGGTTCCAAAGCTCATTATGCTTCTTAATCACATGAACCCATATTGTTATTCATGATACATGGGTTCTCACTGATAAAATGTGTCAAGCCACATCACATAAAGACACAAAGATGTACTTTCTTATGCTACCTCAACTATAATCTTTCCTTCCACTGGACTATTTCTTTGACTCAGAAAAAGTAGATCTGAGTCTATCTACAAAATCTTCATTCTGCCCTTTAACTTGTGTACCACTCCATGCACAAAAATATACAGAAATGATTAAAGGAATGTTTTAGGCATCTTCTGATTTTCAGTATGATGCAAAATAGTATCACCCATTTTATTGGTCATTTCTAAGCACCGAGCCTTGACTTCAGCAATTTGTAACAGTACAGGGAGGGTACAGGTCTGTTTAATGTGAAACTCTGAATAATAACAAATATCTATATATGTTGGTTATCAAATTTCTTCCTGTATATGCACACTGTTCATTTGAACAAATGTAAAATGGTGGTATCAATTCTCCAATTAAATGAACATCTTACTGATATCAAAGCAGCAACATTGGTACTGAACTTGTAAGTGGCATGGGATTGTAACATGCTGACAAATTAAGAAAACTCACATCATCATGGTCTAAATTATGCTATCAACATTAACTTTTATTATATATGTATATAATTATTCTATATGTATATAATATACATATGTAATACACATATATTCATTCATCTATCCATCTATGCATCCATACATTCTAGTTTTGTGAATAGAGTTCTGGGATAGATATAACTCAGGCTGCAATTGAACCATAGGCTATCAACTTCTCTTCCCTTCCAACTGCTAGAATTACAAGCATGATCCACCATGTGCAACTCTGACTGGTGAATTTTATGAATGGACACTGAAAATATATGTGTGCAGATGTAAGTGCAACCAGTGGTAAAGTGCAGAACATGTGGGACATGGCATTGTTGAATGAACTGAATGTTCAAATTGAAGAAGAAAAGGAAACAGGCCTGACATTTTGCAACAGAGAGGAGAGATTAATCTGATTTTTTAAAATTCTAAGTAGTATTTCTCATACCTAAGTAAAATATATTGGGGCATAAATTGAACTCAATATATGAAGAGAATGAAGAACGCATGAAGAACCTCTGAATACGGTAATGAACAAACCACAACAAACTATCAAGAAATCAATTCTTGCCATTCTTGACATTTCTTCACAACTCATGTGTAAAACACTTGGACAGAGGAGGGACTTCTGCATCTGTCAAATTCTTACCATAGGTTCTCAGAAAACATCAAGAAAATCTCAGATTATATTAAGAGCCTTCAGGAAAAACTTCATTCTTTGGCTACTACAGTACTCCAAAATTAAAGAGAACTCAATCTGACTATTGCTACAGAGGGACTTTGTCCCCTCTTCCAGAAACAATGTTACTTCTTCTCTTGTTTCTCCCCTTAGTCAATCCTAGTCCTCCTTATTACCCTCATGTTTACATTTTCACTCTGACTTTTAAATGATTGATGTAAGTTCCTCCTGGATTAAATCACTGCTGTTACTAGATCCACATTAGGAAAATGACTGCTCTGGTGTGCATTTTATTGGGTACTCTAAACCATAGTCTCTCCCTCTAAGTTTCTGTTTAATGAAATGTTTTAAGGTTTGTTTCCAGGCTTCATGAAGTTAAAACTTTTCTCCTGCTACATCAAGTCAACCTTAACCATTAGATCTTGGGGCCAGAGCCTCACTCCTTATCCATTGGCCAACAAGAAACTGTGTGAAGGCCAATTCCTTGCTTTTCATTATGTCCTTGGGGAACAGAATGGCAACAACTTAAAGATCCTTCGTTGGTCTGAGTAGAACTGTATAGGAATGTTGACTCAACTGACAACACTTTTAGTCTTTTAGAATTGGAATGCTTCTGATAAGAAAATGAACATATCAACGTCTTTGGTATGTACTACTTTGAGACTGCACACAACCTATCCTGCCAGTGGACTCTTGGATCCTTTCTCCCAGAATCAAGGATTACTGTTTAAATTTCCAAGAGTAAGATGTAGTTCTTGGCTCTGATTAAAAGACAAAATGCTTTGGCAAAGAGGGAGTGGAGGAGGGGGAACAGGGAAGAGAAGAGGGAGAGGGAATGGAAGAAGGAGAGACAGAGACAAAAAGAGACAGAAAGACAGAAAGAGACAGAGAAGACATAAATTCAGTTGACGTGGCACAACAATGAAACCCCACGGTGGTTTTCCACTGCCTATGAGAACAATGCTGGCAAAAACCAAGCAGTTCGTGGCCACAACTGATGGCAATTTAGTCCATGTAGTAAGCTTGGTTAGTAGCTACACTCTAAGTGTGATATTCTAAAACAATGGTTAGAATATTAATTTTCATCAGCAATTTGTCAATAGCTAGCTATGCCATCTAACTCTGTTTTAGGATATGATAAAGCTTACTTATTTTTCATCTACTTGATTCTATTATTTATTTAGACTCCATTTCCTATTTTGGTGTTACAGATGCAATTTGCAGAGAAGAACAATTCAAAATTCAAATCATCTTGAATGTAAGTCTAAAGAACCAGGTCTGTGGAAGGAGTGAGAAAAAACATGCAAATCTGATGCATGGAGTGGATTGGTAAGGGTTGAATGTTTAAAGAAGAGAAATTACAAGGCAAGAGCAGCCATCAATTTTGAAAAAGTCTTCCTCCTCTTGGGGCAAAGACAATGGGATTTCTTCCAGATAAGGAGCTCTGTGCCTTTATATGATTTTTATCTGTTCTCTGGCCCTGATGGAAACTGAATAAATTTATGTGACTTTTCTTCCATTACTTTTAAACGAGTTTAAATTTTCTCACTAGAGGATTCGCCGTGCATGGTGTGGCAGTATCAAAGAAGGGTGGCTCTGAGGATGCCTTAGCAAAAGGAAAAAGAACAAAAACAAAAAACAAAACAAAGAAGAAGAAGAAGAAGAAGAAGAAGAAGAAGAAGAAGAAGAAGAAGAAGAAGAAGAAGAAGAAGAAGAAGCAGAAGCAGAAGCAGAAGCAGAAGCAGAAGCAGAAGCAGAAGCAGAAGCAGAAGAGCCTACACCCTTCTTAAATAACATAGTTCTGTTTTAAAACAATTCCAATACCTCTAGAATAATGGTATTAACTACAGCTGCATAAAAAATAAATAATGCTTTGACATTCAAATAAATGTGTTGACAATGATCACCAGGAAGAACTAGGAAAGATCACTGATTATAATTCACTTTTTTTCCTTCTGTGAGTAACTGCTTTCTAGCAGTTGTTTATTTGTTGCCATCGATATTTTCATATTATTTAGGAAAAGGCTTCTAGATTTCAGAAAGGTTAGGTCCTTACCTGAAGTAACTGCCTTTGAGGGACAGAAGCATATCAAGCATAGACTTGGTTGATCACAACTGCTCTTCCCACATGGTGTTCAAATACAGTACATTTCGAAACTTGACATAAACAGTTAATTGTTTCAATATAAATTTAACTTGCAACAGAAAACCTTCTTCTGTGAATTGAACAACACCATCTTTCTTAAAGTGTGTCTTATGCTTTAGCTCAGGGTGACCTGTAATTTATTATGGAGCTGCAGGCCACTGTATGACCTCAAATTCATGGCAATTGGCTTGACTCCCACTTATGAGTACTCATATTACAGGTGAGAACTCACTTACTACTTGGCTCTTTTCTTTTATAAAATATATTAAAACTAATGCTTTGGGCTATAAAACCACAAACAAAGTGGTTGCCTATGACATAGTAGCAAGATTATCTAATTGCAAACATATAAAATATAATGAGTAGTCCTTTGGCTCATTTTTAGCTTACTTTAATCCAGTTACTTGCATCAGAAGGAGATTATTACATCAAGACAGATTGTTTCTCCTCATAATACTATTCTTTCAAGGTCTATAGATGACGAGATTGGTGACTCAGTCATCAATTTTCAAATAAGCTAATTGTTCCAACATTGTGGTGCCTGTTATTACAGAGGCAGCATAGAATCTGTGAAGGTCATTCTTATACAAAAGCCTTTACAGGCACTGGGTGTACCAGTAAAGGGAGCATATTGAAAAAAAATTGATTCATTGAGGATTATTTGTGGAAAATAATACAAAAATTCTAAACCTCACTACGCAACCACACACATTAGAAAATAAGCAGAAAAATATCTGGAAGATAACATTTCAATTACAATAAGCACTTATGAGAGAGCTAGATTTGCCTATTCTAGAACAGGGAGAGAGGTTGGTGAGGTGCTGATGTTGGACTCAGGCTGTTGGTTGAGGGACATGGTTATCCAGACCTTCACTGACTGCATCAGATATGTTGATGTTAGCAAAATTACATGGAGAAGCTACTTATACATTTAAAGGGGAGAATGGCTCTGATTGGCAATTTTTAACATACCAGTTGATCCTCTGAATGAGGAAATGGAGCAAGAAAGACCACGGACACCAGACTGCTGCATACAGTAGCAGGAAAGACCAGAGGAACCGTGGAAGGACAGAGAGAGAATGACCAGGCAGTTCTAGGGTAAGAGGCTGTAGTCACAGCAGCAGGTGCTCTTGGGAAATATCACGTCATGGGAAAGGAAAAGAGTGAATGGAGGAAGCCTTTTGTTTGGCTTGAGCAGAGTGGATAGCTGGCTTCTGAAAGAATAAACTGCAGGAGATGGACAAGCCAAGGAAAGCAGAGGTAGCAAAGGAAGGATGGGGAACATAATGAAGAGTTCTGTTTTGAGCTTGATAAATATGAGATGCATATTAGATGTCCCTTAGAGATACTCTCCTGGAGATGGGAGAAGAGGTCAAGGCTAGAGATACAGTTTGGGAGTCATTATCATATAGATGAATTTGAGGCCATGGGAATAGATGAGATTACCTATGGAGAGGCGATAAAAGATGCCAGGAATGAGCCCTGGGGCACTTCAAAAATTCGAGAGTGCTATTTTTTCCTTAAATAAATGTCTTTCTATTTAACCAGTAGTTTTAATTTCTGGAGTTTTCTTTTCTATGAAAGTATAGTAAGCCAAGTCCATGCAATCATTATTTTCCCCTTTAATATTCTCTAATCCTCAAGCCCGGAGGGCCACATATAAAGTTATAAGTAGCTTAATAAGACAAAATACGCAGTAACACAATTTGCTTCAGAGGGGATTCACAATGGTTGCTTTGCAGTTATAGCATTTTTTTTTCCTGGCTTTTAACATGAACTGCCCTCAGCCCTGTGCACTAACAAGGAATGATCATGTGCAGTGTCCCATTCTAAACAGAGAAGGAAATACGGCATCCTATGTCCTTTGCTTTAGATCTATGTGAGTATAACCTCTTCTGTGAGTGTGGTTGGGAATACCTTTAGCCCTGAACAAATCCAGCTTTAAGCTCTGTAGTTGAACATACTATGGCAGCATTTGAAAGAACACTCAGCCCTACAGTTTGGTGACAATTATATCAAGCAGTGGCAGTCTGAAGGCTTGTCAAATGACAATTGAAAAATAGTTGTACCCTGCAAAATCCAACATTTAAATCTTAAAAGGAGGATCTACTTCTAAATATGATCCAAAAATAGAGCCCTGAGGAATGACTGAGTTAGGAGTCTCTCTGATAATGTCCTCAGACTTATTCTTTCCATATTCCAGATAGGAAATAAACTTCCCAAGAGCTGTATTACACATGCAAGCATCTCATCTCCAGTCTTAATGCTCTTTCTATTTCTTTGTCCTTTTGGTACACATCACATTTGTGATTACTGACCTCCATTCATCTAGAGAGGAGGCAGTTTCTTCTAAAAAGGTGCAGATCTATTTCTAATGACCAACTTGACTGGCTAATTTGTAGGGGTGCTTCAGCCTTACAGCCCAAAGGAAGTGGGGTTTGCTTACATAAATATATGTAGGTTCTTTAAAAAGCACAAGAGTATACTATCAAAGCTGAGTGTATTTGGATTCAGATCTTCCCCATGTAATGTATGTCTCAAGATTCCACTACTCAACATCACATTCCCTGAAGACTGTTTATGTATCATTCTGTCTTAGTTTTCCCTCTGTCAATTTTACACTCATCAAATCCCTCTGTCTATATAGGAATTGCCAAATGTATCTTCCTAAATTGTAACGTGTCTCCTGGGAAGGGCACAGATGCTCAGGACCCTACAAACATACTTCCTTCCAGGACTGCCTTGGTTACCATGATCATCTCAGACCTGTTATCAAGCACAGCCTCAGCCTCAGAACCGTGGCTCAAAATCAACTGAATCCCCTTCTCTGTGACATCATTGTCACAATTGCTATATTTTGCCATTTTACCTGATTTGTGATCATCTTGTCTCTTGAAATTGAACAAAGTTTATATTAAGGTACCAAAGCAAAGTCCTACACAGACATCAGTGATGATTTTCATGTCCTTTAGACCAAATGTTTGGATTCACGCTGGATGAAAGAGAAAATTCTGACTATAACAGAGATGGCTTAGTAGTTCCGAGCACTTACTGCTCTTGCATAGGACCCAGATTTGATTCTTACAGTCATTTGGTGGCACAGAGCTCTCTGAAACTTAAGTACTCAGGAATCGAATACCCTTTTCCAGCCTGCTTAAGTACCAGTCATACAAGTGTTTCACAGTCATATATGTAGGCACAACAGCCATAGATAAAATGTTAAATTAAATTAAAACAAGAAGTCCCATGATAATGTATTCCTGATTGCATGAACTAAGTCTGTGTCTGAGAATAATTATCCATATTGAAAATTTTCATTTTATTCTTCTTATAGCTTTAGTATTTTAAATGTGGTTTATATTTTAATTTGAGAATTTACTGACTTAAAACAAAACAACCTATTCTTTCAGATGGATTATTTTATATCTCTTTACATCCTTGTCTCAATGTCCTTTCCAAGGTAGAGGGGATAACCAAAAGCAATTTCTTCCATAGCAACCTTCCTCTTCTGCTAGTTGTCAAAGCTTTCCCAGTAAAGAAGTTAATAAAGATAAGAGACTTTGATGATGACAGCTCTTAAGCAGTCTGAGCTGTGACTCTACTAACCTTAAAGTAAATGACGCTAGATCCCGTGGCTGCATGATCAGGTTCTCTTATAGGGTAATTTAGTCCAATTGAATATTACCTTAATGGGGAAGAAATGAGTCTGAGCACACTGAACTTGCTACTTCACCTAGAGAATTAGGCTATGCAATATCCATGTTCCCCATTGAGTGCAACTGAAATGAGGCTGGGCCTGCATTATGAAGGTGAAGGTCATGTCAGTTGACCTCGCTTTCAGGAATAGATGTTCACCCAGAAACCACACATTTTCACTTGCTTTGAAAATTGTTTGTGTTTTCTATTATGTTTTGAGCAATTAGCTTAAATATATACTTACCTATATTAGAACATTTTTATAAAGTTATTTTTCACCAGTTAGCATGGGGTTCTTAAGACATTGTGAAATTCTACAATTCTACAGCAATGAAGAGACTCTGCAACTGAAATCTACACAGATACTAATGAACCCAGTCACTGAGAATCTCCTGTAAATATTTGTTAACATTGTTTCTATGCACTGAAGGTTAATAGTTGGATATTTTAATGGACATACTTTAGTTCTAACTAACTAACAGATTTAAAATGATTGTGGAACAAAACTTAGTGTATAACCAATTATTATTCATATGCACTGATCAGGAATATTATTGCTTCTATTCAAGTAAAGTGAATGCCAATCTTTACAAATTCCATGGTATAGGAAAAAACCCTAAGATGTGATCAAAGGATAGTTTCATGTCAGGAAGAGGTGGCAACAAAAGGTGAATAGCAGCAAATTTCAGGGTAATTAGGCAAAAATGTGGCAGTATAGGAAACCAACAAATAGAGCATAAGGCCTAAGTCTAGAAGAACATCAAGAGCAACTGTTTTGCATATGGCTAAGATATTCCTTATCTAATAGCACCTTGAAAACAGTATGATCCAGTATTTCACATAGAAATATTTGTTTCAAAATTTAACAACTTATCCAAAAGCTGTCTAATGTCTAAGTCATATTCATGATAAATGTCTGGATCACTAGTAGGTGAATAGAAGACATTCTAATAGATGCTGATGAAGAACTCTCAATGGTTAAATTATGTGAATAGCTTTGTTTTGCACAGGATGTTAACTTAATTTGAGTATTTGTATTAAGTAATAGACATAAAGACATGACACATACAATGTCAGTATAAACTGTCTAATCATAGGATGCTGGCTCCTATTGCTCCCCAGTTTCTATGATTTTCCTGGCTCTATACTAGCTATTGAGTTGACAGCAACAAACCCCACCTTTCATAAGCCATTCTTATATCCAACATACCATGGTGAAAACCTCACAGAACCTTAAATATCAACTCTTTCTTCCATTAAAGTGTTAGATATATAATCCAGTTTTAAGGAAATTTATTTTATATCATTGTTTTTCCTTTGCAAATATGTATATTGAATCTACCATATGCTAGACAAGTTCTCTGCCATCGAAAAACATACTTGTTCCTTCGAAATCATTATTTAAAATTAACATTTACCTATGTAACTCATTGGCCTTTCTCAAAATCATATGAGATCTGTATTTTTCTATCTTTATATTCCATCGAATGATTATGATTCATTTTATGGGCACAATTTACATGATCTGAGAGATATTATTCTATTCCATTTATTTGCCATTGTGTTCCCTATAAAAGGTAAAGCATAATTTGGAGTATTGGCTTTTTATTTCTGTCCAGTCCTTTCTACATACTACTTGTAAGACAGAAAGCTCTCCTTATACCCTTCTTTCATGGCCCTTTAAAAAAATATCTTTCCTTATGTAATATATATATATATATATATATATATATATATATCACAATATCACTTAGGTGTGTGAATACAATTAAAATTCCACTGTCCTTGTTAAGTTACTTTAGTCAAATTACTTGCTGCCAAAATTAGGGTAGCTGTAAATGAGGTTTGAAACTCATTTTACTCAGAGACGAAACAAAACTCAAATTTATGTTCACAATTGGTGACCGTTTTTTCCACTTCTGCAAGCCAAAGACATTCTAGTGTTCAGGGACACATGTCACCTTGAAGCCTGTGATCCTATTTACTGAAGGTCTTCTGGCTTTCTCTCAGCTCTGTCCTTTTTAGTTCTTTATAGATTCCCACAGCTTCCTCATCTTGATCATCATTGTTGCCATTTGTCTAAGGTCTTTTGGAGTTTAACTGAAAAATACAACTTGGGAAGGCATAGAGTCCACTGCACCTGTGACAATGTCACTTTCTATGTTAGACAAGAAAGAAAATAAGCTAAAGAAAACATAGGAGTTGAAAAGCAAGACTAAATGGAGTGCTTATTTAAACATATTCTAAAATATGTTTGTCTACTTGACCTAACTGCTGGCTTAAATGCAATAAGAAGGCATTTTAACACCATTAGTATCTGGATGTCTGCCAGAGAAAGCTCCTTGCTTTATACCCCCTTAGGCAGTACTGATGAAACTTCCTAAAATGGGGTTTAATAGCACTTAATTCATTTTAAATGCTAAAGCAACCAGTAAAGTGTATCAGATGATCAAAAAAAGACACTAGAGGTTAAAGAAAATATTCCAGCAGGAACGACAAGGCTTATAAATAAAATGTGTCATGTTTTTCTCTTGAAGTCCCGGTGAAAAATCCCATCTTCTAGTAGACAATGATTTCTGGCAAGTCCTGCCTTAATCCAGAAGCTGAGTATGACTGCCTTCTCTACTGTACCTTGCCCAACATCATGGTTTCTTTTTGATTGTTTATGTGGCAGGTAGTGGCAGACTAGATGGAAGATACGTCGAAGCCTTCAAACTTCTTCCTATGCAATACATTTAACAATCTAAATTCCAGATGCAAACTGCCCAGAGCACAGTGCTAACTGCTTCTGTGCATTTTGGTTGATAGCCAGTATTTAAGTACACATTACAAATCATGGTTGTCTAGTAAATACCAAGGCCAAAGCCCTTGAGAAATTTATTATTCATAATGTGCATTATATTGTCAGCTGGGTCATGAAGCTTCTTCTTAAAGAATTTGACAGAAGTTTTGTTGGGTCCCTTGTATGGAACAGTAGATGCTTTTTAAGACTCAGGCAAAGTCAAAGCATGATAGCCTTTCCAGCTCAGCCCCATTACAGTCCAAGCCCATGGCAAGATAGCCTGCAGTTACCGTTTCACAAGAGCTGATGTGGATGAGGGCTGGCATGAGCATCTGCTGCAGTGTCTCCAAAATCTATCAGTTTACCCTGATGAGCCTGTGGAAAGAAATGTTCATTTGCCGAGATTTAGGTTTAGTCACTGGGGAAAACATTTCAGCTGAAAGTGTTTGACCCTTTCAGGCTTTTATCTCTATGTGTAAGTGTATATAAATTCATCAATTAGTGTGCATTAAAATTTTTAATGAGTATAATCTGGAATAATTAATACTTTAATGTATTTCTTTAACTAACTAACTATATACATATTTGTGTATAAATTATATATATGTATATATCATGTATACATATATCATTTATATATCACATTAAAAGTAGATAATATATATCATATAGATAGATAAACACACATACATACATGGTCACTTTGCATTGTATTTTAGCTTCAGTATATGAAATTGTTGAGCTTCAAGTCATGAAATTGTTCATAAGTGGGATGACTCTTCCATGCATTAGAACCAAGGCAGAGACACACATCACAGTGTTAGGTAATGGTATACAGGCAGAGTAGTGAGTCTACATTACAACATAAGGCATTATATATCCTTATTGAAGAAGCACTAGATGATTTTGTAATTCTAAGCATTTATGCACCAAACCCAATGACACATGATTTCATAAAAGAAACACTAGTATAGCTAAAATCACATACTGACCCTAACTTAGTGGTAGCAACTTATTTCAATAACCTGCTCTTACCAATAGCAAGATCTTCCAGGCAAAAACTATAAAGAGAAATGCTAGAGTTAAATATTGTCACCAATCAAATAAATCTAGCAGGTATCTATAGAATATTTCACCTAAACACTAAAGATTTTTCTTTTTGTCAGCAGCCAAAGCTACTTTTTACAGAATTGGAAACACATTGGGACACAAGCATGTCCCAAAATATACAAGGAAATTGAAATGTCACACTGAATATGACATATAATAACTTTGAATTAAAATTGGATATCAACAATAGAAATCACAAAAAGCATTCAAACTCATAGAAGCTGAACAACTCACTACTGAATGAAAAATGGGTCAGGATAAAATATTAAAAAAATTTAATCCTTTAAGAATTGATAGAAAATGAAAATTCAGCATTAATAATTCTTCTTTTTTTTTTTTTTTTTTTTTTGAGACAGGGTTTCTCTGTATAGCCTTGGCTGTCCTGGAACCCACTTTGTAGCTGGGATCAAGGCTGGCCTCGAACTCAGAAATCTGCCTGTCTCACATTCTTAATTCTTTGTGACACAATGAAGCAGTCTTAACTGTTAAGTTCATAGCACTAAGAGCCTATATAAAAAACAATGAGATAATGCCCTGAGGGGCCCAAAGGTATAGGGGAAGAGGGAGGAGGGAGAGAACCCTGATCGGGCCAGAGTTCCTGTGCTCTGGGCCAGCGGATGAGGGAGAACTTCCGGACACTTTCCACATGGCCCAGGGTGGGCATCTGAGTGTGTGAAGCCACTGGCCTCACATGGCTGGAGATGGACAAGGAGCAGTCTCAGGTACCAAGTTCTCAGTCTCTGACATCCCATGCTGGATATAGCAGAGGAGCTGAGACAGAATAGGGTCCCCAGGATGGCACTAGGCCCCGGTGATACAGGAAGAGGGCAGAGGGAGAGTGTGTCACTGGGTGGTTCCCCTGCATGCAAGAGTCTTTAGTCTGGTCCATGGCTGGAGCACAGAAAGGCCTTCCGACAGGAGGTTAGAAGTGGCACGTTAGATGAAAGCCTATCCCATCATCCAAGCACTGCGGACCTTGATGAACAGACAGTCTATGGTGTTAGAGCTTTATTATAGAAAGACAAGGGGAGGAGAGACAGTGACAGAGAGAGAGAGAGAGAGAGAGAGAGAGAGAGAGAGAGAGAGAGAGAGAGAGAGAGAGAGAGAGAGAGAGAGAGAGAGAGAAGAGAAGAGAGAGAGAGAGAGAGAGAGAGAGAGAGAGAGAGAGAGAGAGACCGTGGCCAAGAGGAGAGAAGGGGAAGGGAAAGAGAGAGTGAGCTAGAGAAAATACCCAAGGAGCTAAAGGGATCTGCAACCCTATAGGCGCAACAACATTATGAACTAACCAGTACCCAGGAGCTCTTGACTATAGCTGCATATGTATCAAAAGATGGCCTAGTCGGCCATCAGTGGAAAGAGAGGCCCATTGGACTTGCAAACTTTATATGCCCCAGTACAGGGGAACGCCAGGGCCAAAAAGTGGGAATGGGTGGGTAGGGGAGTGGGGGGGGGGGGAGGGTATGGAGGACTTTTGGGATAGCATTGGAAATGTAATTGAGGAAAATACGTAATAAAAAATATATAAAAAAAGAAAGGTGAAAGCTTAAGAGAGAGAGGTAAAAGCTTAGAGAGAGAGGAGAGAGCTTAGAGAGAGAGTAAAGAAAGTAAAAGCTTAAGAGTAAGAGACAGCAGAGAGAGAGCAAAGTGGGACTGCTCTTATAGTGGGCTTGTTATCTTGCTGTTGCTAGATAACTATGAGGAGGAATATAGCCAGAAGGCCAGAAGCTTGGGACATTGTCTATAGGTACATCCTTCTCCTGTGGGGGTGGTAACTTTGACAGGAACCAGGGGTCCAGGTGACATGAGGGAATGCCTTCAGTTCCATGTAGGTAGAAACTACCACCATCTGGTACCAGGTTTCAAGACCTCAACTCGACTTAGACCAGGCTGCCTGTACATAGCCCATTGCCCCACAGTGCTCCTCGTTTTAAGAACCTAGTGTCACACTTGAAAGCTCTAGAAAAAAATTAAGAAAAAACAATACCCCATATCAGTACACAACAACAAATAATAGAGCTTAAGACTGAGATAACTTAAATAGAAACAACAAACAAACAAAATCAGTGCAAAGACTCAATGAACTGATTCTCTGAGACAGTGAAAATTATTGCCAAATTTTTGGTGAAACTCATCGAAAGAATCAGAAAACAGATTAACATCGATATAGAGTTGAAGTGAGACATACCAACCATTTCTATAGTATTATTCTCATATCAAAAATTCACTGAATTACTGTCAGACACATCTAACTTTCTACATCAGTATACCTAAAGACACTTGCCTAATACTAGGAAAAACAATGTCTAGTTTTCTTGAAGCTGAGATCAAGGAGTTGGGCTTTGCTTCCCATTTTGGTCTCTGAATTTCCTTTCCATACCCTATATTCACAGTATTGCTGCTATTGCATAACATTTTAATTTTTCAGTATTACAACAAATACTACTTTACATTGTCACTTTTTCTAGGTAGGACAGATCTGGGACAGAAATTCTTCACTATTTTAGAATCTGCACATACAATATTTTGTCTCCTGTAGACTTAGTGCTGTCATAGGTAGGATAGATGACAAATCATTAGAAGTTTAATGTATTTTTGGTGGAGTTAACTGAGATGTATATTGGAGGGCTTATCAGATAGCAATGATTTCTTGCCATATGTTTTTCTAAGAAGAAAAAGAACAACAACAACAACAAAGTTATGACCTGATATGATCAGGTACAAATTCAGAGAGCATTTGGGTCGTGTGGGCTCTGATAGAGGTAGAAGCTGACTATGAACAGGGGAGTAGGAGAAGCTTTTGAAGAAAACTCATGTGAGTGAAATGTAATTAATTACAGAAGAAAGACTAGTGAAGAGGATGTGCCCTCTGGGATTGGTAAGAGCTACAAGAGAGAAGAAATAATTCTCCACTGGTAAGAGCATGCATTGATACTCCAGTTACAGGTAGTAATTAGTTTCCAAAATCCAGAAAGAAACTTTTGTCAGAGTTTGAGCTCAGGAATAATATAGAACTGAAAGAAGAGATTTAAGGATCATGCTGCAGATGGGTTGGATTCCTTGGCTATAAAGAAGGCTGAAATGGGCCTAGTAAAGAAACACTTGTGTGAGCTTGATCTTGGTAGGAGAGAGAGTTTACAGAGAGCAAACCTCACTGAATTCAGACCATTTAGACAGGTTGTAGAATGTAACCTTAGGGTTCTACACATCCTCACTCCCTCTCTCCCTTCCATCTTTCATACCTTTTTAAATTCTTCTTAGATAAAGATATTGGGTAGGAAGATGTTGTGTGTCTTAATTAAAGTTGATCATCTTATTCAAGATGAAACACTGCTGGAAATATGTGGATGCAAAATATAGAATGTAGAAAATGGCCATTACACAGTCAAGTATATTTGTGTTGAGTACTCCCTCAACAATTGTTTTATTATAACTGTTTATAGAATATCAATAATCCTATGAATTGACATTTATTAAATGACTAAACAATATAGTATGTGGATATATGTGTGTCTAAGTATGTACTTGTGTGTGCATGTGTGTGTGTGCATAATCATGAGGAACTAGTTACACAGTGGTCTCTAAATGCATTCACCAACAACACCCACTTTTAAAATTTACTGTTTTCTTTTCCAGTTTCTTCAATAAACCCTCTCACTTTTACAGCAATGCAATCTTACCCTGTGCTTGGTCTTCCCACTTTTGTCTCAAAAGGTGCAGGTGGAAAAGACAAAAGACTGGGTTGACTTTTTTATAATCTACCCAGTTTTTGTAAATATTATTACTATCCAGGTCTTTCCTATAATTCTAATTGTGTATCTCCCACTCACGTCTTTATAGAAAGCTTAAGGTCACTGGTGTGCAACTCTCTATCACCACTTAGAAGAACATTTAGTTTAGTCCTTTAAATCCACCCAACAGAACCATTTTGTGGTGGTGGAGAGGGGATAATATCCAACTGATCTCAGTAACGAAATGTATTTTTACTTCTATTCTTTTCCTTTTCTTTATAGCCAGTACATCAACTGGTACCAGAAGTGGAGAATATTCTCTGTCTGTGTCTTTTGAACTCTTTGGCTAAAACCGTGATCTACTTCTCCCCTTTTGGACAATTCCAGTAGGCTTCAACTGCCCTCTTTGCTCCTTTGAAATTCTTCTCCACCTCATATTCAGAAGGATCTTAGAAAATAAAAGGGGGGTTATTGTCTAAAGTTGTCAATGGCTTCACTCAATGCTGAGAATAAAATCAAGTTCGTTACCCAATCTGGTCTTGACTTATTCTTCTGCACATCTTGCCTCACCATGCTTAAGCCAGAAACTCCTTTCATAGCTTAAGTTTTGCAGCTCTATTCTTTAGCAGGAGAGGCTTTAATAACTTCATCCCCTGTCTGTAATGTACTCCTTGTATTCAGTGAAAAATCTCTCTCTTAAATATAGACTGATTAGAAATTTCCACTGTGTGTACACAATTTATATTGAAGGGAAAAAACCCTTTACAATTATCATTGTGGACCTAGAAACAAAAATATATGCATCCGGACAATGTTTTTTTAGTTAACATGGACTTAAAACCTGCTAGCCAAAGCCTTAGAGCTAGCATTCTAACAAGAGTCTTAAGTGACTTGGGGTTGCACCAATTTAGGGCAGTTATAGTTTCCTTTACTATTTAAATTTCCTGCTTGTTTCTTGTGTGTCAATATGCTCTTGTAGGACCCATCCCACTAAACTAAAGAGAACTCTCCTGAAAGTGTCATCTGGTACCCTCTGTTCAAATATAACTTTTCCCATAGAAAGATATTAATCACATTTATATTGTATCTAGTTCTAGCAAATTCTTATTTTGTGGTCTGATATGTGTGTGCTACACAGAGAGAAAAGATTAGGCCATTTCAGGTAAAAAGACTAATACTTGGTTCTTATTTCTATTTAGTACTTTTAGTTCTCTGTATATTATAGATGTTAATGCCTTGTTAAATATGTAACTGGTAAAGATTTCCTCCCATTATATAGGCTGTCTCTATATGTAACAGGTATTTTTTGTAAGAAATAATTTTTAATTTTCTGAAATTGAATTTGTTGGTTAATGATCTTGTTTCAAGAGAGATACGAGTGCTATTAGGAAGTCCTTTCCTACTGGCTTTGTCTTTGACCATAGTACTGGAAAAATTGGAAGATTTTCTCTGATGTTGTGAACTGAATCCACTGCCCCTCACATGTTTAGCTTCATAGTGCCATGGAGTTACAACCTGCTCTCATTATTATTTTTAAGATGATGTACATATGCTTTAGTACATATGAATGCTTTTACAAGAAGGTTTCTTTAACTCAATATTTGCAATCCTGTTTCTCCAGGTGTTTCATCTCTGTTAATTCTGAGAAAGTTTATTCAATGATTTTTGCCTGATCTGCTATACATAGTTAAGAAATGGAGACCCCTCTCTCTCTCTCTCTCTCTCTCTCTCTCTCTCTCTCTCTTTCTCTCTCTCTCTCTCTCACACACACACACACACACAGGAGGCACTTTATATGCTATAAGAAATAGAAGAGTAACAGTCACCTCAGTTGAATGCTTTCAAAACTTCTCATTAGCTCTTGAACACGTTTCCTTTTTTTCTAGACCCTGGAAAAGCAAAGGCATCAGTGGAAACAATGAATAGCAGATTTGGTGTTTTCCAACCGAAGTTCCTGCAGGTGATTTGAAGAGTGTCAGAACATGTAAGGTGCTCTCAATTTTATTCAAGTGAAATCTTCCATCCCGGCTTTTTTATAAGCCTGGACTCACACTTGGTGGTACACACCACAGCCCTCAGGAACTCTAGTTTTAGATCGGTGTCAGAACATTTATATTCTATAAAAAAATCCCTAGAAAATGCCAGCTCTACCCAGGCTAGGATTGCTTCCCTGTGTCCTGCAGTTACAGTTGTCAACATCAGTAATGTACATGACGTTTGAACTTCTTCCAAGTGGCTAACCCACACGCTCAGTCTCCTGAAAAATTTCAGTGTCTGCCCACCTGCTGTTCAAGTGTGGAGAAGAGATGAAAGACATTTTCCTCCATGAAATTAAAAAGGACCTAAAAACAAACACTTCTGACTGAATGCCTCTGTGTGCAGTCTGTTTCTGCCCATTCCAACACTTTCGCTATTCTACAGTACTTAATACGTTACATCCCCTCTTTAACACAATCATATGCAAAGCAATTCTGATAGGATTCATTAATACTGTAAAACCTGTAATGGGGTTTTGCATATAAGAACTTTGATGATGTTGTTGTTGTTGATGATGATGATGAAGAAGAAGATAATTTTAGAATTCCTGAGATGAAAAGCAGACCATCTCTGTCAGAAGGAGATATAAACAAATGAAATTGTTTTGCTTATAAGGAAACCAAAGGTTTGTGGTATGAAACAATTTACTAAAAGCCTTTGAAGCACTCTATACTACAAACATAGTCATTCCTTCCTCCACTAGATTTCTGTTTATGCATTCACAGACTTTCTGTATTGTACCTCTGGAGATACCCTGCAAGGACAACAAAGGGAATTTAAAAGATGCATCTGTCCTAGTTCCTGTTCTCAAAAGAAGTTATTATTTTAGATTAGGCATATGGATAGAATAGATAAAATAGGAACACAATGACTAATAATGCAAGATGTAGGCATACAAGATAGCATATGGTAGCATTAAGTAAAAAAAATAGAAAAACAGTCAGGAGATATTTATATAGTCAGAATGATCAGGGAGATAAGAGAGCACAGCTAGGCATTTTATAAATAGGTAATATTTAAATAGACAGCAGAGAAAAGACATTTTCCATATGGAACGGCATGAGAAAATCCAAGGAGGTGGTAACACAATCAGTACAGGAGAAGTGGGGGATTGGCATAATCATGAATTTCCTCCATCATCTACTTCATTTCTTTACCACATAGATATTTTTCTTTCATCTGCACATTATTCTAAGCCATCTGGAACCTGGAAATATTTGTTGTGTGTTATTCATGTTTTTCTTGTTTAAGGATTCGGTACATGAGAAAAGAGAAGGTCAATACCAGAGCACAAGTGATCTAATAGGGCAGATGGGTGTGGTCTTCAGTTCAGTACAAAAGGAGGAGGGAAGAGAATAAAATACCAATAATGCTGCATGTAGAGGCCACAAGAAACCATACCATTATCTGTTGACCTATAAATACATGCACAATAAATGTAATTCTGCATATAGTATACATATATACTTTTTTCCTTTTGCTATTGTATGTTTTCTTTTTTTAGTTGATATTTTATTTATTTACATTTCAAATGTTATCTCTTTTCTGGTTTTTCTTCTGGAAACTCCTATCCCATTTTCCCTCTCCTTGCTTCCATGAAGGTGCTCCCCCATCCACTCCGAACTCCCCTTCCTGTCATTTCCCTACACTGGGCATAGAACCTTCCCAGGACCAAGGTCCTCTCCTTCCATTGATGCCTGACAAGGCCATCTTCTGCTACATATGTGGCTAGAGCCATGGGTCCCTCCATGGGACCCACCCTCTTTGGTTGGTTGTTTATTCCCTGAGAGCTCTGGGGTCTAGTTGACTGATATTCTTCTTATGGGTTGCAAACCCCTTCTTCTCCTTCTGTCCCTTCTCTAACACTCCCATTTAGGAGCCTGCTCAGTCCAAAGATTGGCTGTGAGCATCTGCCTCTGTATTTGTGAGGCTCTGGCAGAACCTCTTAGGAGACAGCGAAATCAGGCTCCTGTGAGCATGTACTTCTTGGTATCCATAATAGTGTCTGTGTTTGGAGACTGTATATAGGATGGATATAGGATGGATCCCCAGGTGGGGAAGTCTCTGGATGACCTTTCCTTCCATCTCTGCTCCACACTTTGTTTCCATATTTCCTCCCATAAATATTTTTCCCCCTTCTAAGGATGACTGAAGCATCCACACTTTGGTCTTCCTTCTTCTTGAGCTTCCTGTGGTCTGTGAATTGTATCTTGGATATTCTGGGCTTTGGGGCTAATATCCACTTATCAGTGAGTGCATACCATGTGTGTTCTTTTGTGACTGGGTTACCTCACTCAGGATGATATTCTCTAGTTCTATTAATTTGCATAAGAATTTCATAAATTCATTGATTTAATAGATGCAAAGTACTCCATTGTGTAAATGTACCACATTTTCTGTATCCATTCCTCTGTTGAAGGACAACTGGGCTCTTTCCAGCTTCTGGCTATTATAAATAAGGCTGCTATGAACATAGTGGAGCTTGTGTCCTTTAAGGAACATTTATTATTTGAGCTGAGATTGCTCTCTCTAGGAGCCAAAGACCATCTTTAAAATAAATCAAGCCTAGCATGGTGGCACATGCCTTTAATTCCAGCACTCAGGAGGCAGAGGCAGGTGGATTTCTGAGTTCAAGGCCAGCCTGGTCTACAAAGTGAGTTCCAGGACAGTCAGGGCTACACAGAGAAACCCTGTGTCGAAAAGCCAAAAAAAAAAAAAAAGAAATCAAACATGAAACATGAGAAGGTCTATTTTGAGCTCTTCTTCAGGGCTTCCAAAACATTACACCTATTGCTATTCCCTCTCATTATCTCCCAGAGGCGAATGAAAACTCCCTTTTTCTGAAGATGCAAGGCACTTCACAAACGGGGCCTAATGAATTCTGATCTAGAGCTAACAGGAAAGTTCCTTTTTTGAGGACAGTTCTTTCATCATGCCAGAAGGCAACATGCAAGCTTCTAAAGAGGGATACAACCAACAGTCCTATACATCTGTGATGATTGTGAACAATGTCAATTACCAGCATGGCATGATTCATTACAGGTGCAAAAGTGGGGTGCACACTTTAACAGTAACAGCACTCAACAGAAGACATATCATGCTTGGTACAGGAAACATAGCTAACTTGTCAGTGCTAGTGAAGTCATGGTTATTGAAAAAAACCTACAATCACTATGTTTCTAAAGCCAGCATAATGCTTAACAATATAAACATTTGTCCTTAAACCCGCGGATACTTGTACTCTTTGCTATCATCAAGGAAAACTCTCTGAAAATGAAAGAGAACAGTACAGATAACCTCAACCATTCAGGGGAATTGACAGAGAAATTATAAGAGGTAGATTATTTGCTGGCTGAGAGATTGTGTCTCCTACTAATGTCAGAAGCTATACTCTAAATTTTCACCATTATGACTGTCTAATCATGAGGTGAACAATGGCTGGAGTTATAGTTATAGGTGATAGCGAAGCTGCCTAAAGCTGGATACTAGATCTCTCTAAACTCTTACTTTCATGTGTTAATTAGCATCTGAAATATTATTTCTACCACTTTGGAGATGATTAAATCAAACATCAGAAGAGAGAGAGAGAGAGTCAGAGACAGAGACAGAGATAGAGAGGGGGGAGATAGAAGTATATATAATATATATAGTCCATATATTATCATATATGTATTATATACCACATACTGTATACTATGTACTACATATTCTATGCACTGTAAGATATAAACTACAGAATACACACTATACAAAATACACTATATACTATACTAAACACAATATACACTATAGTCTATATCCTATGCACTATTCATTACACTTTACACACTACACATTATACAGTATCTACTATTCAGTATCAACTATCCACTATATTCCATATACTATCCATTATATACTGTATATTATCCAATGTATACTACATACTATCCACTATCTACTACATACTCTAATATGTAGCTATTATATATGCATAAATATGCATATTTATCATATATATATATATGATTTATGTAACTAAGATTGAAATAACCTGAGTTTTTCTATATGTTCATTAAATTTGAAATAGTATATGATTTATCTGTGTCTTGTCTCTCCCCCTCCCTCATTACATAGCTCTTATAATTTTTTAGAAAATTTAATCCAGTATTTGGTGGTTTCAGACCAGTATAATCAATCATTTGATGAACCAGATAATTGCTTTTGCTTTCTCATTTACTTTAATTATGGGCAACATTGGGTAACACTGGTTCATATTTGTCAAATGTAAATTTCAAAAAAAAATCTTTTAAGCATACCTTAATTTTCATTTTCAGCCTACTTTTAATTGCATAGTACTCACAGGTATGGACTTTAAGGAAACTTAAACCTAGAATTCTTCCAGATGTCTGGGCACCTTCCCCACCAGAGGAGAGGTGTCTGCCTGGGAGGGCTCTGACTGCCGGAGCAGGTGAGGGAGCCATCTTGTGTCCGGTCCCTCAGAGACCAGTCTGCACAGGTGAGAGTGCAGACTGCAGAAGCAACACAGCTTCTGGGACAGGCAGAAGTGACACAGCTTCTGGGACAGACCTCATTTTGGGCCCTGGACATCCGGGCATCTTTCCCCGCCAGAGGAGAGGTGTCCGCCTGGGAAGGCTCTGACTGCTAGAGCAGGTGAGAGAGCCATCTACTGTGCCCAGGTCCCTCAGAGACCAGTCTGTGCAGGTGACCTTGCAGAATGCAGAGGCAACACATCTTCTGGGACAGGCCCTGTTTCGGGCATTCATCTTCAGCTGGGAGGCAGGTCTGAACACCAGACCTCTGTGTACCTTCCCTGCAAGAGGAGAGCTTGTCTGCAGAAAGTACTCTGACCACTGACACTCAGAAGCAAGCTGGACTCCCAGACTGCTGACAAAGGCTAACAAAATCACAGAAGGAACAAGCTCCAACCAGAGACAACTATAACAACTAATGCCAGAGATTACCAGATGGCAAAAGGCAAACGTAAGAATCTTACTAACAGAAACCAAGACCACTCACCATCATCAGAATCCAGCACTCCCATCTTAGCCAGTCCTGGATACCCCAACACACCTGAAACACAAGAATTGGATTTAAAATCATATCTCATGATGCTAGTAGAGGACTTTAAGTAGGGCATTAATAACTCACTTAAAGAAATACAAGAGAACACTGCTAAAGAGGCAGAAGTTCTTAAAGAATTACAGGAAAACACAACCAAACGGGTGATGAAATTGAACAAAACCATGCAAGTCCTAGAAAATGAAGTAGAAAGAATAAAGAAAACCCAAAGTGAGACAACTCTGGAGATAGAAACCCTAGGAAAGAAATCAGGAAACATAGATGTGAGCATCAGAAACAAAATACAAGAGATGGAAGAGAGAATCTCAGGTGCAGAAGATTCCATAGAGAACATGGGCACAACAATCAAAGAAAATGCAAAATGCAAAAAGATCCTAACTCAAATCATCCAGGAAATCCAGAACACAATGAGAAGACCAAACCTACGGATAATAGGAGTAGATGAGAATGAAGATTTTCAACTTAAAGGGCCAACAAATATCTTTAACAAAATTATAGAAAAAAATTTCCCAAACCTAAAGAAAGAGATGACCATACAAGAAGCCTACAGAATATAGGTTCACCTACTTCTTGTAGGTGTCAAAATGGAAAACATATTAATGAATTTGAATGAAGTCAGTGCAGGCTGCAGTAAAACAAAGGAAGTATGAAGTGGTTAGGATGCGGAGGTTTATGGTAAGATATTCGAGACAAAAACCCAGGACACTTGTTGAAATTGTGCTGTAGTAAGAAGCAGACAAGCTTTATAGCTAGGTGCACTGAGTTAAATTTATTCATTATGATGCAAATTGTATTGTATCTTAGACCAGATATGTAAACATATTCACATGAGTTATACATCTGTCAGACATCCAACTGTTTATTAAGATTTTGCTTTTCTTCTCAACACCACAATAAAAAGTAAACAAAGTCTATTACTTATACCAAACATGCTGTTGTCTTCTAAGATCTACTAGAACAGCAGGGTGTCAGCCACTTCAGCCTGTGACATGTGTGTTACTATCTAAGAAAACAGAATAGCTGTCCCATCTTCCATCATCAAATCCTGTCTCGCCAGGACTCCAGAGAATATAGGCGTCTAGCTATGCTCTTAGTTTCAACTTTACATGATGATGAATAAGTAAAGATTACAGTTTGTATTAGTCTTGCAAGATCAGTTTTCTAAAACTGCTTAGAACAATATCCTATCACTCCCATGTAGACCATAAAAGTAAAGTGCGAAGAAAGCAAGGCCATCACAAACACTAGAAAAGCTTCAACATTGTAAGGCCAAACTTACTGAAAGTGTTGTGATGGAAACCCTTGTCCACTTTTAGTGTAAGATATCAGCATCCTTAACTTGTGATCTCATGTCTGACTTTGGACTCTGAGCTTACAAAGCTGTGTCACAAATTATTCAATGGATCAATATTAACTCTTCAAAGAACCAACTAAAAGTAGGTTTCTTTTAACTTTAAGAAGCTGTATAGTTGGGAATATTTGCTGTTTTGCTCGGTGTGCATGACTTTAAAAGTACTTGACTCAACAAGGGAGACACTGACCCTGGAACTATTGAGATTCTCTTGGCTTCTTTTATCTACAGATGTGCATTTTCCATATCTGTGGTAAGTTTCCAAGGCAGCTTCTCTGCATTCTATGGTGTCTTCTTTCAAGCATGGTTACAAGCCAGTCACTGTATTCCTTTCTGTATTTAGTAAGTCTTGACTGTATCAGCCTTCACTGAGACATTCTTTTTTTTTCTTTTCCTTCCATCCATTCCTTCTAATCATCACTTTCTTCTTTACTTCCTTTACTATATTTATTCTATCCCCCCTCCTCCTTCTTCTCTCTCATCATCTCCCCTTCCCCATATACCCAACACTATGTTCAAAGCCATCAAACCTTCTTCATTCTATGCAGTAGGAAACATTAAAGTACTATCTCCTCATATTCCTTTGCAGAGGGTAGCTACAAAGCTTCTGTAGCTTTGTAACTACAAAAGGTAGTTACAAAGTTCAAATGCTAAATGATTATATTCAGCATTGGCATCATTTACACCACCCATATTTTAATTCATCCCTTCAGTCCTGAGAAAATCACCACATATCTTTGGGATTATTTCATTATTCTGAAAAAGAGCTGGCCAGTCAAGGAAAATACAATTATGCTTGACAAACAACCAAAGCTATGATTTTTGTTTCTCTGAATAGAGAATTAAACCTGCCTCATCTTGAGTTTGTCAGTTACAGAAAGTACCAAGTGCCAATGGCCAACTTCTACAATCTGACCAGGGATATCCAAAGATCTAAAACTTACATTCATAAAACCTTCCACTAAATGCCTTCTTCATTCCCCCAACTTGAGGAAAAATGTTATCACCTTCCTCTCTAGTAATTGTCAGATCATCTTGGTTGTAGTTTCTTCCCTGTTTGACTTCTTTCCACATAAAAATTAACCAAATCTCCACTTTTATAGACACTGGGAAAACTGTCATAATTAGGTTGTGGTGACTTGCTCCAAAAAATTCATTTCTTACTAACTATTTTCTGGATAAATGTATACACTAGCAAAAGTGAGTGCAGCATTGAAATATATGTACTTATTCTTACCATGAATACAATACTTTTGTTGCTTTGCTGTGCTGCTCAATGAACACAACCTATGTGAGAACATTCTAATTCCTTTCCCTGATCTTTTATTCTGTCTCTGCTGACGGGAGGAAAGAAAAGCAAAAAGCAGGATTATTCTATATGCACCCAGCATTGTGTCTCTAAACAGTCTTGGTCCCCATTCAAAGAATCAAGAACAAGATTCCACACTGAAGCTTAAGCATGTTCAACAGGTTGTGAATATTTCCAAACTATTTTCTATTTTCCATTTGGGGAAGGTACCTGAAAGAGCTATCAGTCATTAGCAAACAGTATATGTGCATTTCTTTCTTCTCTAATGACATCTCCAGTCATTAAAGATTCCATCTTACTATAGTCACTGCAGAAGAAAAGTCTAATACATAAGTACATGACAAGGAGACCTGAGCAGTCCTTGTTTTAAGGATTTTCTGCTATTTGTAATGGCCTCAAGTTACTATTCTTAAAATATCCATTGATCAACAAAAGGGTCAGGGAATTTTTAGAGACATTTGTGACCTGCTCATGCTCAAGCCCAACACAACATGTCTTCTTCCTTGAGTAGTCATGCTGACATGAGTGCTGTGACATAGAAACACTTATAGTGAAGGTCATCTCCCTCTGACTCAGTATAAACTCAATGTATAACATATGCACACTGCCATACAATCTTCAGTCTATTTAATATGACTTTCTCTAAACTTACTGCTGGGACAAAGTCAAATACAACTTTGGTTAGACTAAAGTGCTTTCTTTTGTCAGTGTGGTCAACTTTAGTCTCCACACTCACTTTACACTCAGATTCATATCCAGATAGAAGAGACTTCTTCAGAGGTGGAGCTCAGCAAGGACTGTTGTCAGGCAAGAATCTTCATGTATTCACAGCTGGAGAACACCCAGCCATATTTTCAGGTTTTTAGGGTTTTTACCATCCACAAAAAATCACTGCATCGACTTCCAAGGAAGCTCCAGGTCTGTGTTTCTTCCTGACAACTCTGTTTGAGTTGGAACACTTGTTTCTTCGTTGATTCTTTATTTTTATTTTTTGCATTGTTTCTGTTTTCTTCATGTTTTGCTTTTCTGTCATTTTAGTTGAAATGTAAATTGCAATTGTGCTTCTGTGTTTATGAGATAAATGAGACAAAGTAAGCCTGGAAGATGACCCTGTCCTCTTACTATCATCCTTACACCCATATGCTAAGTAAAGATAAAACAGCAAATTCCTGGTTCTGCTTGCTGATGGTAGGGAAGCAGATATGTTCACATCAGACTCAATGGCTCAATGAGCTGCTGGGCAGCAGCAGGGTCTGCAAGGGTTGGGGAGCCTCAGTTGCTGAAAGCGGTAAGAGGATTGAATAGACATTTGTGAGAGTTGCTGGGTGCTGGGAGGCATCTGCATGCTTAGGATGTAATGTTCAACCCCATTGTGTTTCTATGAATACACATTACCATTTCCAGCAAGGATGCTGATAACAGCACCATGATGCTTTGCTATAAAATCCATTCAGCATTTTCCTGTGTGTTTTACTTCCTTTAAAATGACTCAGGAACAGGCTTGAGATGTGCCAATGGCTCTCTGTAACACCCCCTTTCCCTAAATGAGACCTCACTGGAATACACTGTAGGGGTGTTTCATGGCAAAATACTGGTGTACACAATAACAAAAAGAAAAAATAGTGAGGGGATTTTCTTTTAACCTCAAGAGGTTCCAGGACTCTATTTGATGAGAATGGGTCTTTTTTGTTGTTCTTTTTTATTTTGGTTGTTTTTGAGAGTTAATTCTTCTAGTATGTCTATATTAAAGCTTACTGAAAATAAAAAGCACATTTAACTATAAAGAAAAATCATGGTATAAAGGTTCCTAACAATGTAATTAGTTGTGAGTATAGAGATCAGCATCCCTATACCTGTCTTTAAAAAAGTTGAAGATTGATTACCTCTGAAGAGAAAATATGGTATTGGAATTTCACTGTATTTACAGTAAAAACACATGGTCAAGACATGGGAAGAAGCTTTTGAGAATGGATATACATCCAGGAACTAGTTTAGTTGCAAGTAGTGTGATCTCACATTGGTTGAGTAAAAAAAAAAAGAAAGAAAGAAAGAAAGAAAGAAAGAAAGAAAGAAAGAAAGAAAGAAAGAAAGAAAGAAAGAAAGAAATATAGAGTTGAGGCCTCATGGGATTTTTCTCTGTCTACTTTGAGGAGTTCCTTGGTATCATTTCTGTTCAGCTCACATTTAGGCACTAGTGTGACTATGACTTATGTGTAGTCTCTTTTGTTACTAAAAGATGCAATCTCACAAAACAGTCCCTGATCCATCATCTGGATCTTATAATTTTTCTGCCCCATCTTCTACAATTTTCCCTGAGATTTATGCATGGAATTGTAAGGCAAGTGTATCTCTTATGAATTGATTCCACAACTCTTTGGTTGTGGGTTTCTGTCATGGTCTCCATCTGTTGCATGAAAAAAAGATTACTTGATGAGAGGTAAAGACCACACTTATCTATGAATACAAGGATAGAAGTTTATAGATTATATTATAGGCAACTCAAGAAAGCTGGGAACAGAAGAGATAGTCCTGTCCAGGAAAGAAACAACAATTGGTTGTCTAGTACCAAATGATTAGCCTTGAAAACATACAAACAGCCATGAGATGGTGGCACACACCTTTAATCTTAGCACTTGGGAGGCAGAGGCAGGTGGATTTCTGAGTTCGAGGGCAGCCTGGTCTACAGAGTGAATTCTAGCGTAGCCAGGGTTACACAGAGAAACCCTGTCTCGAAAAACCAAAAAGAAAAAAAAGAAAAAAAAAGAAAAGAAAGAAAAAAGAAAACATACAAACAGGTAACACCACATGTAATAAATTGACTGTATCTAGGGATATAATTGATATGTAGGTATATATGCACATATGCACAGAATAGCAATAAGTAGAAAAAGCAGGGGAGCTATGAATTTGAAGGCAAGTGTGGAGGGGTACATTCAAGAATTTGGAGTGAGGAAAAGTAAAGGAGAAATGGTATGTTTACAGGATAATCTTCAAAATAAAATAAACGTGTGAATAAGAAGTTCATCCATCTAATTAAAGCATCTAACATTTCGTCAATATGAAGATGAACTTGAGCATGGTAAGTTGTTTACACATCACATGGTAATTGGATGGGAGTGTTTACATGTGTAATGTAACTACATACATGTATATGTGGCCCTGTACTCACTCACATCTGCAAAGGCCAAAGAAGGATTTAGTGCATCCTGGTCTAACACCCTTGACTTTATTGCTCTGAGGCAAGGTCTCTCACTGAGCCTGGAGCTGGACTGGAGACTAGTAATCCTCCTAGTACTGCCATCTACTCCCCAGTCCTGGGGCTACATGTACATGACTCTAACTAGATAAGTTTTTGAATTTGAACTCAAGTCCTCAGGTTTACACAGCAAGAATTCTCCTGAATATTACAATGAAGATTGTTTGTTTGTTTTCTTGACATTTTACTTGCTTAAAGCCATGGGGTCCCTACATGTGTAATCTTTGGTTGATAGTTTAGACCCTGGGAGCTCTAGGGAGTCCAGTTAGTTAATATTGTTGTTCTTTTTATGGGGTTGCAATCCCCTTCTTCTCCTTCAGTCCTTCCCCTAACTCTTCCCTTAGGGTCCCCATGCTCAGTCTGACGAGCAGTCATCTGTATTGGTCAGGTTCTGTGAGAGGCTCTCAGTGGACCTCTATATCTCGCTCCTGACAGCAAGAGTTTCTTGGCATCAGCAATAGAGTCTTAGAGTCTAGATTGGTGTCTGCAGATGGAATGGATCTCTAGGTGGGGCAGCCTTTCAATGGCCTTTCCTTCAATCTCTGCTCTGTTGATTCTTTTTTTAAAAAGAGAGAATTCTTTGGTTGGTGGTTTAGTCCCTGGGAGCTTTGGGGTTACTGGTCTGTTCATATTGTTGTTCCTCCTATGGGGCTGCAAGCTTCTTCAACTCCTTTGGTCCTTTCTCTATCTCCTCCATTGGGGACCTCATTCTCAGTCTAATGTTTGGTTGAGAGCATTCATCTGAGAATTTGTCAGGCATTGGCAGAGCCTCTCAAGAGACAGCTATATCAGGCTCCTGTCAGAAAGCACTTGTTGGCATCAACAATAGTGTCTGAGCTTCATGACTGTATATGGGATATATCCCCAGGTGGGGGATTCTCTGGATTGTCTTTCCTTCAGTCTCTGCTCCACACTTTGTCTCTGAATCTCCTCCCATGGGTGTTGTGTTCTCCCTTCCAAAAAGTAAACCACCAACCAAAGAGTACACATGGAGGGACCCATGGCTCCAGTTGCATATGTAGCAGAGGATGGTTTTGTCAGACATCAATGGGAGGAAAGGCCCTTGGTCCTGAGAAGGCTCCATGCCCCAGTGTAGGGGAATGCCAGGACAGGAAAGCAGGACTGGGTGGCTTGGTGAGCAAGGGGAGGGGGAATGGTGTAGGGGGGGTTTGGAGGAGAAACCCGCAAAGTGGATAACATTTGAAAAGTAAATAAAGAAAATATCTAATAAAAAGAAAAAAGAAGAAAAATAAATAAAAACAGAGAACATGGAAGTTTGAAATCTCAAGCTGTTACTCAAGTTCCAGCAGTGGCATGATTTGAAGCCTGATGGTCTAAGCAGTACAATGTAGGTGTTATACCTAGAGATATGTAGATGTAACTAGAAAGCAAAAGTGAACCACTGGATAAAACCTTTTAAAAACACATTGATGAATTATTCTGTGTAATGTGTTTTCCTTTACATGTGATCTAGTTAACTATCTCACACATAGATGTAAGTCTACAATGATCAGTATCTGTAGCCTGAAATACCTTGACTTCATAACTGTTCTTAATAACCCATCCTAATAGACAACCTTCTGTTCCATTTGCAGTCATCACTCAGCGAACTTTTACAGGTTTCCTGTTTCCACTCTTAACCACTTCTAGATAATTGGTCTTTGATGAAAATGGTAGGTAGTTTACGGTCTTGATTTTATAACTAAACACTGTTTTCCTTCATTCTAATGTCTCACAAACCTTGAGACAAGGTTTTCTGGGCAGAATCTCACTCTTCTCATGCATCTTGAACATGAACATGCATATGTGGTGATCAAAAGACATATGAGTGACTGCGTATTTACTTCACATTAGATGGTTCCTCAGTAATGAGTATATTACTAAAGATGTTAAAGAATGACATCAGTGAGTCAGACATGAAATGGAATTGATCAGAATTGTAACATTTAGGGAGTTTTTAATGGGATCAGGAATGCCTCATCTATTGGCCATATGGAGGAAACTTGCTGATATATAGTTCTTTAACTGGTTGGTTCTAGTAGAATATGGATGCTGTACAAGAAGTCTGTTTAAAATGGTGGAAAATTAGCACATCAAATCTTACCTGGACTCTGAACTACTAGAAAATATGTAACCTTCAAGAACATGTCTTCATTTTATTTCCTTGGCTAGCTACAGATGAATTTGTGTATAATGCCTTGTTTTGTAGTTCTTTATGTCTTCAATGAAACTTAAGGTAAGCTTTAAGCTTGCCTTGTCAAACAACAAGAACTCATGCCAGCTTTCTGTCACTGTAACATAATGATTAAGGTAATTAATTAACAAAGAAAAAAATATGTATTTTGGCTTACAGTTCTAAAGGTTCTAGTCCGGGATACAGGTGTTGGACTGCTTTAGGCCTTCAATAAAAGCAACATGTCCAGAACATAAAATATAATTTAATCATTCACTTTACAACCAAGTCTCTGAGAGCAAGAAAGAATGGACTGGAATCCTAAGAAACCTTCAACAGCAAATCTTCAGTGACAAAAGGATCATCGAAAACATCAAGCTCCCACATCCTACTCTGAGCAATAGTACCAGCCTCCAGGAAATGCCTTGTCCCATTGAATCTGAAAGTCTTCAGCAATCATACTACAGAATACTTATTATTTGTGTTGTGATGACACTCAGTGATGAACACTCCCTATTCAATAAGCTGAGTAAAATTATCTCCCCCACCTGTTGATGCATCTTTGTTCACACAGTAATATATATTTCTTATAAAAAATGGTTGAAGACAGGATTTCTTTCTCAGTGGTACTCCTATGTAAGCAATGACAATCAGGGCTTAAAATGGGAACTAGAAAATTATAGATGGATTTTGTCTTCCTCAAAATGATTTTCTTTTCTGAAAAAAAAGTTTCTTCTGAGCTGAACCCCAAGATTAAGAACATGATCTTGAAATCAGATGACTTAGTTAGTTTAGATTTGATTCACTCACAGCCCCTTAAAGAGTAACATGGCATATTTAAAGTATGAGAGTTCATAGCAAGGAGGTCCATACTGTTAACCTACGTATCTTTCCTCTTACAGTGGAGAAACACATTCCTGTACTAGATAACCAAGATGGCGTGAATGGCCAAGACTAGGAATCCAAAAAAGATGAAGGCAAAGGCAGGAGAATAAAGGGTCTTGCTGTCTGCTGAAGATCCCTGTCACAGAAGGCCACAGATGCTACTGCAAAGTGAAGGTCAGTGAGAAGGTTATTGAAATGCCAGAAGCAACCTGAAAGTGTGGTTCACAGATGGTAAGGCAAGGGATACAGATTTTTTTTTTTTTTTTACTTTTTATTAGGTATTTGATTTTTTTAAAATTTTCTAAATTAAATTAATATAAATGAACTGGTCATACATTGCCCAGGGAAGACAGTGCACTCTCTCAGGATGGTAGGCTACTTTAAAGAAGAGGTTTTTATTTATTTTGCTACTTCCGCTGATGAGACTTGGGGGAGAAAAGGAGCTGATGAGTTGGTTAATGAGCAGTATTGTTAAAAACCCATTTCTAAGATCATGGTGGGTTCATGGCAGGAAGTTGCATATAATGTTCAATGAGAAGATGAGCCTAGCAGTATTCATGGTTGGTGTCCATTTGAATATTTTATCATTAATCTTCTATACTCCCTGGGACTTAAATAATAGGTTGTGAAGAAAAATTATTTATTTTAATCATAAATCAACTGAAGTAACATCAACCAAGTAATTTTTTTTCACATTTCTATTCACTGTTTCTTTATTTGTTACTTCTGGTTCTGTTGTGATCTGGGAATTTTACTCCCATCTATGTGTTTGATTTTCATATAACACTCAAAAGAATGTTTTGTAAGTGACTAATGTGTACGAAAAGGAAAGTGGCTTTCTAGATTAAGAAAATAAGGAATGCCCAAAGAGAATGTTACACACTAAAAGCAGGTGTCGTTTCTAGAAGGCAGTAAGTGATGCACATGTTTTACCAAATTGTATTAAACCATTTTGTTTCAAATTTCCTACAGCTTTTGTCCTCTTAGAGCTCTTGAACCAGATAACTCTTCCTTCTCTACATGCACTAGTCATGTCTGTGGTGCCCATTCAAGCTTGAGCAAATGGCTGGGGATTCTCCATCAACAAGAGCCTAGTTCAACTTCCTCAAGCTTGGTTTTACGATGTCAAACTGTTGGATCCTATGTTCTACTGGGAAAACCAAAGCTTCTGAGAATAGAATGCCTACAAAACTCTCTCTCTCTCTTTTTTTTTTTTTTTTTTTTGCACTCCCTTTCTTCCCCATTTCCAATTTCTGATTCTGTTCCCATGATCCTTGGGTTTTCTCTGATGTCACTTCCTGAATAACACACATTTCCTTACTGCTCATGTGCCAGAAACATACATCACCCTACCCCTTAAATTCAACTTCTATTCCTCTTACCTTCATATTTCAATTTATAGAACTTTCCTCAATCCAATGTTCGTTTTAGCCCTTGTTATACATATTCTTTGAATATAGCCATTTGTTATCATTCTTCCTTTCTGCATTATATTATATTTCTCTGCAGCAAAGAATGGAATTTTTATTCCCCAAAACTAGATTCTATCTGCCTTGGGATGTAATTCGAGGAAAGGATGAGAAAAAATGATAAATCAGACTGCCTGAGTTTCTTTTGCATTGTATTCTTTGTTTTTAACAAGTATACTACCTGGAACTTGACTTTCTTAAGTTTATTCATAAATATATTTATTATTTATTCAACAAGTGAATGAGTAATTTATTCCAAAAATACACATAAAAACCACATTCAATGCCACCCCTAAGTGCTGGGAATTCAGAGGTGATCAGAGTTCCAGGCATCTGATTTGGACATTCACACACGGCTCTGAGCTGACAAGGATTCTGCTTAGTGTTATGTGACAATTATTAGAAAAATCCTAAATAATTATTGGGACAGAAGTTCATTTCTTAATAGACTAAGAATATTTGTTATTGATAAAGATGGTAAGATGAATATGGTCCCTGCTTTTAGGGGAAATACTCCCATGAACATAAAAATTAATAAATAAAAGGTGAAAATGTCACTGAAAGATGCTAGAAAAACCTTGTGACAAGATTGAGTGTGATGGCCAGAGACAACTATGAAGGTAACATTTTGTCTTAGTCAGGGTTTTACTGCTGTAAGCAGACACTATGGCCAAGGCAGCTCTTATAAAGAACAACATTTAATTGGGGCTAGCTTACAGGTTCAGAGGTTCAGTCCACTCTCATCAAGGTAGGAACATGGCAGCATCCAGGCAGGCATGGTACAGGAGGATCTGAGAGTTCTATATCTTCATCTGAAGGCTACTAGCAGAATACTGACTTGCAGGCTGCTAGGATGAGAGTCTTAAAGCCCTATGTTCACAGTGAAACACAGTGACACAGCAACACCGCCAAATAGTGCCACTTCCTGAGCCAAGCATATTCAAAGCATTACACATTTTAAGTTGAAAGCTGTGCAAGGACAGTGTAATGTAAAATACCTGCAAACATTCCAGGAGAAGATGACCGCAGGTATAAAGATGTTAGGTCAAAGATGAAACACTGTTTTTATGCTGTTTTACTGTGTTTTACAACACTACTTTTCTTTGTTTTACCACAAAGGAAGTATGAAGACACCTAAATTTCAATGACCAATTGAACCAGTGCAGTAGGTTAGGATCCTGCCAGGAAGTCTGAGGACCTTAGCTGTGACTCTTACCTAAACCAGGGAAGAAGAAAACTGGTACCTGTAGGTTGTGTTCTGACATCTACATATGTGCCATGGCATGCATTGTCCATTCTCAAAGAAATAAAAGTAAGTACAATGAGGATTGTTCTGGGACAGCAGATCAAGGGCAGATCCCAGGGTTTGCTTTCAGTTCTGAGTGAAGTAGGAAGCCATTATGTGGTTGATAGTGAGAACATTCAATTTGATTTACATTTTACAATCTCACTCTTTTCAATTATAGTGAGAGAGCCATGAAAGCAGGAGCGGATGCAAGAAGGTGACTGTACATGCGGGGACATGCTCTGGTGGCTCACTGAAACTGCATGATGTACAGGTGCCTGGCTGAGAGAGGAGTAGACGCTTTGTGTGGGGGAGAGACTGGTTGATGTGCTTGATGAAGAAAAAGGGAGCTATGGAAAATACCTGTATGTTCAACTGTGCTGTCTTTTGTTGAGAAAAATGATTAAAAATAATTTCTGGGATTGATAACTCTATGCTTAGTCTTCTGTAGGTATGTTTTAGGTCACTTTCTGAGAGCTTTTCACTATTAGAAGCATTTCCAGAAGTTACAGGAATTGAAGTACTAAAGTAAGTACATATGTACAAATAACAGTGAGAAGAGAGAGAGGACATAGGATTTGTTCCTCTCCACAAACACATGAACCATGGTTTTAACTCTGTAATCCATACTAAATTTTGTTGTCTCTCTCAGACTCCAATACAAGAAATTCTGAAAATATACATATATTCTGCAAAGGAAGTATGCTTTTCATCATCTGAAAGGACACACTATTTGTGCATATTGTTTTTTATTCTATTGTTGGCAACTGAAATAATTTATCACTGCCCCAACGTTACCAGTATTATAGGACAAAATCGACATTCTCTTATAATGGACAGCCTAATTGTGCTGGATAGTTATCCTTATCTTTGCCTTAAATATCCATTAGGAATGCAAGCGTGCAAAGGTTTTCTTTGTTCCACCAGGGAGGGATTTGTGGTGTTCTAGTTTGATTTGTGTTGTTATAATAAAACACTGACCAAAATCAATTTGAGGAAGAAAGGATCTAAATGATTTATAGGTTATAGTCAGTCATTGACAGAAACTAAGGAAGAAACTCAAGACAGGAACCTAGAAGAAGGAACTGAAGCAGAGACCATGGAAGAACATTGTTTAGCAGTTTGCTAAACATAACTTACTGAGCTTTTTTTCTTGTCTAGCCCAGGTCCACCTTAGGGATGACACTGCCCACAGTGGGCTATGGCTTCCTACTTTAATTATTAAGTATGAAAATGCCCCAAAGAAACATACCAACTAGCTAAAATGATGGAGGCAATTCCTAAAATGTGGTTCCTTCCCAGGTGACACTCTTTGTGTTACTTTGAGGAATCTAACAACTAGCACACCCGATTCTAGATAAGGCTGTTACCGAACATCATTGGTTGTGCATAACAGGAAACTGCCATACAGGATAGTATAAAATGTACAATTGTCTTTGAAATAGCATGTTTCCCATTATTTGTCCATCTTGGTTACAGAAAGCTTTTCAGGAAGAATTTGAATTGCTCAAGACATATATGATAGCATATGTAAGCAGAATCGAGACTACTGGCTGTAACATTACCAATGGTTTTCATTTCATCTATGTACATGTAAATGTTAAGAGATCAATTCATTCCTACACCATACTTTTACTTATTTTATTTTATTTTATTTTATTTTATTTTATTTTATTTTATTTTATTTTATTTTAGATAAGAAGTGAATTGCAAAGCCGTGGGAAGAAAGCTTGCTCAGATGTGGAGGTTGGGCTCCAACATTCCACCAGTTCATTGCTCAGAGCCTCGAATGTTTAGCAAGGGTAAAAATGGACACGAAACCATACAAGCTTACTGTTGCCCATGTAAATAGAAAAACTTAACAACAGGAAGGGAAAGAGTGGTTTTAGTTGAGATTTGCAAAGACAGCATATCAGATTGAAAAGTTTATGAATAGCCTCTCAGCTGTCCTCAGACCTGCCTTTGGTGGTTTCTAGATCATCCTCTGCTAACCACAGTTTCTCCACACCATTTTTCTATGTAGCAAACTCACCAGGGCCCTCTGCATTGTCTCTATTCTATCTCTCTGCACAGTAAGCTAAAAATACATATCTCACAGATTTGTGTCACGCTAAATGATCATTTAACTGCTCAGTTCAGAACCCCTGGAATTTTCCGTCTGCCTTTAGTCTATTGGGCTAACTGTGAAAGGTACCACTGAAAAATTCCCTGTGGGTTGGTTTCAGAGTGGGGGGTGACTGAAAATCTGTACCTAACACTTGCAGCACGCAGAAACAGATGAAGGTGACAGTTCAAAACAGATGGAAATACAGATCAAAGAGATATAAACACAGATAAAAGTTTGATCTTAATATTATTTTTAAATAATACATTGACACATCTTGGGGATCATTGTTTCTGTGTTATCTTGTAAGGAACAGAAGATTCTTACAACTTTCAGGGAGACAGATCTAGTTTTAAAGGAAAGGGTAGAGACAGCAAATAGCCAATTACTTTGAGGGTAGGAATAGGAATGGGCAGAAGTGGTGAATGCTCTTAATGTCAAGAATTCTAACTATCACAGATAGAAAGGGATTATTCATGTGGGGTTCTGCATAGAGAAAGTATGCCAAATGCAAGATGCAAAACAAACCACACCCTTGCTTTTTGTTTTCATTTATACAGAGATACTCCCTTACAGCCCCTTCCAAACACAGAGATCATTATACAGAGTGTCCAAGGCAAATTAAGGAAAATAATTATTGTAGCTGATGAAGCAGAAAGCCTATTAGAACTAAACGCTCCTTCACAGTACTAGGAGGTAGAGGTGCTGGGATAAATGCATTTTTCAGCATCTTTAGTGTGTATATTAAATTAAGTTTTTAACCACTTTTCTCCTCCCCTTTATTTTCTCCTCTAGCCCCCACACTGCTCTTTCAAAGCAACATTGTCTGAGCGGAAATCCACTGAAGGTGCTAACAAGAAAAAGTTTCACTGCAATGAAAATCTATTTCTCAACTCTTTTCCTCTAAGATGAAAGGTAAATAAAATCCTACAGGAGTGCTGGATGGAGGAAGACTGTAGCTGAAGTGACAGGAATTGTTCACCAGGAGTGATGACAGGATCTCCTGAGAAACACAGGCAATTCTGCAGCTGACCTGGCTTGTTTTACATTTTCACTGAAGTAGGCTAGGCAGGGTTCCTGTAACTTCTACCCTTACCCTCTTCAGAGAGCAAGAGTTCTTCTTGATTTGGGATCCATGTGCTTGTTCTTGCTTAACTAATGTATTACAACAATTTCATAGAAACTGATACTGTCTGTGAGTTTTTCTGTATTGTATAGGGAGTCTCTACGTTGATGTATATTCTTAAGTGTTTAGAAGTTTGGTAAGTGTACGGGCTCAGATCTTACACTTGTATGGTGTGTGAAGCTCAGCAGCGTTCACTGTTTTTGACAAGATGCACGTGATTGATAGAAGAGCCTGCTGTCTGATTTTGGGGGTTCAAGGATGTTCTGGCAGTTCTGCAGACTACTATCATGTGTTAATGCATTGGGGTCAGCGATCTTGCAGTGGCCTTCCTGAGCTACCTACACATATAGGGCTCACAAGGACTTCATGCCAAAGAGGACATGGTTTTCAGGGAGGCTTTTGATGTTCTAGGCAAACCTCAGTGCTCTTCAGCAGATATCACTAGTTCCTAGCTCACGCAGGATTTTGAGTTTGAGGACAGGAACCATGGATGGAAATTACATTAGATCTTTTTCACAGGTTTGTGTATAACAAGTGTTCTCTCAGTCCTCTATACTTGTTTAATTTTAACAAATGTTTCATTCTATGTCATTCTACAAATATTAAAACATATATTGACTGAGAAAGCACAACTTTCCCCTAAACTTAAAAAAAATTATGAAAAAGATTAGAACTATTGCTTCCCAGCTAACACTTGCAATATATAGGACAGTCTCTACTATGTTGACATAAATAATGAGCCTCTTTTTGCCAACTAGTTCTGACATCTGTGGTGGTGGGGGTATACAACATCAAAAATAAGGTGTGATCAGAGATGCCCTTCATTCACAATTCCCTGCAGCAGAGACTTACTTTCTGCAAATCTCATCCCTAAGAGGTTGGCTTAAATCAATATATTTATTTCTCACAACTCCAAACATTAAGTAAGTGCTATCCCCTTTTATATATGAACATATTAAAGCATAGCATGTAAAATATCTTGTCCAAAATCAAAGACTCTGTGAACATATTGGTTAGGGTTCATCCATAATACTTGGCTCTACCTCCCGAGACTTTAACACACATATCCTTGCTTCTAATTGATGATTTATTTCAAAAATCAAAAATCAAATGAAGAATGACTCTTGTAAATCTTATATCCAAAGATAATTGTAGGTACTTCAAGGATGTTTTAAATATTAGAGAGCCCATATAATTGGACCTACTCATCTCACACGCTATCTGATTCAATGTGTCTGCTAGTGAGAATTCTATAATTTCCTACCTTCATTAGAAGAGACTGAAGTGTGCAGGCTCAAATGCCTCACCAGATTACAGCCAGGGGCTTGATGTGGGTGTTTTCAGGGGTAACTTGCTTCTTCTTATGCTTTGTGTGAGCCAAGAGTACCAGCAGTGCTGAGGAGTGCCAAGTTCTTTGTCTGTGGTGTTTAAAATGCAAGATCCTGGACTATATAAGTAAGTTGAACAGTCTTATTGCAAAGCCCTGTCCTGCTCTTCAAGCTGCTGTGAGTCTGGCAGACCTCATATGTAGGGTTGGAATGCACAGGAGCCATGATGATACATATTCAGTAGTAAAGGAAACTTGATTCTGCACCTTGCTGGTTACAGCTGCCAGCTTGTGTGCGATCGATGGAGAGCTTTCTTAATGATGTGGAATTCACTTCTGGCATGCTCTGCACAAATACATAAGCAATGTATTATCAGTGCCCTCAATGACAGGACTGTCCAGATGGGATTCAATTCAAAACCCAATTGTCTTTTCCTCTTTGTACACTTATAATTGGAATGTTGTTGATCAGATTCTGCTTTTAATAAACATGGCAAAGCAGACAGGATTTTCCTGAAACAATTTATTTGATAGGAGACAGTGAAACATCATATGACAGAAATGGTAGAATAAGAGTGGATGCTACAGCAGCCCAAGGGAAAGTATGTTGCAGAGTCCTCGAGTGCACACAGCAAGAGGTAGGGGAGGCTGCAGATTATCCACAGATATTACTGGGCAATATGTACATACATAGATCCCTTTCTGAAGGTGGAATTGTATCATCATCCAATAGGCAAATGTGAAATATTAACAGGGATCATTAATTTAATATTCAAACCTGAGCATTGCATTGAAAATACCAAATTGTATTAGAGAAGCCTAGAACCGGTTGACACAAAAACCTAATACAACAGCAAATAAATCTGGCAGAGCAATTTAAAGCTGAAAAGAAATAGAAAGATAAATGATGTCATAAAAGATTCACAGGGGCGTTTTTTAACTGAGCTGCTAAATATTTTAAAACAGAATCACCAAGGCCATTTTGTATTAAAAACCCAAATGAGTGGCGCTCTCCATTTATTAAATTTAGTGCACTCTGTGTTTATCAAGGATGTTCTGTGTGGAACGTACTGTTTGAGCTCTGATCTACTGAAATGGTTTGAGTAACCAAGGAGATGGCTGCCTAGTAAGCTAGAAAGGGATGTGTGGGTGATAAATCTTACACTGTCAATCTTGAAGTTTGTTTCATAGGAAAGGCATGTACAATTCATTAGAGAAGCAAATGGCTCTGGATTCAAAGCACTGGGAGTACTAGCCAAAGAAATACACACTTTAGAGATCATAAAGAGTTTAAGGACTTATTACTGAAGTGTCCTTTCCACATTGAATAATGGGGGCCAAGCTATTGTATCTTTTTATGCTTTTGAATGGCAAGTTTCTTCACTTAGTTTGTGTGACTGTGATAAAATACCTGGTAGAAAGAACTTATAGGGAAATGTTTATTTTGGCTCACTGTTTCTTCAGTTTCTGTCCATCATGGATGGCTCTGTTGGTTCTGTGACTAGAGTAAAGTAGAGCATTACAGGGGCTCTACAGGGGCTGGATCAAAAAGCCAAAGGTATCATTTCATAGGAGAAATGAAGCAGTGGGGCATAATACAAGAAGAGATTTGTGGAAGATATATCTCTTCAGGTCATAATTACAGTGCCCCCCCACACACACACTCCAAGAAGGCCTCACTCCCTTCTTTTCACAGGCTCTCAACAAAGCCACTGCATTATGGCTCTCTTAAGAGGATAATCCATATACTCAGTTTGTCATCTCAGTATTTGACAATCTGGTAATGTCCTCACTGACAAATTCCTAGATAACTCTTAATCAATCTAGCTGAATTATATTTTAAATGCTCACAGCAGAGATTATTTCTCAGGCCATAGTTATCTCTTTACATTGGACCATGCTTATTCAAGATCTGGTTGCCTCTACAGGGTTCCTTTACAAACTACCACTTATATATTCATAGAAACCAGAACCTTTCCGGATATGCACACTTCATTTAGACCTTGATGACTGAGCTAGAGAAGGCCCTAGAATCATAATAAGCTAAGACATTTTTAGCTTTAGAGGAAACTGCAATAGGGAATTAAGTTTCCCAGATCCCCACAGAATCTGCTTACAGAAGAGATGCTTAATGTGCTCAAGGCCACTATTAACTCATGGTGGGGGCTCAGCAAGCATAGTCTAAATTCACAACAAATTCTCTTTAATTGAACATTTAGAACTTTTAAAATTTGGAAGACTGTTTTGTAAAACCAGTCAGAACCTTTCTGAGGGAAAGTTTGATTTATCAGTCTGAGTCTGGAAACATATGAATGAAGTTGAAGAATCAGGTGTGTTTTGCTGAGCCTCTACAATCACCTTCATGACTGACTTATGTCCTATTGTCAAGGCATGCTAGTATTAGTGTGCTCAGGAATCACTTATAAGGAGTTTTTGCTTAAGAAGCTATTAAAAGTTAGGAAAATATCTAAAAACAGAAAACCAAACAAAACAACAACCAAAACCTGTTGTCTTATTATTGCTTAACACTGAAGTTCTTCCATTAAAAAGTAAATCCCAATAAGCCCACTATGATTATGGTGTTGGTTATATGAAAGCCTATTTATGTCTTGTCACAGAACTCCTGGGGTTCTCCCAAGCACTGGCTGTGACACTAAATACTATGTGATAAAGGTCAAAACAACTTAAGACATTCTTCAGATAGTGCCCACAGCTACACTACTTTCTGTACTCACATTCAAGGACTTCTGTAGGTTGTATCAAAAGGCACACCACCCAGGGATGCTTTCTTATGGCAGTTAGTGCTGTCCTAGCCTCTGCACCTCACAAACCAGATGTCAGGAATACAGAGGCTTTACTACTAAATATTTTAGGAATTCCAGATTCCCAATTTTTCACAAAGAAGAAATGATATAGTTAAAAAATAATCTTTATTATTTTAGATTTCACAATCAGGAAACAAGAAATAACTCCTTTGAATAATGTCTATATACTTTTTAGAAAGCGAAAGATTTTGAGCTAAAATAAAACAAAATTTGGGCATTCAAAGTCTAGAATTCAACAGAAGATATTAAATGATGGCCTTCACAAGCAAGAAGTGAACAGCTAGGGACATTATTTGAGAGATCCATACATATAGGCTTCTATATTTTAAAAACTAATTTAATAAGCATTCTTAAATGCTTTAATCTCCATTCTAGCCCATCACCCACCAGAGATAGTGGAAAGGAAAGGTAAATAGGGCAAAGGGGGAGGTGGACTTGTTTAGAAATAGTTCTTTGGGTGATTCCAATCTTTATTGTCAGGTTATAAGCAATTCAGTTCACAGAAATAAGCAATCGTAGCTCCATCCATTTGCAAAAACTGTTCAAAAAAATCTGCAATGGCAATTAGATATAGAAGAAACAACGAAGCTCTTCCACTCATCGTGAGTCTGTCAGAAGTAGTAAGAAGACTCAGGAATATCATAAGAAGTTCTTTCATTGTTTCTTTCTATTAATTCCTAACAAATAATAATTAGAGAAGAAGGCAAGACAAAGCAATGCTATAGTGTTATCAGTGAAGACAAGTGTCAGTAATATCCAATGGAGACCAACAAAGAATAGCATGGTGAACCAATGACAGAACATGGTCCACTGTCTGTTGGGAATTCCTGATACCCTTTTCAAACATCACATGTTCTCTTAAGCATTCACTCGAGCAAAACATTACATACCCCTTTTCCAGTCAGCTTCCAGAAAAACAGCACATATCTCTTAAAGGCAAAACATAATTTTACCTGTCCTCCTCAGCAAACCATCTTCTTATAAATCTTCTATAAGACAGTTTCCAGAAAAACATCATATAACATAATTGAGTCTCCAAGGAACCCAAGAATTTCCACTTCACATACAGGGATAACACCCTTCCCCTTCTCAAAGACCAACTATCTACCTTAGTGAGGGTTTATCCCTCAGCCATTCCTCTTCTTAAGAAGTTATCACATTTTGTAATATTGATATCTCCAAAATTCCAATATTAAAACACAGAAAAACTACCAAACTCGACCATGATTTCCATAAAGCAAAGCCAGAAGTTTGCAAAAATAAATAAAATACACATGTATCAGTCTTCCAAAATCCAGTAACTTTTAGTAAAGTTATTTTAGCATTTGATGTGTTCACATGTGATTCTACCCCTCCGTAGGCAGGCTTCTAGAAGTATCTGCAAGAAAACTGGGCTTTTAGAAACCAATTCTGTGTAGAGTGGAGTTTAGAGTTGTTTAAGGACAAGAACTGAAGTCCCAGTCTACATTTGCTCCCATTTTCTAGAACTGATCTTGGTAGTGTTGGGAAGTCATATAGTAAGGGAAACATACTTTCGCTACATTGTGCACTAGATTAATGGCTGGATCTAGGGATGTAAAAGCAGAGAAGGGCCTTGCTATTAGATAGGAAATGACTTATTCAAACACTTGCACATCGGCAGCAAAATAGCAGAGTCTTTGTCTTCTCATAAAGAAACCACCAAAAACAATATTTCTAAAAGCATGAGCACAACATCTTTTAGCAAATAAAGGAACAGTAATAAAATAACTTCAATGGGAGAGAGAAATGAGACATGGAGAGGAGTAAAGGAAAGGAGGGAGGGAGAAAAGGAGAGAGAGACAGACAGACAGAGACAGAGAGAGAGAGAATAAAGATGAATAAAGTAAAGATCTAAATTTATCCAAAAAATGTCCATTTAGGAAGAACCACTGCTATTCTTCTGAGAAATTTCAATCTCTGTATATACAAGCTCTGAAGGAGAATAGTATAAACTCTCCATTTGAAAGCAGTGGATTACCAGACAGAGTCTGCATTTGTGTGTGTTTCTGATTTTCTTCAATGTGACACTGTGAACTATGACAAGTTTTAGGGACTTCCACAAATATTCAGCTATTGTTCCCTGCCTGGGGATGTTAGGCAATCCAAGGTCAGTGTGTGAACTTTTCTGGGTCACACTGCCTGTGTGCTTAGTAGACACTCCTGTACAGAGAGGAGACTGAGAGTGGTTATATTTTCTCTCCACTTGAGTTAACATGGTTTGGTTGCATATTTATTTATATGCATATTTACAATTGGGGTTATGGTACTGTGTAAAAGGTTAAGTACTCCCCTTTCCATTCTCATAAGGTCTGATGCTTTGCCTACCTGCTCAGTTTCTACTGAGGCTGCCACTTTCTCATTTGGCAGAGGTGAAAACCTCACCAGACAAGGCTCTCACTCAAATTTGGGTGAAATTATTTTACTTTGGTCTATAGACTGCTTTCAGCAAGATGGCCATTTTACTATATTAATCCTGCCAATACATGAACATGGGAGATCTTTCCAACTTCTGAGATGTTTTTCTTCAGAGATTTGAAGTTCTTATGCAGATCTTCCACTTGCTTAGAGTCACACCAAGATATTTTATATTACTTATGACTATTGTGAAAGCTGGTTTCCCTAACTTCTTTTTCAGCCTGTTTATCATTTGAGTAGAGGAAAGCCACTGATTTGTTTGAGAAGAGAACCACGGAATGAATTCTCTCTGACCTCCAGTCCTGTAGCCTTTCATGACTGGTTCAGTGGTTTTCTCAGGAAGGCTGTCACTTTGCATGGTGACAGTTGCTTCCCTTCCATCAATCAAGTGTGGGATATGCATGTATGTTAAGGTTTGCTCTTCTGGAATTCAAAATTCCACAGTGTCAACATTGTGGCAGACAGACATGTTAAACATGGTTTAGATCTTTTCTCTTCAGGAAGTCCTATGATGCCAGACTATTAAGAGGAAGGACAAGTCCAGTGAGGTATGTCTTCAGGGCTTTAGTTAGATCATGAAACAGAAAAGCAGAGAGTTGCCATGGGCAGGGAAGATCGGGGGAGAGCATGGATTTGGGGAAATCAGGGACACGTAAACAGCGTAGTTCCAAATATCTCTCACAGACTAGCTGAAGACTCTCAAGGCTGATGAGGCTGTGTTTAAATTTCTGAAATGCTCCAAAGTTATGTCCCCAAAATGGATACCATAAGCAAAATATCTTATGTAACCTTTCAGTTCAGGGTTCAACCTTGGTGGAAAAAGAGATGTTTTCAGCTTATAAAGTAGAATGGCAAAAAGACTGGCAAATGTTCACATACATCTATCCCCTTAGAATGACAGACAATGATCCTCCAATCCAGAATATCTGGGCAGTAACTCCTGTCACTCAAATACAGTGAAGTGGCTTCTTACAAAGTTATATTCAAATAACTCATGTTCTCACTGGGCAAAAGAAATTTCAATCCTAGTCTTTTGAGATATAGCATCTCTCTAGCTCACCACTTAAGGTTATGCCAGTTTCAGTGGAACAGGCCTGAAAGACAGACTTTGTCTGAGTAGTTTTAGTTCTTATTGTTGATAGGCAATTTGTTACTGCCTACAGAGTACTCTTTTCCACTAAGCAATTCCAGGACCTGCAGTGCTTCTCAGTTAGATGCATTCACATTTTACTTGGATATCCGCTTTTACCTTTGCCCCAAAATATAATTTTTTCCTCACCATTCTAGAGATCCCTCTGGCCAAGTCCTAAGATCCAAAAAGTACTAAAGTAAGTCTGTGTCCTGTATCTCAGCGGGTCCTTCTGATTTCATTCACTGAAAACAGAGGGTATTTAAATGGGAAAGAGAAGAGAAATACACTAGAAGCATGAAGAAATTAGAGAAACCAGGGACAAAGGGAAGTCTCCTGCTAAGTGTCATTCTAAGAACCCACATAAGGTTCAAATAAAAAACAACTTCACCTTGATTTTTTGGGGTGGGGAGTTGTTTTGTTTTTCTATTAAAAGACTCATCTGTCAAAAAGTCAAACAAACAAACAAACAAAAAACCAACTTCACAATGGTGTTCCCTCATGCTCCAAATATACCACAGCACAGTTTTTCTTTCCCTTGAACATGTAATATATACAAATGAAACAAAAATACAACAATACTTCTTACAAACAGAGAAACTGAATTTTATAGATTGGTATCCTGTGTATATTTGTGGAGATTGCCATCTGTGTCTTAAAGTGTGGGCAATGAAATGAGTGTAAACAGATTTTTGTTAAGCTTTAGACTGCTAAGCCATTTTGAGTTCATCAAAATGGAGGTCTGCTTTCAGTCCTTGCAAGGAATTTGATGAGTTGGCTCCCACATTGCTGAAAATGCCCACACTATCAGAAACTGCTACAAATCTGAGATCTTTGCATTCCTGGTACCACGACTCCTTTTGGTCTTATGATCTATCTTTCATAACTGTGAACATATACCATATACAAAAGTCTGCGATTTTGCACTTTGGCAAGTTCTGGCCTTGAATTGTGTCTTCAGAGAGCTCTGTTTATAGAAAATTATTTGATGCATCAGACAAAGAGAAGGCCACAGGGGAAGGCAAGGGCTACATTTTCTATTAAGAAATGCTTTGCTACCTACTGAGATAGCAAACTATAACTTGAGCTTGGAAAGGAATGTTCCCCTAAAATGACAATGACAGCTGCAGCTTTAATTCACTTCTGTGCCTCTGACAATCAAGTGATAAATGAGATCAGAGACTTCTCTGGAATGTATATGGCTGTTGTGGTTAAAATCATGGTCCTCAACACCAGAAAGATGTCAGTGGAGGCAGTCATCCTTCATCATGACCTCAATGTTGATGGAGGTTGTTGTTTCCATAAAGAAACACTTGATTAAAAGAGTTTACAAAGTGCAAGTGATGCCCAAATTAGCAAATAGCAAAGTAACAATTCTCTCTCTCTCTCTCTTTCTCTCTCTCTCTCTCACACACACACACACACACACACACACACACACACACAGTGGAAAAGGCATGCTCAAGAAGAAGGCATTCAAATGCACTGTAGCAAACATTGGATTAGTGTTTAGTTCACGTGTATTTAAATGACTTGCTTTTGTACCATTCCTGGTTTTAAAAAAATTACTGTAGAATAACAATAAGAATCATTGCAAACATGAACTCTTATTGGTTGTCTTATAAAGCTATAGTCTCCTTTTGTAAGTGGGGAAATGAAAGTCCTGATTACATTACTGGCATAAATTTACCTCCATAGAGTATTGCACAACAAACATCCAACTGCGAAGTCATTCTTGTCCCAAACTCATTTCAGAACACCATACCACCTGCCTTCGGGACCTCATTGTCTCACTGAAGTGGTTAAAAGTATGAATATTATGGCTAGAAATGCATCACAGTGATAGAGTGCTTTGAATTATATTGATTTAGGCTTAGTGTCCTCGCCATAGGCAAAAGAGTAAATAGAGTCGTGAAATGATTCGAGTATTTTCAGAACTCTTTCTTCCCATAAGATGCTGAGTTCAATTCCCACTACTACCACCACAGCCAAAAATACATGCATATGTAAGAAAATGGGCATTATGCAGAGGTGCCTGAAGACACAGGTCCACACTTTGTTATAGATCTGGCTGCTTAAAGGGAAGCTTTACTTTTTTAAAAATTTGGGAAGTAGTCAGCATAAATAATTAGCACATGCTTAAAGGGCTGGGTACTCAAAGCTTGTATTTTGGAGAAGAAAGAGATTGCCTTGGTCAGGCAAGGTGCATTGGCTAAAATGGATAGGGAGTCATGAGTATATATGAGAAAATAATCTATAGAAGTAATAGCGATTTCTAACCCATGAACAAAATCGTAATTTGCGTCATCACTTCCAGCTTTTATGGACAGTACTGTGATTCTATGGAATAATGTTCCAGTGGGCAAACTGTCCATCACTGTGTAAAACCAAGAGACAGTTTCATGCTCTGTATGGACAATTTGCCCTAGTTAATGATTGATGAATGTTGGTGTATGTGAAGAAATGGAAAGGCATTCTAGTTTAGGAAGAATTTGCCAGAGTTTCATGGAATGTTATGGAAGACATTAACTCAAATTGGCTTGGATATGAGCCTTGTCATATGCATCAAAGACTCTCAGAAGAATCCAAAACAGTAATGATAAACAAGGCTGTCTTGCTGGGAGGAGATGGTTAATGCTGTGCCAAAGGCTACATTTTCAACACAGCAGTAATCAGTTAATTGCTCCAGTGTGCACAGCACCATGGCAATCCCTTTCAGGGCCAGTCTGCATAGAGTTTCACAACTTAAAGTATTTGAATGCAGAAAGAACAGTTGTTATCTGTTGTAGTGGTGATTTTGATCTAATAATATTCAAATATCTTTGAAAATAAACATCGGCACAAGACACTAGAGAATGGGACTTGTTATCAACACCTGAGCCCATAACACGGTCCTGCTTACAGAAGGATTAGGGCAAGCGCAGTGTCCTAGCTCTAAGCCAAACAAAGTAAGTAGTGAAAGTTGTGAAGCTTCAATGTTTCTAGGACTCTTCATTTCTACCCAAATAATTTAGATGTTTTCAGAGCTGATAGCAACCAAGACACTTTCTCTAATGATCTTATTTTTGAATTCATATAATGCAGGTTCTATTCATATTGCCATTTTTCAAATAAAAACACCTTGAGAAATCTTCTTCTGAATTCACAGCTCTTAATTGCAGAGATAAGATTAATATCCAGAGAGAAGAGATGTCAAACTTAAGTATTTAACTTAGATGTGACACCCTTGACTCTTGCTGTGTACATAAATAGCTCCACTATTCTAAACAGCAATAAAATGAAATCTTTAAAATGGGTAGACATTATTGATCAGCAAAGTAATATGACTACATGTGTGACCTCTCCCAGAATTGGCATTTCAAATAAAATTTTGTGTGTTGTTAAATAGGTGAAGCATTTTCTTTCTTTTCAAGTGAATCTTGATTTACTTCTAACAATCTGTGCATAGAAGATGAACAAAGGGCGTCCTTGATAGTAACAAGACTTTCATTGTGATGGACACTCTAGTGGCCCATTTACTCTGGTACCTAGGAATGGCCTCTGAGGGGTAACTATGAGTTTTGCCATGATGTCCTTGAAGCATGATACCTAAGTGTCAATCTCAGCCTTGAGGTCTGACACTAAAGCTGCCTGCTGCCTTCACTTCTGTTAAATATCATACAATAAAAATAAATTACACCCAAAAGTAATTCGGATATGTCCAGAACATAAGTGAAGTCCTAGAGCAAACACTTTTCTTTTGTTTCTTTCATGTGGAGACAGACCTACTTGAACACAGTTTAATAATATGTAGTGATGTTAACATTTTTCATCACATACTGATAAGTGCACAGAAATAGTTAAGTAAAAACAGTATAATTATAATACTGACCTATTTCCTCGTGCTCCAACTATTTGTATCCAGTGTAGAGGAATTCTAAATCATTAATTCATTCACTTCCCAAAAGATATTTGATTCTTTCCAGTTTGTTAAAAAGGATGCCCTCCACTACTTCTTTTCCCCAAATCATTTCCTTCTTTCAAAAATTTTTTGATTACTTGCTTATTTATTTACTTTGCTGATCCTAATCAGTTCTTTTAGTGAATGCATTGGTGTGGATCATCCTCTGGACATGTGCAACATAGTAATGTTCACTCTCACAGAAATATAACTCATCTTCCTCCACCAGCCATCCACTAGTAATAATAGCTCTTTAGCAAGGGATGGGACCTATGGAGTTCACCCCACTTCTTGCTGGAATTTAAAGCTGGATTTATCCTGTGCAGATCTTGGGTACCTCAGCTGCTGTGAATTCATGTGTATAATAGCCATGTCACATCCCGGGAAGAGTAATTCATACCTTTCCTCCTTATCTCAAGGCTTATTTCTTTTCTTCCTGGCTCTTCTTTCCATTACCTTTCTGCAATGAGTCTAGGTGGCCAAGTGCTGAGACATAATGTCCCATCTATGGCTGAATACTTACTTGTGTATTCTCAGTATTTTGAACATTATAAATCTCTATAATGACCATGCCCCCCACACACATACACACGTTATATGTATAAACATAATGTTGGCAACTCCAGATACCAAATATTTATCATGCCATTTTTATTACATATTTTTGCAAGAATTTTGCAAATAATTTCAAAGAGCTAATAAATGTCACCTGAGGCATAACTGTATTATTGGCAAACTTTTTGATTGAGGATCATGACTTGGGACTATATTGTGAAATAGGGCTAGGATTCATGGAAAGAAACATCAGCCTGTATAGTTCTGATCTCTCATAAAGAAAACGCATCAAATAGCACTGGAGAATTTCCAGTCAATGGGTAAAGTTCAGACACAATTTGGAGTTTCCTCTTTGATGAACAATGAATATTTTGATTCTATATGTACTATTAAATTTAGAAAGCTGTTTCACATTATTTCTTCAAACAAAAACATTGGGGTTTTTCTGTTTGTTTGTTATTGTTGCTGTTGTTCTGTGTGTATGTGTGTGTGTGTCTGTCTGTGGGTGTGTGTGTTTTCATGTATTGTCCAAAATGGCACAGAGGTGTTAGTGGTGGATACCAAAATACTTGAAACTCTGAAGAGTGATGCAAAGAGAGATGTAGATGAAAAAGGACTAAAATACTCTTGAAGTTTGCTGTACTTTGCTTCCCATGGTTTGTACAGCCACTTAACGCAGGGCCATACAAGCAAATACCACCATCACTATTATAGAAGGAGAGAAGGGCTATGCTCTAGCACATTCTGCTAATTTTGCAAGGGCAGAAACTCACATGACAGATCTAGGATTAGTTAATAGCACTGAACTTTTCTAACAGGGTCTCTGTAATAGCATCAACTGTGTCTGTCCAAAACCTGCCTATGAAGTGGCCAGGGGAGGAGGTGTTCCAGGCCCAGCCTGGCCCAGCAATAAGAAGAACACAAGCTGCTCAGGAGACGAACGACTTCCACAGACAATCAAAAATGGCTCGAAATAGAGTTCAAAATCTGTACTGAAAAAAAAAAAGGTATTTTCACCAGCAAAACATTATGTATCAAATCTTAGGTATTTTATATCTCAGGGGTAAAGTTATAACTTCAGAATGGACTGAGGTTCTGCCTTGTTACTGACTCTCCTAGCCTGAAAATAGAATAGTTCCTGAGAAATGCAACCCTCCCTCCCCCTTTACCTACAGGATTCACTCTCAGGTCATATTTAAAATAAAAATATATGTTTATATTTTTAATTAATTTTTATTAGGTATTTTCCTCATTTACATTTCCAATGCTATCCAAAAAGTCCCCAATACACTCCCCCTCCCACTCCCCTACCCACCCACTCCCACTTTTTGGCCCTGGCATTCCCCTGTACTGTGGCATATAAAGTTTGCAAGTCCAATGGACCTCTCTTTCCAGTGATGGCCGACTAGGCCATCTTTTGAGACATTTGCAGCTAGAGTCAAAAGCTCTGGGGTACTGGTTACTTCATAATGTTGTTCCACCTATAGGGTTGCAGTTCCCTTTAGCTCCTTAGGTACTTTCTCTAGCTCCTCCATTGGGGGCCCTGTGATCCATCGACTAGATGACTGTGAGCATCCACTTCTGTGTTTTCTAGGCCCCGGCATTGTCTCACAAGAGACACCTATATCTGGGTCCTTTCAGCAAAATCTTGCTAGTATATGCAATGGTGTCAGCGTTTAGAAGCTGATTATGGGATGGATCCCTGGATATGGCAGTCTTTAGATGGTCCATCCTTTCATCACAGCTCCAAACTTTATCTCTGTAACTCTTTCCATGGGTGTTTTGTTCCCAATTCTAAGAAGGGGGCACAGTGTCCACACTTTGGTGTTCGTTCTTCTTGAGTTTCATGCGTTTAACAAATTGTATCTTATATCTTGGGTATCCTAAGTTTTTGGGCTAATATCCACTTATCAGTGAGTACATATTGTGTGAGTTCCTTTGTGATTGTGTTACCTCACTCAGGATGATGCCCTCCAGGTCCATCCATTTGCCTAGGAATTTCATACATTCATTCCTTTTAATAGCTGAGTAGTACTCCATTGTGTAAATGTACCACATTTTCTGTATCCATTCCTCTGTTGAGGGGCATCTGGGTTCTTTCCAGCTTCTGGCTATTATAAATAAGGCTGCTATGAACATAGTGGAGCATGTGTCCTTCTTACCAGTTGGAACAACTTCTGGATATATGCCCAGGAGAGGTATTGCTGGATCCTCTGGTAGTATTATGTCCAGTTTTCTGAGGCACCGCCAAACTGATTTCCAGAGTGGTTGTACAAGCTTGCAATCCCACCAACAATGAAGGAGTGTTCCTCTTTCTCCACATCCTCGCCAGCATCTACTGTCACCTGAATTTTTGATCTTAGCCATTCTGACTGGTGTGAGGTGGAATCTCAGGGTTGTTTTGATTTGCATTTCCCTGATGATTAAGGATGCTGAACATTTTTTCAGGTGCTTCTCTGCCATTCGGATTCACAAAATATGTTTATACGTCTGACTTTTCGACATTACACCTCTCGGTTCATAATTACAGCTTAATTAGTTCTCCTTACTTTAAGAAGCATGGAACATAGATGTAAGTTGGTCGAAGTGATAAAAGTTTTTAAAATATATATTAACAATTGTGATGACCATGTTTCCTCAGTTCTAAATAAGATACAGAATTAAAAGTGAATATGTAAATTAACAAATATATATATATATATCTTAATATGTTTTAAAAGTTTATCTTATTTATAGTTTTAAGAATGTAGGTGCAGTTGAAGTTTGAATACAGGGCTGTTATGATTGAAATCAAAACAATTTTTAAGCAGACAAAAAAAATAGAGGAATAAAAAGCACAAAAAGAAAAAACTGTCTAATTTTTCCAAGCACAGCTTATCATCCTCTCAGAATTGTTTAATAAGTAGCTAGGACTAAAATCAAAAGAGTTGAATGATATATTCTGTAGACTTCTGGTGGCTAACTGTTATCCTCAGTTTGAGGAGATGTAGAATCACCTAAGAGATACACCTAGAATATCTCTGTGCAAGCATCTAAACTGAGAAAGGAAGTTCTAGCCTAAAAGTAGGTGGAGCCAATCCATGGAGTACATTGTCAGACTAAATTTAAAAAAAAAAAAAAAAGGGAAACCAGGTTGAGGATCAATATCCATCTCACTCTCTTCCTATGCGTCAGCTGCCTCATGCTCCTGCCTCTGTGCCTTCCTAACATAAAAGAATATACCTTGTAAAACTGTAAGCCAAATCAAATTCCTTTGCTTAAGTTGCTCTTGACATTAAATGTAAGAGCAGAATAACACAGGAAATTTGAATAACTCTTCTGAGAGGATGGTTGTGTGTATGTTTGTGTGCATGTGTGTATGTATGTATGTATGTGTGTATGTGTATTCTTGTGTCTGTATATGTATTTTCTAATAAAGCTTTGCATAACTTAGTTTAAGTGTAGATACAACCATCACATTACCTGAAGCAACAATTGGAAAATTAAATCTAATACTGGTTTTCTAACAGCTAAAAACAATTCCGTTTTTGATTGATTGAGAATTTTATATAATGTGTTTTGATATTTACCCTTCCATCAATTTCTCCCACATCTACTACTTTCAACTTTCTCTCTTCTTTTATTCATCACTTTTCTTATGAACACCTCAAGTCCAATTTGTGCTTCCTATATGATCTTGGATTTATGACTGTGCACTGGATAGTGGTCCACCCACCAGGGATCACATCCTCAAGAGAATTGACTCACTCTATTCTTAGCAGCTTTCAATTGTCAATTGTTCCTCAGCTAAGGATGGCACTGCATGTCTCTATTCCTGTTCATGGCTTGTGTGCATGCTGTCACAACCACTGTGAGTTCATATGTGCAGCTTCCCTATTGGTCTGGAAAGCATTGATTCCCTGGAGTCATTTACCATCAATAGCTCTCGAGGTGCCTCATTTCCCTCTAGTTTAGCAATTTTAGTTTAACTCTATTCACAAATAGTGAATTGAACAACTTCATTGTGGGAGCATCCATATACTCATATGGATTTAATTAAAATATGCCATCTGCATTAGTGTAGCTTCTTTGCATATCTATTTCACTTATATTTTCATTTTTATTTTATTTCTTGTATTTCCTTATTCCAGCTTGCAATACCAGCTCTTGTTAAATATTTTCTTTTTTTTTTTTTACAATTCAGATCTTTGACTTTACAGGCAAAAATAATATGACACTGAATGCCTAAATTGGTTATGCCTTATACCCAAAGCAATACACTTTATTTAAATCCATAACATGAGGCAGGTTATAAAGAAAACACTGTTTTAATTTTACAGTCATTCAAACATTTTCCACTTTGCATAAATCTTCAAAATCTACTTAAGTTTAACTTATATAGACTTTAAAGGTTAGAAAATTATTGTGTCATTAAATTACATAAAACTATTTATCTAGGAATTTAGCTCTTATCTCTTTAGCTCAGATCCATAGAAACTGGCATTCCCTCAAGAATAGGCCATGGTTAAAATTCTGAAGAAGTAAAAGCTGGTGAATATATATGCTTTGTTAAAAAATTTAATTGTTTCATTGGCTTTACAGACTTGCCTGGACTTGATTAGAAAGAGGATACAAAGGCATCTTGGGGCACTTTGTTCTCTGGGGACTGCATGGAGCAGTGTGTGGGGAGAGGAAAGTGGAATTGTTTCCTCAAAGACTCTGGAGATAGTCAGATCTATCTGTCCCTGTGGAGGACCGAGACAGTGCTCTGAACCTTGTGTGAGAATCTGAAGCTGCAAGGTCCCCTTCTCCCAACAAGTTTTCTGTCAACAAGGGCCTTCACCATAAAACCTTTAAGATGGAAGACTTCTTTTTGCATGCATTTTAACAAAAGAAAGCCTGCTGGAGGTATTCGCTGTACGATGCACAATATTTTGACCTTGTTTGAAGCAACCAATATCTTAGACAGATGAGAAACTTTAAAACCTTACTCATTCTGTCTTTGAACTTTAAAGCTACCTTTTCAGTGATAATAGGGTCTACAATAGGAGATCAGACCTGAAAATCACAGCTTGAAATGTCCATCATCTGAGGTCATGCAGAAAGTGAAACATATCTGACAGACAAAGGCCATGGCCAAGGAAACACCAATGTCAGGGGAAAAGATAATGAAGGAATAACCAGCACTCACCTCTGTGCCTCCTTCCTTGCCAGAGAGGAGAAACCCAGCATCCCTTTCTCTGCTTTCTTCCAGCTGCTCTTAATACCCATGAGCCAATAATGTGGATAATCAGCATCCTCTATTCTTCCTTTCTCTAGCTCCTCCTAATGCCATGAGTCAATAAAGTGGACATTTAGCATCTCTTCTGCCTCACATATCTTTTCCTGGCTCCGACGGTCCAGTGAATTAGATACCTAACATTCCTTCCTCAGCATTTCCTTAGCTCTTCCTTCCTGCCATATGCAATAAGTGACCACACAGATCCCTCAATTGTCTACCTATAGCTCCTCTCTGGTTTTTTTTTTTTTTTTTTTTTTTAACCAGGAGCCAATTCAGCATCCTAAACTGTGCCTCATGCTAGATCCTCAGGCTTTTCTTGACAAGGCCTCTCACAGCAGATTAGGTCTGTAATTCTTTGTTCCCCTAGATTTTAACTCAATGACAAGGATTATTTCAGAAACTTTTAAACTATCCATGCTATCTTGTTTTTGTGGGACATCCACTACAGGGGATTTCAGATAATAAATGTGACCATAGATGGAGGCCAACCTCTAGGTATTTAGCTTTTAATAAGAAACCATGATTTCTTGTTCTTCTATTAACTAAGATTCATGGCCTTCCAAGTGTCTCTTTTTCTAGGTCACTGAAACCATTCCAAACACTACTATAAAACTCAGGCTAGCAACATTTTGAGCACTTCTTTGGCAAAAATCGTTACTATTGACTCATATACTTCATTTTTCTCTTTTCCTTTCCAGGACTCCTATTCCTTCCAGTCTCTGACAACTGTTCTAGTGGAAACTAGAACAGTTTTTTCCTTTTTCTTTTCCTTTCTTTTCTTTTTTTCTCAAGGATGATTGAGAGAAATGGGGGAAAACTAGTTTTTATTATCTACATTTTTATAAGTTTATAAATTTATAATTTATAGAAAAAGCAATTCATTGTCAAATTTCTTTTCTAAGGCGTAGCCCTAAGAAGTAACTGTGTGGAGAGATTTGTTTTAAAATCTAAATAGAAAAATATGTCTCTGAAAGTGTTGGTTGCCTCTGAAAAAGACAGTGGGCTCACTACGTAGTAATACATGCAATTTATAGGGTACTATAGTCTGTGAAATCTTTAGTTCACACTTAGGAAGGCAGACTGATATACTTGAATATGACTCTCTGTTAACGCTTATAACAGAATTCTAATACCTAAATCCTGTTCTTTTGTGTGTCTCGGTGATTGATGGATGCTAATTCCTGTCCTCAAGAAAAAAGAAATATGAATATGTCTTATGTGCTGGGAAATGAAACTAGGAAGACATTCTCAGCTACTCTGTCAAGGTGGCTTTAGATTTCATTGTTATTACTGTAAAAAGTGTACCCTTTATACATTAACACCATGTTCATGGGTAGCAATCTATTCACAGACATCTCATGATTATGCCTTGCAATCATACACCCTTATTAGTCACAAAGTATGTGACATATAGGTAGAAAGGACCAGTAGATAGCGACTATGATACTCAAGTTTCTGGTGTCATTTAAGTCTCTCTAGAAATGATGCCCACTTTTGTGTATCAGTGTGTACATTTGTGCAGGTATCACACACTAATATACACATTCCTGTGGTGGTCAGATGGAAGCTTCTGGTGTTGTTTCTTGTTTTATGTTGTTATATGTCTCTCATAGGCTTTGGAATTTCTTGATTAGATTACGCTGACTGGGCAGTAACACAAAAGGATCTGTCTATCTTTACCTCCTCAGTATTGATATAATAAATGCATATCACTGTGATTAATTATTTATATAGGTTATTTAAATGGATTCTGGAGTTTTGAAAACAGATCATCAGACTTGTGTGTAGGCACTACAATGATGGAGTCATCCCCTTTACACAGAATCCCTTATCTTTTGAGATTTTTTTTTCTGAACCGAGATCTGCTATATTTCTATTCCTGTGCTTGAATGACTTGTGTTCTTATTTTCCCTCTTAAAGGTTGTGGCTTTATTATTGTATTCTACCTCAGACTCTAAGACATAGGCAGGATAAGTTAAAGTTAAGAAAAATAACTTACTCCCAACTTCTGAAGTATCTAGATTTTCTGAAAGAGACAATGACAGCAACCAATGACACAAACTAAAACCATTGAAAGCATAAAATTTGGAAAGCCATTAATTTGTACATAAATATACAAATATTATGAATTGTTGACTTTTAGGTCTGTTTTGTATTACCTTGCATTGCCTAGAAGAATAGGTGAGCATTCTTTGATAATTCTACTGTGTAAAGGCAACTTTAATTTCCCAGATATAATTATCATCTCTAAAATTTACTGTTGAGTAAGCTCACCCTTTCTAGTTATTTCTGAATTTTGGCTGGCGGATCCAATTTAGCTGTTCTGGGTCAAGATTTTTCTCCAAGCTGACTGACTCAAACTGGCTTCCTATGGCTTCTGACTTAATTGGTTTTTTTTTGAAAAACCTCTGAACTCCACAAACTGAACTGCACTGACTGCATTGCCTGAAATTATTTTGCCCATCAATTTGACATCATTTTTGGGGGAGGAATTAAAGGTGTATGGTATTTCTCCATTTCAGCCAGAATGCACAGACTTAAAAGGTCTTTGGATATGATCTCTTGCTAGAGCAGTCATGCTGCTGGATGAAAATTTCTCTTCACTGGTGTTCCTGGGACACTGATGTTGATCAAAAATATAAGATCTAGTATAGATAATGTAAAATAGAGGTAGAAAGATTAGTATCATTGTATGAAATATTTTCCAATCAGGGAACAATGAGTTTAGTCCAGGCACAGATTATACTTGGGTGCTAGAACTGAGTACCCCAAGTCAGTATATTGAGAGGTTTATGTATATTCAGTATTTTCCTAAACCAGATTACTTCGGTCTAAAATAAAATCTTTACAGAAAAAAGGTAAAAGATAACTTAAGGGTAATTCTGAATGTTAGCAAAGTTTTTGTTTTTCAAATTGAAAAAGAACATTGAAACTTGGATAACATGTATAATATTTTTAAAGTTATAGCTCAGATCTCCACATCCTCCAGAAGACAGCTTATGTACTTAGGTTCAATATTGCTGGATTACTTAATATCCCATATTTTGATGTATTTATTTGTAATGTTGCCGTTTTTGTTGTCAATTACAGAAAATAATTTTCCTTAAAATGCATTATCTCAGCCTTGAAATAGATGTTCCTAACCCCAACAAGACAAGTTAAATCACTAGAAACACAACTTCCAAGCTGTATCACAGTTATTATCTTTGTTTTAATGTTCTTGAGATTGTTTAGGATAATTTATGCTTTTATACTTTTACTTTGAAGTAAACTGACTCTGGTGGGCACAGAGGAAATCTTTTTTGATCCTTTACCATGGGATAGCAACTTGATTCAAGCTCTGGATACTTCTATGAATACTTTCTATTAAGAAATGACATTTTCCAACATTAGGGATCAGTGAATAATGGCTCATGGGAACGATCTCACCTTCTTCTTGCTATTGTAATTAAAAATGTATTCACACTCTACTACACTTATATTCTTCTATTGACTTTGCAAGATGCAATGGAAGAGTTGATCATTAAAACAGAGATTGTGGGGCCTACAAAGTAAGGAGCCATGAAGGAATCATTTCAGAAAACTTTGGTCAATCCTCATTTTTTATAATGCAACCTGTTCATTAAACCCAGAACACTCAGATTTTATTTCTCTACCAGCCAATCCACAGACCCATACTGACTGTTTGCCATTGCCCAGAAATATCATTTAAAGAGTCAGTTCAGAGTCTCTTCATATATTTAGCTGCCCTGTCTCTTTCATATTTACCCTGTAATGGCTCCATGAAAGCTTCTGATTGATATTTATATTGCCAAATCTTTTAAAAGTTATATGCCTGCTGCTGGGTCTTGCTTGGGCCCTCACTTGCCAGCAAGAACGACACTGCAACAGGATCCTTCTGCACACGTTTATTGGGAGAGCTTGATTGCAGAGGCAAAGAGACCCCAAGCCCAGAACTGGTGCTGCTTATATAGGCCTAGGAGAGGCGTGTCTCACACCCGGATTGGTTGTGCTTGGGTTATGTTTACCACCTCATTTGCATGCCTACATCTGATTGGTTAATTTCTCTCTCATCTGATTGGTTAACTTCTCTCTCATCTGATTGGTTAATTTTTGGTTAATTCTCAAAACATCATCTTGGCAAAAAAAACTTTACTGCCTATGTATGCGTGGTGGCCAGCGGAAGCCAGCACCACCCTGCAACGGCACATGTGGCTTCCCACAGCTGTGTAAATTATAATTCATACGATTTTACTTTTCTGATCTTATTTATAATTAAACTTGGGTTTTGCAGTTCAGGAGGAAGTTACAGACTAAAGTACTCACTAGACATTTCCATTTACATCCTTGCACTGGTTATTAGTAATGTTTGCTTTAGTCTGATTGAGAAGGCAACTGACAGACTTTTTTCTTTTCTTCATATGAAAATTACATTATGTGTTATATCCATTTTAAAACTTTGTGTGTTTCTCTCTGTCTGTTTCTCTGTCTCTGTCTCTCTGTCTCTGTCTCTCTCTCTCTCTCTCTCTCTCTCTCTCTCTCTCTCTGTGTGTGCACTCAAAACAATATGCATTTGAAAGTTTGCTTTTTGTCTTGTTTGAGGCAGGGAAGATGCTGTGTCATTTAAAATAAGCTGCTTTAACTGTGTGTTTGTGATCAGCAGCCACGTGCCACTTCTATATGCAGACATCCAGATTTCTGAGTACCTCCATTCTTTTCTACATGACTGTGAAGAATTTCATGCACTTTCCACGTCACTCTTAGGTGACATTCCACCTTCTCCAAATGTTCCTTTCCCCCTATCACCTCTCACATACAATGGCTGCTCAAAGGATGTTTGTGAAATAATGACATGGCTAATGAAAGGATGGGTGGGCACATCTTAAGACCTGGTTTGCAAGATAACATGTAACACTTTGCCAAAGCATCTGTGATTATGTGTTTGACAATGCTGTTCTGCACGACCCTGATTGATTGACAATCTCCTGCCCAATTAAGGGTATTAACTCACTGAAATGCTAACGGAGGAGGCCCAATAAGCTTCCTTTCTTTTCTAATTCTGTAAGGTCACACTGCTTCATTTATTTTCCATTAATTTTACTTTTCACATAATTCATAGTGTACATTCATGGTGACTGGACTTTACAAAGACATTTTCATATAAATATATAGTGTTCTTTGACTTAGTCCATCTGCTAACTTTCCTCTTGTTTCCCCTTCTTTCTCCCCTTATGGCTATTCTTTTCCACCAAAATCTTGTTTCTAACCTCGACATACACACTATTTCTCATACACACAAATAAGCAAACTTTAATATGGAATAAGTCTTCTATAGTTTCAAGTAAGTTCATTCTCTCAATTATCAGAATGTTGGCTAAAAACAATATTAAATATAATACCACTGACTTATTTATTTATTTATTTATTTATTATTTTAATAGATAAATTGCAATGGTGTAACCATAAATGACCTGCCACTCACAGCATAGTACAATCTGGCATCATACTCAAAAGTGTGATTTTGAATCTACAATCGTAATGCAGAGTTTACAGGATTGCACCATCATGCCGCTTATACCATTTTCAGAGCCTATTGAGGAGTTTATCACACAGTTTCATTGACACGATTCTTAGAAACTTTAGAAACATCATGGATCAACAGCAATGACACAAAATATGAACAGTGAGTTACAAAACACCTGAGACCAGCCTGCATGTCAAATTTCTGTGTGGTCTCACTGCTGAGATTCACACTCAACATGCTATTGCTACATCACACTTTCATGCTTTTATATATCTCTAAAAATGTTCTACATTTAAGTCCTTCTTCCTAGATTCTTTCCTAATCAAAAACATTGAAGGAAATCCACTGAACTGGTGCTTTCTTTAACTCCCATTGTATTGCATTGACTATGAGCTAAACCGGAATGAATTCCAAAGGCTATGAAGGGATTAGGTTAAGATAAAATCTTGAAAATACTTAATAAACATTGGGAGTTGGAACATGTTACATCCAGCCAGGAATCCAACTGACTACTACTCAAAGTGGCCCCTGATGATAAGCCTACAGACACACAGAGGATGAATCCTCAGATTTTATCGTATTATCCTTCCATTTCCCTAGCTACAAGGATGGAGATTTAGCCTGCGTGTCTCAATGCCAAGTCAAACAATGATAGCACTTACCACTTACAGCCATGGCACGTGTTTCTCATCAGAAGGCTTTGTGAATGAAGCTCATTAATCAAGCAGCCATCTCAAGAGGCCCGGAGTAGGCAGGAGCTGAGCTCAGAAAGTGTCCGGAAAATGCCAGGTGCAAAAGTGGGCAGTTAGAGCATCCTCTATCAGTGCCTGGATGTCAGAGGGCTTTCTACGTAACTGCTCTGACCAGCACGCCAATTATGGCTTCGATATCTCTGAAAACTTCAGTCTCTTCCTTTCAGTTCCAAGACAGATCCTAATGTTTGCCTCAAGACAGACATCTTTTTGAAATCCAATTTTTACACAAATTAATTTGGTTGCTTTGGGCAACTTACTCAAATTTTTTGATCCTTAATTTTCTCATCTGTAATAAGGCAGGAATCATTATGATCTATCTACTGCTAGACAGATAATTTTATAAGATGGCATAAGCAAAGATCCTTGCAGAATCAAACAGTACTAATTTTATAATGTCTTTTTTGAAAATACATGTTATGCCTTCTTTACCTGAGCACAATCATTTTTACTGTTTTGCTAAATCACCATAATATGTACTTCTTACACTGTTTTCCCATGCTATCCCATGTATAATTAAATGTGTTTATATGTTTGTTACTATCTCTAAGTTTCTTACTCTGTACATGTTCAAATATTTAAAATAAACCTAAGGTATACTGCAAGTGATTCTAAGAAAATGATATTTAAGTTCATTGTATAACTAATTATTATTCTTACTTTATATATTATGTGACTAAATTTAAAATTAAGTTGTGTCAAATGGCTAGTGACTGTTTTAGTTGGATAAAATCTGATTATAAAATCCCACTTTCTCCCTGTTCCTTGTGATATTTTAAATACAATAGAGTATCTATAAAGAGAAGACAAAGTCATGAAGCCATTTGACTTTTACATTTTTATTATTTTGTACATTGTGTTGCAGAGTAACTAATTTCCATATATGGTTTTCATTAATCTACATAGTGAATGACTCTAACCATTTCTCCCGCAAATGATCATAATCATGTCCCCACTTCTTCTACTATGGTGGTTTTAATATTTTTGTCCCACGGGAAATGGCACTGGTAGGAGGTGTGCCATTTTTGGAGTGTGTCCTTGTTGGAATAAGTGTGGCCTTGTTGTAGAATGTGAATCATTATGGGGTGGGTATTGCTGTCCTATGCCTAAACTCTGACCAGTGTGAAAGGGACCCTCCACTTGGCTGTCTGCAGAAGAGATCCACTTTTTGGTTGCCTTCAGATAAAGATACAGAGCTCCTGTGTTCTCCAGCACAATGTCTACTCCATCTGCCATGCTTTCTCCCATTATGATAATAATCTGAACCTCTAAAACTGTAAGCCAGCCTCAATTAAATATCTACATTTATAAGAATTGCCATGGTCATGACATCTCTTCATAGCAAGGAAACCCTAGCTAAAGCAACAAATGTATCTTCTTTTTTTTTTTTTTTTAAGTATTCTTGCTTCTTTTTTTTTTTTTTCCTAGCATGAAAATTTTACATGGTTTAGTAGTACTTTACTACTACTTTTAATTTTAAAACTTAAAAGGGTTTTTTTTCTTATGTTGTCTTTTTCTTTTTTTTTTTGTAGTCTCTTCAGTTGTTTTTTTTTAAATTTTTAATATTTTTATTACATATTTTCCTCAATTACATTTCCAATGCTATCCCAAAAGTCCCCCATAGCGCCCCCACTTCCCTACCCACCCATTCCCATTCTTTTGGCCCTGGCATTCCCCTATATTGGGGCATATAAAGTTTGCAAGTCCAATGGGCCTCTCTTTCCATTGATGGCCGACTAGGCCATCTTTCGATACATATGCAGCTAGAGACAAGAGCTCCGGTGTACTGGTTAGTTCATCATGTTGTTCCAACAATAGGGTTGCAGATATCTTTAGCTCCTTGGGTACTTTCTCTAGCTTCTCCATTGGGAGCCCTGTGATACATCCAATAGCTGACTGTGAACATCCACTCCTGTGTTTGCTAGGCCCCGGCATCGTCTCACAAGAGACAGCTATATTTGGGTCCTTTCAGCAAAATCTTGCTAGTGTATGCAATGGTGTCAGAGTTTAGAAGCTGCTTATGGGATGGATCCCTGGATACGGCAGTCTCTAAATGGTCCATCCTTTCATCACAGCTACGAACTTTGTCTCTGTAACTCCTTCCCTGGGTGTTTTGTTCCCAATTCTAAGAAGGGGCACAGTGTCCACACTTTGGTCTTCATTCTTCTTGAGTTTCATGCGTTTAGCAAATTGTATCTCATATCTTGGGTATCCTAAGTTTTGGGCTAATATCCACTTATCAGTGAATACATATTGTGTGAGTTCTTTTGTGATTGTGTGACTTCACTCAAGATGATGCCCTCCAGGTCCATCCATTTGGCTAGGAATTTCATAAATTCATTCTTTTTAATAGCTGAGTAGTACTCCATTGTGTAAATGCACCATAATTTCTGTATCCATTCATCTGTTGAGGGATATCTGGGTTCTTTCCAGCTTCTGGATATTATAAATAGGGCTGCTATGAACATATGGGAGCATGTGTCTTTTTTACCGGTTGGGACATCTTCTGGATATATGCCCAGGAGAGGTATTGCTGGATCCTCCAGTAGTACTATGTCCAATATTCTGAGGAACCGCCAGACTGATTTCCAGAGTGGTTGTACAAGCTTGCAATCCCACCAACAATGGAGGAGTGTTCCTCTTTCTCCACATCCTCGCCAGCATCTGCTGTCACCTGAATTTTTGATCTTAGCCATTCTGACTGGTGTGAGGTGGAATCTCAGGGTTGTTTTGATTTGCATTTCCCTGATGATTAAGGATGTTGAACATTTTTTCAGGTGCTTCTCTGCCATTCGGTATTCCTCAGGTGAGAATTCTTTGTTCAGTTCTGAGCCCCATTTTTTAATGGGGTTATTTGACTTTCTGGAGTCCACCTTCTTGAGTTCTTTATATATATTGGATATTAGTCCCTTATCTGATTTAGGATAGGTGAAGATCCTTTCCCAATCTGTTGGTGGTTTTTTTGTCTTATTGATGGTGTCTTTAGCCTTGCAGAAGCTTTGCAGTTTCATGAGGTCCCACTTGTCAATTCTCGATCTTACAGCACAAGCCATTACTGTTCTATTCAGGAATTTTTCCCCTGTGCCCATATCTTCAAGGCTTTTCCCCACTTTCTCCTCTATAAGTTTCAGTGTCTCTGGTTTTATGTGAAGTTCCTTGATCCACTTAGACTTGACCTTAGTACAAGGAGATAGGAATGGATCGATTCGCATTCTTCTACATGTTAACAACCAGTTGTGCCAGCACCATTTGTTGAAAATGCTGTCTTTCTTCCACTGGATGTTTTTAGCTCCCTTGTCGAAGATCAAGTGACCGTAGGTGTGTGGGTTCATTTTTGGGTCTTCAATTCTATTCCATTGGTCTATTTGTCTGTCACTATACCAGTACCATGCAGTTTTTATCACAATTGCTCTGTAGTAAAGCTTTAGGTCCGGCATGGTGATTCCACCAGAGGTTCTTTTATCCTTGAGAAGAGTTTTTGCTATCCTAGGTTTTTTGTTATTCCAGATGAATTTGCAGATTGCACTTTCTAATTCGTTGAAGAATTGATTTGGAATTTTGATGGGGATTGCATTGAATCTGTAGATTGCTTTTGGCAAGATAGCCATTTTTACAATGTTGATCCTGCCAATCCATGAGCATGGGAGATCTTTCAATCTTCTGAGATCTTCTATAATTTCTTTCTTCAGAGACTTGAAGTTTTTATTATACAGATCTTTCACTTCCTTAGTTAGAGTCATGCCAAGATATTTTATATTATTTGTGACTATTGAGAAGGGTGTTGTTTCCCTAATTTCTTTCTCAGCCTATTCTTGCTTCTAAGTTGTTCTATTGTCTTCCCCTTCCCCGTTTCTTAGGATCTCTTACACTTACTCTTAGAATTACAACCTCTTTCTATTTTCCTGGCCTTGATTCATAACTACTCCCACCTGGATACAAACGTTTGATTATTAGAAGCCATGATCAACATGTGAGGAAGAAGGCACCTTACCAATTTACAAATGTAATTGCATGAAATTAAAATGATTGTGCCCAGTATAACCATTTATCAGCAGATTAGACAGACAGCCTACAGAATGAAAGACAGTCTGACTTATTTCACTAGGTGTTCATTTTTCCTGAGAGTAAAAGTAGTCAAGTTCTAATCCCTCAGCCAATTAATTAGACAAACTTGCATGTGCAATTGCATTTTACCAAAAGTCAATTGTGCAATATCTAAATTATAAGAGCATAGATGCTTCTTATAAAAAATATGTCCAATTATATAAAACACAGGTAATTAACACATATTTAAAGTGTATTACAAGTTAAATTTACTGTCTGAAATACTGAACAGTACTCTTAATTTTATACTTAGTAGTACGTTTAATTTGTTTATATACATAAATTTAGTATATAAACTACATTAAATATATATATATGATTGTCCTTCAGAATTACATATTTTATCATGATTTACATATAATGAAAGTGTTTTATGTAAATGTTTAGACAATTATAGTGTATAGCCATATCTCATCACTTTTTATTAGAATATTTGTCACTACTTATCCAGAACAAGGTAAATGCAATATGACTTAGTAAGATGAGAATGCAGATGTTTGAGGGCTGAATGATCACTGTATTGGTGAATTAAATATATCCTTCACACATTAACATAAATATGAAAGTTTATCATGTAACCTTCTTGACTTGACATAATTAGTTCAGATGAGGCCAAGTTAGACTACATGAAGTAATATATTTAATGATTCTGTGTGTGTGTGTGTGTGTGTCTGTCTGTCTGTCTGTCTGTCTGCAAATAATGAAGTTTTGCAGGCTGGAGAAGGCTGAAGAACAGATGCAAGTGTCATTCCTTCAGAAACCACCCTTCTTTATTTTTATTATTTTTTTGAGACAAGTGTCTCACTATATAAGACCCTACCAAACAGGTTTGATAGCTGGCCAGTGAGCTCAAGCAATCTTCCTTCCTTCCTCTGTTTCTCCAACATTGAGACTTCAGGTCTTTGCCACCATATCTGTCTTTCCTTAGCAGTGTTGAGGATCTAGTTTAGTTCTTCAAAAGTGTTGGCAAACACTCTGCTGTCTGGGCAGTTTCTCCGGATCTATGATTAGTATCAAAATGAGAACAAGAGAAACAGACACCAAGACAATATGTGTGAGGAAGAAGTAAGACATTATTCCTAATACAACATTAGTGAGATACAAAGAAGGATTCTGAGAATCCTCAAGGGAAGGAACTGTGAAACCACCCGAGTGATATGCTCCAAATAGTTCTTTTCTTCTACAACCTTTTTCTGAACTCACTGATAATTTTGAACTGAAACAAAAGAGACTACAAAAAAATACAGAAGCATGGAATGGAAAGTTGAGACTGAACTCTTATCCAAAAGGAAAGTCATGGCAGGTTAATAAAGATTAAGAATTGAGAAGACAGGATGTGGGTTGGGTTTACAACATACCAGTCCCAAGGCATTGGTACTTCTCCAGGAAAAAGCTGATTATGAGAGGATGTTTATCTCCGTGTTTCTTTCTTTTTCAAGATGGCATCTGGTTAAATTAGGACAAAAGAAAAGATCATTTGTTTTGTAGCAAAAAGATATTTATTTTAAAAAAATTGTTTTATGCTGGGCGTGATGGCACATGCCTTTAATCCCAGCACTCAGGAGGCAGAGGCAGGCAGATTTCTGAGTTTGAGGCCAGCCTGGTCTACAAAGTGAGTTCCAGGACAGCCAGGGCTATACAGAGAAACACTGTTTCAAAAATCCAAAATCCAAAACAAAACAAAAACAAAAACAAAAACAAAAACAAAAACAAAAAACACAACAACGAAAAAGAAACAAACAAATAAAAAAATTTTATTAAAAATTCAATCTGAGAACATTTTCATAAATTCAAAGCATTTAATAGAGTATTGTTAAATTTATACACACCATTATCTGATAATTTATTGTATGCATACATTGATTTTTTTCATAATTATACCTTCAAGATCATTGATTACTAATTTAATAATTCCCCATCATTGCAACTCCTGTAAATAAAATTCAACTTCTTCAGTATGAATTTGGTATTTATGATACCCATTTTAGATGAAATGATGATTTATTCATACTTCTGTATATGTCTCAGGTAAATTATTCCAAATTTATCACATTGTCACATGTTAAGGAAGTTTTTTTTCCTAATTACTTTGTATGCATCTATAATTCTTTTTTTTTTCTTTTTCTTTAATTAGGAATTTTCTTCATTTACATTTCGCATGTTATCCCAAAAGTCCCCCATACCCTTGCCCCCTCACTCCCCCACCCACCCACTCCTACTTCTTGGCCCTGGCGTTCCCCTGTACTGAGGCATAAAAAGTTTGCAAGATCAAGGGGCCTCTCTTCCCAATGATGGCCGACTAGGCCACCTTCTGCTACATATGCAGCTAGAGACACAAGCTCTAGGCAGTACTGGTTATTTCATATTGTTCCACCTATAGGGTTGCAGATTCCTTTAGCTCCTTGGGTACTTTTTCTAACTCCTCCATTGGGGTCCCTGTGATCCACCCAATAGCTGACTGTGAGCATCCACTTCTGTGTTTGCTTGGCCCCGGCATAGTCTCACAAGAGACATCTACATCAGGGTCCTTTCAGCAAAATCGTGCTAGTGTATGCAATGGTGTCAGCTGATTATGGGATGGATTCCCGGATGTGGCAGTCTCTAGATGGTCCATCCTTTCCTCTCAGCTCCAAACTTTGTCTCTGTAACTCCTTCCATGGCTATTTTGTTCCCAATACTAAGAAGGGGCAGTGCCCACACTTTCATCTTTGTTTTTCTTGAGTTTCATGTGTTTTGCAAATTGTATCTTGTATCTTGGGTATTCTAAGTTTCTGGGCTAATATCCACTTATCAGTGAGTACATATCATGTGAGTTCTTTTGTAATTGGGTTAACTCACTCAGGATGATGCCCTCCAGGTCCAACCATTTGCCTAGGAATTTCATACATTCATTCTTTTTAATAGCTGAGTAGTACTCCATTGTGTAAATGTACCACATTTTCTGTATCCATTCCTCTGTTGAGGGGCATCTGGGTTCTTTCCAGCTTCTGGCTATTATAAATAAGGCTGCTATGAACATAGTGGAGCATGTGTCCTTCTTACCGGTTGGAACATCTTCTGGATATATGCCCAGGAGAGGTATTGTGGGATCCTCCAGTAGTACTATGTCCAGTTTTCTGAGGAACAGCCAGATTGATTTCCAGAGTGGTTGTACAAGCTTGCAATCCCACCAACAATGGAGGAGTGTTCCTCTTTCTCCACATCCTCGTCAGCACTCTAGGATCCTTATATTTTCATCTCCTAAATGGAAGACACCATATCTCAGTCTTGTTCACAATCCTCAAACTTATTGTAGTCCTCATGTTAAGGAACTCAGAAAGTACACAATGAAGATTAGAATTATTAGAATAACACCTATTTCTTATTAAATTCATTTCTAAGTGATTTTCTATACTAAGTAATTAACGACATATCAGCATTTAATGTATATACTCTGAAAACAGAGAAGAAAACTGTACATAGACAAATGTATACACATGTATATAAGTACAGGAATTGATGTACATACACACATATGCACATACCTGAATACATGCCCATAAATGCATATAGACATGATATAAACACATATTCATTACTTTGAAAACAAGTATAATGACATGTAGAAAACCCAGTGTCTATAAAAATGGAGGAGACAGTGTGGAAATCTGTGACAACAGGATTCTGCTGTCAGCATGAGCTTTTAGGGAAAATAAGAGGGTAGAAAGCTACTTTGTCCATAAGTAACATGTTTATGTATTATTCACAGTAGCAAATAATTGCAAAATGTCAACATTTCATTTTCCTCTTAAGAGCTTCTTTTGATTAGTGACCTAATTAACCATTAAGGAAAGAAAGCTTTTTAACTGTAAATATGAAAGGAGAAAGTGTTTCCCAGTAGCAATTTGTGATCTTAAAATGTCACAGGCAGGTTCATCATGGAGGAGCAACCAACCAGCACTTTTCAAAATGATGTGGTGTCAGAAGCATATGGCATGAATTTGTTTAGCTTTTTTTTTTTTCATTTTTATTTTGTATTTATTCTGGAACAAGCAATGCAAATATAGATATGGTTGCCCGAGAGATTTTTCTTTGCTTTTTGAAAACCCTTCAACATTTTCCCTGACAGCCTAGGAAAGGTTGTTTTTAATCTTTTTAATTTGAGAGTATATTCTTCCCAGATAATGCCACATTTTCTCTTCTCGTTCTCATACATACACATACATACACAGAGACACATACACACAGACACCCCCACACACATGTTCTAAATCCAGCTTGTTTCTATACAATACATGTTGTGGAAAGTTTTCATTCCAATCAAGGTTTTCTACACTGCCTTGATCATCCAGTTCCTACATAAAAGGCACACATCTTTTCCTATTTACAGTAAGCATTAAACAGAGATGGCCAGATATCTACATTTTATGCTATTAGAATCTACTTCCCCATAGACCACAGTCAGTTATTACTTATTATGTTTCATCTGGGCTGCTCTTAACTCCAACTGGCCAGCCCTCAGGGCGATGTTTCCATGACTTAACTAAGTCATCATGGTTGCCCTCCATTCACTTTCATACCCAGCTGAAGCACACCTCCTCATGTTTTTCCCACCCCCCTGGGAACCCTAAACTCTGCCTATGCCTCTTCAGTCCAGCTATTGGCTGTCTGCATCCTTATTCACCAATAAAATATAACTTGGGGCAAAGTTATATAGCATCTCTCGGTTCTATGTGCAGACTCTCTTGTCTCCAGGACAAACAGGTCTTGAAGAACCAATATTGTATTAGAATACAAGCAGCATCAAACCAACCCACTACAAGTACACATTCCACATATACACATACAATGCATATATGCTAACATGCATATATACCTGTGTATAAAACATAAATATATTTATACAATAAGTATGTCTATATGCACAGATTAATAAGTTACCACATAAATCACTAGATAAACTTACTCATGAAATTACAGTAGTCTATAGGACAACCCAATAATCTAGGTATGTATTAATTATAAAGATGATAATTAACGTTGGCATGATACCAACATTAAGATATAGTTTCTGCATGGAGATCTGAAAAAGATTGTCAGAGATTTGTTACATCTAGCAGTGATTTAGTCTTTTATAATGGTCCCCCAGAGGGCCAAGAAATGAGCAAAACAAATATGATGGAAAATACAAATAACCTAAAACCATGGAGAAATTTTTCAAATGAACCAAGAATAAACCACTGTTCAATTTCATCACTATGTGAGGTGCAGGCAAGGCAGCCAGTCCAGCTACAGCCTAATCAAGAGCCCCTACTTCAGTGGAATAAGAGAAGGCCAGAACAGAACTTCAGATATTCTCCACTGGCTTCGATGCATGTGTTTCCACATGGTAAAAAATTAACTATATATGTATATATGTATAGTAGTTTAATGGCCAAGTTGATTTTAAAAAGAAAAAGAAAGCACAATTATGTTGTATAGCCTCTATACTGCAATATTGTAATTGTAATATTGTCCTGTAATCAGGAGGGAAAGGGATGGCAGAAGTCCTTCCCTCTCGGCAGGGGAGCTAGTAGTGGTTATGACAATCAAAATCAGAATTTAAAAAGCACACTTTATTTTATTCAAATCAAAATAAGTTAAACCATATTTATTACTCCTTTACAGTATCAAATTAATCAAATCATAGTGATGACTTTATTTCTGGCTTTACCTAGCTTACTGTGAGTATGTGCAACCAGAGTTTATGAGAAACTCTGAGAGAACAAGGGTCTGGTCCTTTTCCCTTTTCAATTACTCTATTGTCCACCTCCAATCATGAATGATGGAGGTACTATTTTTTGAGTATAAGTGAATCCATGTGGTATGGTAAAACCATGCCAGCATGTGCTCTTCTGTGATTCCCAGTTGTACCTGAATGTCCAGGAGTCAGAGAACCTCATGGCCCCAGCCTCCTTGCAGGTCTGGGGACTCATGAACTAGTTCCAGCTTTCCTACATCTCAGTCTACACTTTCCTAACCCTGAGCAGTTTCTTGGTGTGTCCCTGAAGTCCAGCACCTGACAGCATGTGAAAAGCAGAATCACACTCTGCACTTTTCACTTCTTAGTGACCATGCCCTGAGGCAGGCAGAACATGGACCCACAACTGGCACCCAGTGTGAGGCACACGCAGCTGAAGCATACCTCCAGCTGGTAAACCACACAGGCTCATATCAGAACTCCAGATTACCCAAGGTCTGTGAATAACTTCTAACTTAGTTCAATAGACCCAGACCTAGGCCTTTCTCCTCTTCTCTTCTCTTCTCTTCTCTTCTCTTCTCTTCTCTTCTCTTCTCTTCTCTTCTCTTCTCTTCTCTTCTCTTCTCTTCTCTTCTCTTCTCTTCTCTTCTCTTCTCTTCTCCTCTCCTCTCCTCTCCTCTCCTCCCCTCCCCTCCCCTCCCCTCCCCTCCCGTCCCCTCCCGCCCCCCCCCTCCAACTCTTAGCTGCGTTCTCCAAATCTTATTTTAGACTTGACTTGACTTGCTACCTTGGTGACTAGCTTGTGTTCTCTGCTCCTCCACCAGCCCCACAGAGAAGACTGCTACACAGGAAACAGAGTCCCATTCCGGACAATGCATGCCCTGAGCTCTGTGCCTTTCCCTGCCTGCCAGCCCAATCTTGGCCCATGTTCCCAGCAACAGCCCTGGCAGCCAGTGCTCAGTGGCATAGGCGGAAAAACAGACAGGTGGTGTTCTCTTTCTTCTCCCGCTGCCTGTGGGTCAGCTCCCACACTTCTGTGCTATGGGTGCTGGTGGAACCTCTGACTCCCTCCAGCCCTGCCAATATGAAGTCACCAAGCATATATGCTTCTCCTTTTTCTGCTCTACTTCCAGGATGTACACCTTCTAGCAATACCAGCCAAGAAAAAAACAAACGGGATGGGGATGAGTGTCAGGAGGGGGCAATCTGTCTCCTAGAGAATACTGCCATGGAGTGGTAGTGTGGGCCCCTTCCACACCCGTGCACATAGGCCTGCTAGGCAAAGGCAATAATAGATAAGGTCTTGCTGCTGAGAATTCAAAAAGAACACACCTGAAACACTCAATCCAAAAATTTTCAGGCTTCCTTGTTTAAATTCTTGTTCTTCTCCCTCACAGAAACACCTAAAACAACGTTCTTACCTTTTAACCCAAAAATTCTTGTTCTCCCTAACAGGAACACCTAAAACAATGATCATGCCTTTTAACCCTAGAAACTAGCTTGCTTCTTTATTTCAATGTTTACTTTTTTCCCCTAGGTTTCGTACCTTCTAACCTAAAATTGTTCTAATGTTTTTCAATTTGTTTAAAATTTCTTTTAAGGTTCAAAAATCATATTTAATCTACTCCCACAGGTCACTGATAACCATTATTTAATCCTTAACTAACAACCAGTTTTCCTTTTACAGACAAGCTGTTACTGCCTATCCCAGACACATAATTAGCATGGTATTTTCTTCCTCAGCCATCCAAAGCAGATAAATCCTCAGCCTTCCCCTCTGCTTTTCTTAATACAAATCAGACAGTTCCCCCACTTAAAGGATGCCTTCCAGGTCTAAATTCCTCAACCATCCTTGCTTGAGGATCAAAGCAACAAATCATAATGAGCTCCTAAAATTTTTTTTACAGACTTAACACTACTCAACCTATGCAGATATATCCCTGCTGGGGTTCTGATCCTCTGTTATAAGTATTCTACAGCTTTATCTCTACAAAAGAAAAAGGACAGTGCTGCCAACACAGGCCAGATAGAGACCTAAACAGAGATTGACCACCACCTCCTTGGACCTACCTGGGGCAGTGAAGCTGTCTTTATCCAGACACCTCATCGGACTGAAACCTCCTGAGACACACTAGCTGAGATCCACAGATGATAGCTAAGACCCACAAAGGGCAGATTTGGGACCTTCCGTCTACAGATAAACCCTGTTGCAAAGCCAATGGCTACCAAACTTGGGGAAATGTACATAATAGTAAGAAAAACACAATGTCTAAGTAGATTAAACAAATGTTGTTTAAAACTATGCTAATACCCTCACAAACTGTACAGTCTACTGAACAATTAATTGGTTTGCTAATCCCTTGTCTCTCGAGCTCCCACCCCTTCTTACTCCTTCTGGCTTATGTTGTGCTATCTCTCTGGCCTACGTTGTGTTTTATTTTTATACTTCCATCCCACCAAATGTTTTACTACAAATGGCATTAGAGACAGTCACTCCAGTGACACCTCTCCTTTATAAATACAAAAGGGAGTGGTGGCATGGTAAAACCAGGCCAGGAAGCTTGGTAATGTAGAGCAGGTTGAGACATGGATACTCAGTGGGTGCAGACCTGAGACTTAGGAGAGTCCCTGTTCCCAGCCAAATTCTTGGCCTGGAACACATGCCACATTCCCCACATAAGGAAATGTGAGTAGGCCCAGAACAGAGTGCTCCATGTTAATGGTACCTAGAGTACTTGAGGCCCTAGCCAATATGCTTCTCTTCCCAGACATTCCTCCCTGGAAAAGTTAATCTCAGATCCACCCCAAGAAAATCGTAGGGTAAGTATGCATCTAGTTTCTTCCATGAACGGTCAATAAACAGTTTAGAACAATGGACTATCTCTTTCAAGATTTACTGTGGGGAGCCATGAAGAAGGCATCTGATGATTGAGCCACAGCTTAATTTTTCCATAGTAGAATGCCTTTCTGTGTTTTAACCTGTTTCTGCCAAGCTAAAGATAACCATCTCTGAGACAAGCCAGAGCTCCTCTATTCCCCCCTCCCCCCCCCCCTGACATACTAGGCTAGATGCTTTCCCCAGCCCTCGCCCCCACCCCCTGTCCCTGACTCCATTCTCTTCTCTTCCATAACTCCCAGCAACACCTGGATATCCAAGAGTGAGAGAACCCCATGGCCCCTGTCTCATTGCAGGTCCAAGGCCCCTGCACCAGCTCCAGCTTTCCTATACCTCACACTGTACTTTCCCACCCCTGGAATGGTGTCTCTGTGCATCCCTGAAGCCCAGCATCCTTCAGGCAGTGGCATGGGATAAGCACAGTAAACCTCTCTGAGTTTCACCTCCTGAAAGGCTGTGCCCTGAGGCAGCCAGAAGAGGACCCACAAGTCCATATTTAAGAATTTTAATTATTTAACTAATTGTAATGTAAAGTATAAGATATCACGGGTGATACACTATTAGCTAAGCTATTGAGATCTTACTAAGTGGCGAGCAGTGTGTCAGGCTCAAAGAGCTAGCAATGCCAGAAACTCTGCCTTACAGAAACCTTCAGACTCTAGAGCTTAGTGCACAGCACAGTGCTTAGCTGCCTGTGTTCACATGAAGGAATACACACGGTATCATTAAAAAGACACCCAGAGATCTGATCAAACTTTAAGTGTCAAGGAGTCTTTAAGCATTATGAACCCTTTCTTGTTCCTTGAGTATAACTTTATATACCAAATATAGGCATTTTGTGAGACAAAGACAGCATAACAGATGGTAGAAAATAAACACAAACATTACTACATCACAATGCCTGCAAAGATTAGCACTGCTCACATAATCTCACACTTTGTGGCAAACTCCTACTGGAGTAAAAAAAAAAATGAGCTATTTAAGAAGCCATTTCAGAGGCCTGTTTGGATATGAGCATACTAATCTTGCTGAAAGCTGTGACTACCACCCTTCTTCTTTAGGATCAATGACAATCAAGTTTCCTATTTCCTATCTGATCTTTTATTTCAGACTTTGAGTTTTCATAAAAACTAGACTCATTATGGGTCAGTTTTCATTCTACATGTTAACATGTATCTACATACATCTGTTCATTTACATATCAATATGAAAGCATTTCTATGGGAGCACAAAGAGGTACATATGCAGGCCTGTTGTCCAAGCCTATGAGACAGTGAAGTCTAGCATATGCTTGGAAAACCTGAGTTTAACTAAGGAGGCTGGGATTTCTCAAAGTGGGGTAAGGCACTTTGTGTCATCTCTGTGGGTAGAGTCAGCTTTTGAAATAGCAGAAGCAGCAAACATTACATGAATCTGTCGGGCTCTAAAACACTGAGGCTATTACCTTCGTTCTTGAACAAGGAGCATTATCTCCCATTGGGGAAATTGCCATCCCCTCTAACAACACTGCAGAACCTAAAATCACAGGTGAAACTTTAACAAGCAGCCAGGAACTCCATTGTACTCTCTTGAGTTCTAGCCAGTCAAAGTCAAAGGTTACTTTAGCTAATTTCACATTTAAATATTCCTCTGGTAATAAGGCTTTTCCAGGTGCTCCCTCTGGACCCTTTTTGGGTTCTTACAAGAACCACTCACCCCACTCTGAGCAATGTCTCAACTATGTCTCATCTTTACTTTCTGTGTTTCTTTGCATATGGTAGCTATTAGTACAACCATTCCTAGCTTAGTTTCCTGGGAGCATAAATTATAACAACCTTTGTGGTCTTTAGCTATCAGACTATAGACTATAGATTTTAGATAATGGAACCACGCTGTCCTGTAGAAACATTTCTACCGCATGCTCATTGTTGGAATCCGAGATATTCTTTTGGAATGCTTCTCTCTTGATAGCTTGGAAACTAAGAAAATATGTGGAATCTTAATCATGTAGTCTCTTCCAAGAGATTTTTAAAGAGAAAACCAAACCAAACAAAAGCAAAACAAAATACAAAACAAATAAATAAACAAAAAGCAATATACTCAGTTTAACTCTTCTTAAGTATATCTTTTCAGGGACTTGGAACGTAGAGTCCAAGCACCACTTTTGAACTTCCTGCTGCTGGCCCACATCTTTTCACCTTCATTGATGAATACACCAGCTACCATCACTTACTCCCAGTTATAGGACTTCAGCAACTTTCCAGTTGATCTCTCAATCACTGTTCTAGCATCTGTTTTCAAAAGAGCAGCTGTTTAGAACCTCAGCAAGGACTGCTGCTTTCTCATGATATAAAGTACAAGTTCATATAGTGTATGCCTGATGTATTTCTGAACCCACAAGATTTCATGGTTAACCTCTAAACTCCCTTCTAGTCACTCATGTTGGCCTCCTTGGCAATGTCTCTAAATAGCATATCAAATCCATTCTTTAACTTTGAAGTTGCATTCCCTATCTCAACTTAAACCTTCTGGCCCATAGGTAATATGCAGATTTAATTCAAATGTCCTCTGCTTGATGAAACCTTCTCTCATCACTCATTTCAAAATAACACTGTGCCCTACTATATACCACTCTGTGGTTTTTATAATGGTTAAGATTATGATGGTCAGCTAATGGCATTTTCTCCATAGATAACTTATAACATATTCTGTAAACCTATATTATTGTAACATAATTTAATTAATAATACTATTGATCACTGGTATTCAATTTACATCTGAGATTAATTTTGACCATTTAATTCCATGGACCAATGCTGAGGTATTTGGAACAATATAGCCTTAAAATAAAGACTGTATTTTTCAATAAAAATGTTCACCTATGCTGTCAGAGTGTATGGTCTGTGCTAGGGGAAGAATAACAGGATTGTAAGCATAAACTGGACTAGGTTCTAAGCAATACATCACAAAAAACTTGCCACTCCACTGATATGTGACCTTTACAGCTAGTAGCATTTAAAAATCATATTCTTACCCAGTGCTGCATGTCACACTCATTAAAATAACAATTAACCCTATATACTGCACAGCGCCTTCAGTATATTTTACAAGAGCAGCCCATGATTTCATTTCATGCAAAATGAATAAGAAAGGTCAGGCTGATAACTCAACTATTTTCTTTCTCTAAGACACCATATGAGCAGGAAGAAAACCAGCATAATTAAATTCTCAGGAACATGAGCCAACAACTTCAACTTCATAAGGGAGACAGAGATAGTGAAAATAAAGGCAGGCAAATTCACCTGTAGGTTGGCATAGTGACAGATAAGGAACTAGAGTCTAGCAGCTACAGATATGAAAGGGAAGAAAGTCCTAGTGTGCACATATAAAAATTCAAATATGAGTTTATTCATCAGCTTTATTAAATAACGTTTCAGCCCAGGGTCATTTGCAATTGTGCTAATGAGTCTATATTAATGCAGTAGGTTTATTGCTATACATAACTGTTATTTGATGCCCAATTCACAAATAGGTGTTTCTATTTTAAATTACTATAATAAAACCATTTGAGTTGAAAGATGTTAGTGTTATGCTAACAAATCTAAAAAGGAAAAGCAAGGAATTGTATCACTATAATGAGAAGAAAAATATCACTGATAAATACGCTGTTCATAAGCCTACTTTATCACCTCTCTTTCAGAACATTATTAAGATAAGAAAGTAACTCCATATTTGAAGCATTTATTGTTTTTGACAACAAAACTAGTTGGCAAAATAAAACCCAATTGTGTGTATCTAAGATAAAAATACAGAAAGAACCTTCTTCTTAAGTTGTGAAACTCTAGAAAACTTCCTCCAGGACAGTACCGACTGAATATTCTTCATTAAAGGACTCCCTGTGTGTCTTGGGATAATGAACATATCATAGTATAGGTGTGTCTTGGGATAATGAACATATCATAGTATAGGTTAGTTAGTGACATCAACAACAACAACAAAACAACATTGTGGTAATAGTTGATATTTGAGATTCATCCAGGTGGGTCTACCTAACATCATGTATGTAATAGACCTGTGTGGTAGTCATTTTGTTTGAGTTGTAATATCTAAATGAAGATGTCATCATGAGCTCCAAATGTATTCAAAGCTGGGCAATTGAGGTTCGTGTTAGACAAGTCTGGTAGCTCTTTCACTCTAGGAGTTCCACCATCTCAGAGACTTTGAGTCATTTGTGCTGTCAGAGTTCAGACATTTGGAATAACAATATGAAGAGGAACATTTTAGACATAGTGCTTCAGAAATTTCTGTTTTTAGATGCTGGTTTCCATTGCTTTTGGTCAATGCAGGAAATTATATTTGGTGCAAAGTTGTGAGATATTGTACCATAAAATGAAAAGGAAAGGGGGAAAGAAAGAGAAAGGTGAAAAGGAGAAAAGAGCAGAGTAAGAGAGAGGACAATGAAATAAGGTAAGGGACAGGGAGTGAGGAGGAGGAGGAGTAGAAGTAACCTTCCCTAGAATGGGTACTTTAAAAAAAATAGCATCAAGCAAGATCCAGGCAAACAGGAAACATATCATTGGTGTTTCATAATTGATACCCAGGAACAAAAGTAGTTGACTTAGTACTGTAGTTAAGAAAACTAGACTTGAGCTCACATATTGAAGGGAATTTGCTGTGTACTTGCATTGCTGTTGAATGTTTGCTGGGCTATAGCAAAGACTCCACCATGAGAGGAAGAATGTTCTATACTGTGTAAGTAAATCACAAATCATAAATCTGTTCAATACTTTGTTTTCCTATACAAGAAGTGAGTGAGGAAGTAAATGGAATGGGAAAAGAGCAGAAGAGTAGGACAATGAAGGTCGATAAAGGAAAGAGGTGATAGAATGTTGGATGAAAGAAATAGAAAATAATCTAAATTATTTGCAGTTATTCCATATAAAGCTGCTATGAAAATAGTTGAGCAAGTATCCTTGTGGTAAGATGAAACATTGCTTGGCTATATGCCTAGGTATGTTGTAGCTGGGGTTTTAGGTAGAACTATTCCTAATTTTCTGAGAAGCCACCAAGTTAATTTCCAAAGTGGCTGCACTCTTATTAGCAATGGTGATGTGTTCCCCTTGCTGCAGGTCCTCATCAACATGTGCTGTCACATGAGCTTTTGATCTTAGCCATTCTGACAGTTGTAAGATAGAATCTCAGAGTCTTTTGATTTGCATTTCTCTGATAACTAAGAATGTTGACGATTTAAGTGCTTCTTGGGTCTTAGAGTTTCCTCTGTTAAGGATTATCTTTCTAGATTATCTGTACCCCATTTTCAATTCGGTTATTTGATTTGTTGATATATAATTTTTTGAGTTATTTATATATTTTGAGTGTTAGCTTTCTGTAAGATGCAGGGCTATAGAAGTTCTTTTCCCATTCTGTAGGCCTTACAGAAGGTACTCAGTTTGGTGCAGGGTGAGAAATATAAATCTTTTTCCATTCTTCTACATGTAGACATTTAGATATAATATACCAGCACCATTTGACGAAGTTGCTTTGTTCTTTTTATGTTGTATGATTTTGGCCTCTTTGTAAGTAAAAGCAAGTATCCCTAGATGCATGGGTTTATTTCTGTGTCATTGACTGGATTGCATTCTTGAATCTGTCTCTTTTTATGCCAATACCATGTGTTTTTTATTTCTATTTGTAGTAGAGCTTGATATAAGGAATGATGATACCTCCTGAAGAACTTCTATTGTAGAAGATTCTTTAGCTATCTATCCATTATTATCATTATCATTACTGTTCTTATTATTATTTTCCATAGGAAGTTGAGAATTGTTTTTTCATTCAACGTCTATAAAGAATTGCGATAGCCCTCAACTAAAGTATGGATGACAAAAATGCTGTTCTTTTATACAATAGAATATTACTAAGCTATTAAAAACAAGGACATCAGGAAGTTTGTAGGCACAGATGGAATTAGAAACTATCATCCTGAGTGAAGTAATTCATACCCAGAAAGACACACATGGTATTGATTCACTCGTCAGAGGATATTAGCCATAAATTACAGTATAAGTGTCTTAGAGTTCTCTAGAGTCACAGATCTTATGGAACATCTCTTTATTTTGAGGGAATTTATTGTAATGACTCATAGTCTGTAGTTCAACTAACCAAATAATGATCAGCTGTGAATAGGAAGTCTAAGAATCTAGAAGTCACTCAGTCCCACAAGGCTAGTTGTTTTATGTTGGTCTTCTGGAGAAGTGGGGTCCAACAGATGTGCTGGCTAGTAAGTGCAAGAAGACAAAAAAGAGAGAATCTTCCTTTTTCCAATGCCCTTATGTAGGCCTCCAGCAGAAGGTGGGGCCCTGAATAAAGGTGGGTACCATGCCTGGATCTGGGACTTGCTTTGCCCCAGGCTTACCTTGAATTCAGAAATTTCCTTGCCTCAGTCTCTTGGGATTAAAGTCTTGTATTACATTGCCTGGGCCTAAGTTTTTATGACTACAATGCCTAAAGATCTCCATGCCAAGATCCTTGTGTCTTCCAACCTCAAGATCTGGATCACAGGTGAGCCCTTCAATTCTGGACTGTAGTTCATTCATGATATAGTCATATTAACACTCAGAAATAGCCATTACAATAACCATGCTATCATCCAAGGACCCAAAGAAGCTAAGTAACAAGGAGGACATAAGGGAGGATACTTGGACCTTACTCAGAAGAGGAAATAAAATAGATAACTGAAGTAGATTGATGGGAGAAGGGTTGAGAAAGGAATGAGAAGCAGACCAAGTGTGTGGAGGAGGGACGGCTGGAAGAAAGGACAGAAATCAGTGAGGGAGTAGCCTTGAGACAGGGCTTTGGGTGTGACCCTACCTGATACTCCTAATAGCAGGAAATTCAGAGCCTGACAAAGCCATCCCCTTTAGCCAGGTCAGACTTTCAGTGGATGGAGGGGGGCAATAGCCCATCCATACAACATTCACCCCAAAATTTGTTCTGCCTACAAGAAGTGCAAAGATAAAGATGGAGCAGATATTGAGGGAATGGCCAATCAATGACTGGCTCAACTTGAGACCCATCCCATGGCAGAGAGCCAACCCCTTGCAGAATATAATAATATTCTGTTATGCTTGCACACAGGAGCCTAACATAAATGTCTTCTAAGAGGCTTCATCCAGCAGCTGATGGAAACAGATACAGAGACCCACAATTGAACAACGGGGGCAGGGAGTTGGAAAGTCTTGGGGAAGAGATATGGGAAGAAATGAGGGAGTTGGAATTGTCAAGGACAACACAAAAATACCCACAAATTAAACTAACTGGGCCTATGGGGCTCACAGAGATTAAATCAGCACCCAAAGAGTAGCACAAGGCTAGACTTAGGCCCCTAAAAAATATGTAGCAATTGTGCAGCTTGTTCATCATGTGGGTCCCTAACAATTAGAGTAGAGGCTATCTTTGAATCTGCTGTGGGCCTTTGGATTCCTGTCCCATTGTGGAACTGACTTGTCTGGCCTAAGCTTGGAGAGCATTCACTTAGTCCTGCTATGACTTGATATGCCAGAGTAAGGAGGAGAAGCAGAGGAAGAAGTGGAAGTGTGTGTGTGTGTGTGTGTGTGTGTGTGTGTGTGTGTGTGTGTGTGTAAGGGTGGGAATGGGAGAGAAGAAAGAGTGGGGCTATGATCAGGGTGTAAATTGAATACATAAATTAATTAATGAAAAAGAAAAGAAAATCAGAGGACAGAAGGAAGAGAAGAGAGGACAATGAAGAATTTGGATCAATATTGCCTTCAAACACATGCCATCTTTAAGACCCTACTTCTTAATCATTTTATCATTTATCAAAAAACCTGCAGCATAGCAATCTGCCACGTGGTCTTTGGGAGACTTTTTTGAGACCCACATTCTAGAATGTTTTCACATACAATTGACTGACTCTTTAAGTTTTCTGTTTGTTGGTGGCCTCTCAGTCATTCCTAAAAGAGAGTTTTAGTGCCTTTATTACGAAAATGGTTTTTTACTTGATTATTTTGTCTCAACTCATTTTAAGAACTTGTCTGCATAACTGTAGCATGATACATGCAATGCACTACCAATCTCTAATGAGTATTCACTACTATTTTGCTGTGAAAGTACCATATTTGTAGTATAATCCCAATTGTACTGGCCTTTACTCAGACACTTACCCAATCACTGCCATGGATGAGTTTCCCAGTGAATTGTTTTAATGAGTTTTCTAATTGTATCATGTCATTTTTGCAAATATTCTTACAGAAACATGCTCACTTCACTTGGCATAATGTTTGAAAAAGCCTAAATCAGTGTCCACCCTCCATCAAACAAGGCATAGCTTTGTGTCTCTTTTTTAACCTCACTCCTCACTTCACATTTCTTGGTTATTTTCTAAAGATGCTATATTTGTGATTTTCCTCTCATTTGCATATGTACTGAGTTTTCAGAATAACATCTTTCTTTTAATTTTATGGCATTTAAATTCTGTCTTACTTAGGGTCATTTTGTTGTGAGGAGATACCATGACCACAACAGATCTTACAAAGAGAAAAACTAATAGGTGTTGGTTTACAGTTCAGATGTTTAGTCATGCAGACATGGAATTGAAGAAGTAGCTAAGAGGTTTACAGTCAAATCAGTGTGAATCATGATAAAGAGATACTGGGACCGGCTTGAGCACTTGAAACATCAAAATCAATCTAGAGTGATGCACCTTCTTCAGGAAGGCCATGCCTACTCCAACAAGGCTACAGTTCCTAATAGTCCAGTCCTTATCAAATTGGGGGGGCATTTTCATTCAAAGTACCACAGGCTCCTATGCTTTCCTGTGAACTGTATAGCAAAGGAGTCCTTTCCCCTTTAGATTAATCATATACAGTCTGGATTATCACTGAGCCTTTCACATAATAATTGACTTTGGGAGACCAGCTAGAGCATATATGTTTAATTGGAGAACATTCCTAAATCTACCTAATAAAGAGCCAGGCAAGCAAACAATGTTCCACGAGTACTTCAATTTTGATACCAATGTAAAGATGACTATTCTGTTATTGTGAATGGGAGACTAGATGTGCCTGCATCTTAGATGGAGCCTGGTATGTGGCTGCTCTCTTAGGAGATGGTACTTTTGCTTGACTCGAAGAGAGATGCAGTGGTGAGAAGAAGGCCATTTGCTATGTGATTTATCGAAATTATGATATTACTACGGAATCACTGACGTTTTGGGTCCTTGACACATACATATCATATTGAGCATAGGAAGGACAAAAACTGTGTTGTTTTGTTTGATAAAGTGTTATGTTTTGCATAATTGTATTTCCAGTTAGGTCTGAGGTATTATCCTCTCTTTCCACTGGAGGTTCTTCCTTTTTTTTAATTTATTTTTTTATTAGATATTTTCTTTATATACATTTCAAATGCTATCCCAAAAGTTCCCTATACCCACCCCTCTGCTCCCCTACCTACCCACTCCTACTTCTTGGCCCTGGCATTCCCCTGTACTAAGGCATAAATGTTTTAAGTATAATCAATGCAGGCATACACAGGGTATATGTGGGTTGGAGGGTAAGTGTCTCCATGTGTTACAGATGTTGGTTTCCTGCTGATTCGCACTTCCCTTCTGGGGTATTTATTGGAATAACTTGTGTACCACATGTTGAGATAGTACAAATAAGAGAACTAAGTAACTTCGAGACAAGTACTATGAAGTGAAACTGACGTTCATCATTGTATCAGAAATCTTTATTTCTAAACTGTCATGTTATATTCCTAAAATGCATAGAACTTTTTAGAGTTCAATTTTATTTGTTTATTTTAAACCTGTTGCACTGCTGGAAAAAATATTGATAAAAATAATTAAATATTACATATATTTTCAAGGTGACTCTGCATGGGATTAGTATTTCCTGGAAATGTTCAATGCTCTTAATTAAATTCTTTCTGACCGCATTGATGATTTTCCTGATTAACTTCACATGCATTCATAAAGATTCCAAAATTGTAAGAGTTAGACTCACATTCTGATTTTCGTTAAGGCAGATTTTGGTTAGCAAACATTTTAGCACATTTTCCTATTCTTTCCCATCTTCCCTTTACTGGAAGAAGTAAGACAAGCATGAGAATAAACTTGTCACACAGGTTTTTATATGGGTTCTTTAATTTTTAAAACTATTTTAATTTAGAAATAAAATATAATTACAACATTTTACCCTCCTACCCTTTCTATGCACCAGCCCTCTTTCATTCTCTATGTAATCAGTGGACTCTATTTCTTTGATTTTTTTTATGTATGTGAATGTGTGTGTGTGTGTGTGTGTGTGTGTGTGTAAATACATACACACATACATATAAACATAAGCTGTATTATCTACGTATATGAATAAATATAAAAACAACCTTTTTGTCTGTATAATTTTAAATTTTACTTGTATGATTATGATTTCAGATACTGCCATTTGGTATTAGCAAATTTGGCTGCTTTTACCTGTGAAAGACTGTTTCTCCTACTTTTATTTTCTCTAATTATTAATCTGTACATGTTGAAATAATGGTACCGGACAAAATATGCTTGAACCATTTACATTGCATAGTGATAATGGTCTGTTGTGAGTATCAGTATTTCAATTCATTATGACCAATAGTTCCTTTGGCTTTGCATTTAAGGACAGTGGCTTGAAAATCTGGCTCAGATCCAAGACAGGTTTCTGTCTCCCTAGAGATGAGCTTTGATTGCCACAGTAGAATTTTTCTGGCAATGCTGAGATGACACAATAAATCTCAGCAGGTTCACAAGGTCTCACTTACCATTAGACAATAAGAACAAAAGCAACAACAGAATTCCATACAAAAGATGGGATCCAGTGACACAAAGTGGCTCCCTTAGAAACAAAAAACAAACCTAGGGAATGATCACCTGAACAAGGAAATGTTTGCATCTCAGGAGAGGTCTGTTTTGAACTGGTGGGTGGTCTGTGGTTCCATCCTGACACCATGGAAACGGCACTCTATTTACAAAGGTTACCCTATAAACATCAAGGATTTTAAATATCTCTCATTTTGAGAAACATCTCTCTCTCTCTCTCTCTCTCTCTCTCTCTCTCTCTCTCTCTCTGGGCAGTAATTGAGAGGCTTAATTAATGAATTAGTATTTCAAGATATCTTTGATATTCTGAGATGAAAGCTTTTGCATCGGGTGGGGGAGTTGTTATCAGCAGGGAAATATCCTCATGGTGACAGGCCTATGAAGCATTAGACTGGGAAATATCCTCATGGTGGCAGGCCTATGACGCATTAGACTGGGAAATATCCTCATGGTGACAGGCCTATGAAGCATTAGACAGGGGTACATTTTACAATTGCAGTTGGAAAGATTTGAGTCTTTTTCTCTGTTCTATTTTAATCATGCCCATTATTCTGGAGGATATGAGGCTAAAAGAAGAAGTAAATTCTCATTGGCCAAGAACCTCTGGTACCTGCACACATTGACACTTTTCCCAGTGGTTAAGGCAGGTGGAAAGTTTATAGGCAGCCTCTTTCTGGAGCAATAAAAGTTGCTTTTATTTCAAATTCTCTTTTTACACCAGTTGCTATTACTCTGAAAAGCTCCTGGCATTTGGAAGGCAATAAGCAGGGCATAAAATCCATTCTTTCCTGAACAGGTCCTGTTGCTAGGGCTGCTTTTAAACTGACTAGTTTACAGCAAAGATTCAGACAGCTGGGCTCCTGAAAAAAAAAAAAACAAAAAAAAAAACCCAAAAACCAAAAAACAAACAAACAAAAAAACCTCTCAGGAAAAGCAGGAAAGCTGATAACTAGCTGGGTTGTGTATATGAGTTGTGGATGTCTCTCTAGCAGTTTCCATATGCCGCTACACTCCTTGTATATGAAATGTTAAATTGTCACAGCTGATGGACTGCTATGGATGGAGGGAATGACTTGCTCATCCCATTTTTTGCAGAATCACTCACTGTCCTCTGGTTTAGGATCAATGTGATTCTTCCCTTTTGGGAAAATGCAATTGTTAGTTCCTTCTCAATGTGTACTAAGGAAGCAACACACCCGAAATGGCATTCAGCTCCTTTCCTAAGCAGTGAATGGGATGCACCACCTCATAAAATGGTGACCTATGTGCTCTGAAGTTATTGTAAATATGAACTGAAATCATTCCACCCTAGGCATTCTGTGAAGAATGTCATCAACACTGTACCCAGAAGCCCCGTATCTTAGAACCATAGAATAATGGTGCCCTTTACCTCTGTGGTAGGCAGAGTAAAGCAAGCTGATAGCAAAGAACAGAAACTGACTTGGAAGGAAATCTTAGCCCAGGAACTATCTGTGTAAGTCAGCATCTAGGTGCCTGAAATAGAGTCTATGCTTGTTGATATTATGTCAAGAAAAGTGCAAGTGTTCAAAAGCTGGCTTTGCAAAAACAGGGAGTTCTTTTTTTTTTATTTGAATTCCAAAGCAATCTTTATTTTTCAGCATTTACATAGCACTTTAAACATTTTTATTAAATTGTGATCAGTTGAGTTCCTGTTTTCTTTTCTTTTTTTATACTATATTTAAAATTTTTTTGTATTTATTTCATTTACATTACCAATGCTATCTCAAAAGTCTCCCACACACTCCCCCACCCACTCCCCCACCCACCCACTCCCACTTCTTGGCCCTGGTGTTCCCTGTACTTAGGTATATAAAGTTTGCACGACCAATGGGCCTCTCTTTCCAGTGATGGCCGACTAGGCCATCTTCTGATTCATATGCAACTAGAGACACGAGCTCCGGGGGGATACTGGTTAGTTCATATTGTTGTTCCACCTATAGGATTGCAGATCCCTTTAGGTCCTTGGGTACTTTCTCTAGCTCCTCCATTGGGGGCCCTGTGATCCATCCAATAGCTGACTGTGAGTATCCACTTCTGTGTTTGCTAGGCCCTGACAGTCTCACAAGAGACAGCTCTATCTGGGTCCTTTCAGTAAAATCTTGCTAGTGTATGCAATGGTGTCAGCGTTTGGAAGCTGATTATGGGATGGATCCCTGGATATGGCAGTCTCTAGATGGTCCATCCTTTCATCACAGCTCCAAACTTTGTCTCTGTAACTCCTTCCATGGGTGTTTTGTTCCCAATTCTAAGAAGGGGAAAAGTGTCCACACTTTGGTCTTCATTCTTCTTGAGTTTCATGGGAGTTCTTGAATCAAAAATATGTTGAACAGAATACAAACTGATGTCAATTGCTTAGATGTTTGTTTTAGATTATGTTCTTTTTTAAAAACCCCTTTTGTATTATAATTTTATGAGAATACTATTGGTCTTACTAATAAAGTAACAATTATCAAATTAACAGATGTTTTAATACGAAGAATATTCAATGTGAGCAGTGAGTCATTCCATGGGGTAGAAGACTATCCCTATATTTTTTATACAGGCTTCTCTGTAAAAGCAATAAACTTTTCTTTCAGTTTTCATGTGGTTGGACAGTTCCCTTTTACAGTCAGGCACTTCAGATTGCAGTTTGAAACAGGACTAATTTGAGTTGACTTGCTTTGTGTTATGTCACTGCCTAGGATGACACTATAGGTGTGATTTAGATGTATTCTTCACAAAGCACTATGACATTAGATTTAAAGTATAGATCTGATACCTTGCCATTCTTTTCTGCCTAGGAAACAGAGATTGATTAATGTATTATCACCTATGTTCAAGGGTATACAGAGAAAGGCTATTTCCTTATCAACGTCACATAGAAACCACATCAAAGGCCACATAGCTCCACTGTTGTAGTTAACTCAAGAGATTTAAGTGTTTTCCTTTGATTTATAATAATATATTTTAGAAAAATTTTGTTACTTATCTTCACTGATTATGTACTGGATCCAAGTAAGAATTGGTCTTCATGACTCAATGTCCCATGGATAGGAGAAAACTATGAAATCTCTAGCCAGTCCTGTGCTTTGAAAAGTTTTGACCATTGTCATCTCCACTCCATGCAGATTGCTGATTAACAAAATTATAGCGCTGATGAGAAAAGGACTGGAATTCCTTAGATGTGTGGTTAGTGTCACAAGAGGACAAAAGGAGGTCTTAGTGCCATAATCACACACAAATCCAAAACTTTACCAGTTATGAATAAATCATGGAAAAAATGCTCTACATATAAGAGCAGATGCAGGTAAAAATGCTGGTTCTCCAGTTTATTATACATAGCAATTTGATATATTTTAGAAAATATTTCTAAATATTATTTAAATGACATTTAAATAATTAAATAATGCCTCTGGATTATGGGCTTATTCCATACCTGTTTGCTAAAACTATAAGCAAAGTTATGCGTGTGACTGTATTGCCCTTTTAATCTAAGAATCGAGGCATGAGGTCCTGGGTCCAACACAGGCTCTTCCCTTTTTTCTGTGAAGAGCTATGTGACATCTGCTTTCAGACCATCTGCTTTGCTGGTGCCTTTTTCTTTCTAATTCTTTTTTTTTTCCTCACACAGTTTTGTTGGGTCAATAATGATGAATTCAAAATGCCAGTCCCAGAAGCTTATGTTTTAAGGGAAAAATGTAAAGTCATTGTTGCACATGAAATATTTTCAATATCTCTGGAAGCCCATTGATTTTTGTAAGTAAATTTTACTTAAAAGTAGCTTCCTTAATTCATGTTTTTGGTATCAGTTACTTATGTTTGTCTATTGTTTTGTTAATAATATGTGATGAAGAAGCTCAGAGCAACAAGGTTGTTTGCATGACAAGACAAAGATGAGAAAACATAAGTTACAAAAATGATGCTTGCAAAATAGCAACTATCTGATCAAGCATTTTTACTGAGAAATTTTACAGCTCTCTGTATTTAAATCCTCCAGAAGTTGCACTCTATTTTACTATTTTCTTCACTTGCAAAGACATCACAAACTTTTCTTCCAGACACCTGAACTAAACTCAAAACATTATTTCTATTTGTTTCTAAGAAGTGAAAAAAAATGTTATATCATTGTTTTGCCTTATTGTTGTGAAATTTCAGATTCTTATTGCTAACATGTCACAGCCAAGTCTTTTGTTCAGACACTAGTGGCTGTCAGTTACGGATGCCTTTAGAGCACTGGAATAAATATTTGCTTGCAGGGCAATACCAGGTACTGTAGATTTCCACTGCAAAATTTTGCTCTGTAACACTACTTTAGACATTTATATCTAGAAACAATAAACTAGTTTTCCAGGCACACTCATAGTGGAAAAGTATTGTAAAAGTAATACATGAAATTCGACCATATTTTTAAAATTATAGACACCAGTATTAGGTATCATTCATTGCTAAAAAATTAGCTCCACAAGACAGGCTAAGTATGTAAACAATGAAATGATCTTACTACAACCAATCATATAGCTTGAGGAAGTACCACTCTCTTTAACCTCAACTGCTAAAGTTGGGATTTCTTTCCTCAAAGACAAAGTTAACTTAGGATGTATCATAAATCATCTTTCATTAATATTTCCACAGGAGTATTTTTGTCCAATCTTAAAAGAAGCCATCAGCTTAAATTAATGCAATTTGGCAGGGGCACATAGTTTCCAATCAGAAGACAAGGTACATTTTAGAATGAGGGGATTTGTTTAAATTTGTATCTGCTTGAGAATATATGTGTATAATAAATACCTTGTTATTTCCATTCTATTTATGATTGCTGAGAAACTAAGGTTAGCATTTCTATCCATTGTAATATAGTAATTTTTATATCCAGTTTCAAGCTGTAGCTATCCTATTCTCAACATTCCATGATGTTGCCTCCAATGTTGTGTGCCAAACTCACATACAAAAAGACAAATCCAGATTTCTGCCTTAGGTTTGTAAAATCTTAATGTATAGCAAGTTTATTCAAAGGGAATGAAGATAACTGAATATTCATATGTTTGCAAAGGGACAGGAAATGCATTAGGGTTAGAGACCATATTCTGCTCTGAGTATTCTTCATGAACAAAATAAAAATGCACTGTGTCAGGATAGCCCCGGGACAGGAGCTAGGGGGCCAAAATACGGAACTGCTTTCTACATCATACGAATTATTGAAATAGACAGCCCAGTAAATCAAGAGCAGCATGAGCATGCATGCATCAATTTACCTGCAAACTTTATGATGTCTATTTTAATGTCTACCATTGCATTAATAAACCACATTTTTTAATCTATTGTTTGGTTTAGGGACATTTAGGTTTTTGCCAGCTTCTGGATATTATGTATAAAGCTACTATGAACATATCTGATCAAGTTTCTTTGTGGTAGGAATGAAGATCCTTTGAGTATAAGTCCAGGAGTGGTATTACTGATAGATCAATTCCCAATTTTCTGAAAAACAAGTCAGACTGATTTCTAAAGTGATGGTCTAAGTTTGCACTCCAACCAGCAATGGAGAACTATTCCACTTGCTCCAAATCCTTGCAAGCATAGACTTTTACTTGTTTTATTGATCTTAGCCACTATGACAGTTATAGGATGGAATCTCAGAGTTATTTTGATTTGCATTACCCTGATGGGAAAAATTGTTGAGCATTTATTTAATTGGTTCCCAGCCATTTGCGATTTCTTTGTTGAGAGTTCTATCTACATCTATACCCCTTTTATTGATTTGGTTATTAAGTTTGTTGATATTTAATTTCTTTATATGCTTCTTGTATTAGTTTTCTATCAGATGTAGGGCTGGTGAAAATGTTTTCCCGTTCCGTAGGCTGCCATTTTGTCCTATTGATGACGTCTTTTGCCTTACAGAAGATTTCCAGTTTCATTTCATGAGATCCTTTTTATTAATTGTTGATTTTAATATCAGTAATCAAGGAACAGAGATGCTATCTTAACAACAACAGCATCAGTAACAAATCTCAAACTGCCCTGCCCACAAGGACATGTTGTCACTGTGAAAGTTGGTCAGCTCACTCTTGCTTCTCCCTGCTTGTTACAGGACTTGGGGCACTGCAAGAAAGAGGATTATAGTAGTTGGGAAGACATGAAGTGTGACAACAGTGATCACAGGAACTTTGTACTTTAAGATACCCCTTTTGATCTATTTTTGTGCTTTAATTCCATATAATCATTTCCTAATGGTTGTTTGATCCTCAACCTAGGTGCCTTAAGTCAGGATTGTTAAGTGAGAGGCTTCTACATTATTATTATTTTTCTTTAAAACGTATCGAATTCTTTCTAACCTAGAGCCCCTGTTGAGATTACTGAGTTAGAAGATACCTTATTATAGTAGTGTTTATTCCCCAAATTTCTTTATATATCTTAAAGTTTGTCATGGGAAGCCTCAGATTCATTTGTAGTTGGCATATTAATTGTGTGCATGAAAATGTATGCTGTTGAGGTAGTTGAAACAAAATTCTTTTAAGTGATTAAATAGACCTTTCTATAATCTTGTTTACATGATTAATTTATTTAGCAAACTCGTCTTTATAGAGGCTACAAGGACAAACTTCAGTCCCAACACCTCCTGAATTATCACAGTATCCCTGTTACAGAGGATGCAAATGAATGAGTTTCCAGAGCAGAGTGTCGAGCCGTCAGGACCACAATACTGATAATGTTAACACAAGGCTTTTTAATCTCAGGGAATAAATGAAGTTTTCCTAGATGGCAGCTGATCTACAAGATATTTGTATTTCATGCTGCTAATAAATGTTCATTAAAACATGTTTCATTATTAATTATACAGAGTGGGACTCAGAGCTCCAGTAAATTGTATCCCTATTATAATAAATGCATTTAATTACAGAAGTTCTGTAGTAAAGCTTATTTTTGTGAAATAGTTTTATTGGGTGTGTCATATGGTTTAAAATTCAGAGATGCGGACCTCACAATGAAAACACTGTTTAACCATACAGTGAGTGGAGATTTCTCTACACTCTGGTGACTGATCTCGTTTATAAGGAACACTTTTGTTACACTTTATCTACCATCCCTCTTGCTACAGTATGATGAACCCACAATAGGTAATGAATATCTGATAGGCATCACCAGCTTGCTTCTCATAGGCCAGTAAGTCATCTTGATTTCTTATGACTGTTATGATACATCATTCCTTCTCAAAAAGAAGATTGAATCTGGGCATCTGGATTCATTTGCACGGTAAAGGCCTCTTTGGAGAGGTGAAAATGATACATAGCTAATAAATGTGAGACTTTCTATAGGATTCTCAATGCTGTGCTTTTAGGGAATGTTGACAGAGTTGAGATAGAGAAAACATAATTCCCAGGGGCGTTAATGAATGACTGTATGTAGCCAGTGGGAGCAAGGAAGTTAACATTGATGAGCAGTGTTCTAAATTCTCCTTGCAAGGCACAAGAAGTTAATAAATTAAGCCTAGTCTCTATTGCCGTATTACTATGGCCTTAGACATAGTATTTGTATGAAAATCTTAGTTTTCTTTCATGTAACATCAAAACATCCTGCCTCATTTGTCTTCCTAGCTTGTTGGAAAAAGATCTGGCACTACACTTGATACCCAGGATGCTGGAGTTTACCCATCAGATTGAACTGCAAGCCAGCGTTAATGTACAATCTAGTGAGATTTCCATTGGATAGAAACATTTTTTACTGTTCCTTGAGATGGTGTTTCCAGTTGATTATTTGTTCCAGAATGCTGTTTGCAGAACAAAAATTCTATCAATTTGGGCTGGGGAGGAATAACAAAAAGGAATAACAACTGAATATATATTCAGCACTACTGAGATTTTTCCTAAAGATGGCTTAAAGCCCTTTCAGAGCCTATTGTTAGTGAGAATCTAAAAACTTGTTAGCTAGATAATTTGTAAATATCCATTGCATTTGAACATCTGAAATTTCTAGACGAAGGAGCATTTGGCAGTCACTGATGCAAAGCTCCTTTCAGATTGAGAAGAGTAAGGGGCTCTTAGTACATTAAGCATATGTGAAGATGTATCTATAAAGATGTCTCTACATTATCTGAAGGACAGAAGACAGACACCCACTCTAAACAAGGGCATCAAACGTCTACCGGCTGTCAGTCAACATAGTACCTATGGAGGAAAAGTGAAATATAGTAAACACACTTATATTTATATCTGTTTGTCTTTGCCTCCCCACCCCTGGTACTCACATGAAGAGGTGAACAGCTTGGAGTAAATATTTTATCACTAAAATTCTCTCTCTCACCATAAACCCAGAAATAATGGAGCCAAAAATTACAGAACTATGATCAAAACATAATATTTATGATTTTTACTGTCTATCACATGCATTGTGCCATAGTGATCAGATGACTGCTCATTTAATCTGAAATTGTAAGCAAAATGTTAGTTATACCTCAAGAATTTTTGGTTGTTTTTTTTCTATTTTCTTTTTCTGTTTTCTGTTTTGGCTTCTGGGGTTAGGCACTGTAATATTTTAGTCTTGACCAGGAGTAGCTTGCTTCAGACACAGTGGAAATAATTAGCAGGGATAAGTACACAAGAAGAAGATTAAGCATCCATACAACTGAGAATAACATCTGCAGTGACATGATAAAAATGATACAGACCATTAAATCACATACAATGGGCATAAAATGATCACCAGCTGGGGTCAGAATGAAATCTCCCCTCTTGGAACAATATTGTACCATTAAGTAAATTTAGAGATTTTATGCCTTCCTTTAGAATATCTATTATCATCTAGCTTCAAAAATAAATGTCTAGTTCTTTATTGCCTCCCTCTCATCATTCGAAATGACCTTAAGACTCAGAGTTTGTACTCAAGTACAAATTGCCCCTATTCCCAGTCACCTACATTGCACATCCTGTGGGCATCCTGCTCTGCCGAATCTCTGAATGTTAGTGTGGAATAATCTATTCTTATATTTGTTTCTTTCTTACTACTTCCATGACCCTATTGAGTAGATGGAATGATAGTGTATTTTATTAGAATATGGACTAAGGGTTATTGCAAATTTCAAAAGAGAACTTGAACTTGCCTTTGTATCTCTCCTCATGACTATGTTGTGACTAATAAAACATTTTCATCAACCCTTCAATAGCAGCCTGTGATATAATGGTATTCTTCAATATGTTAAAACTACAGAAGAAAATATTTAAGAGAAAATTAATAATGAATTGCAAAATTAACAAAACTTGACTGAAGTAATGGAGGGAAAAGATAATTTAGTAGAAATAACTTCTAATAATAGTTGTAAACATAACAAAGAACTAGAAGATTTCTATAACAGCCAGTTAGAGCTATAGGATCACTACATAAATGTTGGTAGACTGTGTTAATATCAGCATATCAAACAATATCCAGAATAAAGCATATTCTGGGCTATGAACTAAACTCAAATTAAATTAAAAGGATGAAAATAGTTCAAGGAATGCTCTCCTACCTGGATGAGTACCAGAAATTTCATTATCAGAAAGGAATTTGGAAATTTTGACATTAGTAAGTACTGTTACTTTAATAAAATATCAGAGTTCAGGAGAAGCTTTAGAAAGAAAAGCTAAATTATCCTTATTCTGGCATCAGATAATCTCTACTTAGATATTCACTAAAGGCATCTCCACAGTAAGGGTGCATAAGAAGTTGAGAAATCAAGTTACAAAGCAGAACCCGAAAGGTTCTGTATGGATAGGTTTGGTCTATTTTTAAGAATCCAAGCATGAGAACTAACATAATGTCTTACAAGGACCATTTTTTCAGTGATCTGTATGTCTCCTCTTAGGCCCTGTTACCTCACTATGTCACTGAGAACCAAATATACCATCTGTACCATCTGGTGCACCTCAAACAATAGCATTTATCATATATCTAAGAAACCGATGTTGAAAGAAAGAAAGAAAGAAAGAAAGAAAGAAAGAAAGAAAGAAAGAAAGAAAGGAAGGAAGGAAGGAAGGAAGGAAGGAAGGAAGGAAGGAAGGAAGGAAGGAAGGAAGGAAGGAAGGAAGGAAGGAAGAAAAAAAAGAAAGAAATTAAGCAACTTTTAGGCAAATAAAGTTAAAAGACAGTGTACTCAAAATAACTAAATGATAGTGCTGTTAACAGAATGTGAGATTCACAACTATAAAATCAATTAAGAATATTACCATAATGGGGCACAAACAATAAATTCCAGCACTTTAGAGGAAGAGGCAGGCAAGTCTATGAGTTTACACCAGGGTTACATAGAACCTGTGGGAAAAAGAAAAAAAATTAGAAGAAGACAACTTCAAGTAAACAGTTCATTGCTTCACCTACCATATTAAAAACCAAAATCAGAGATTAAAGAGACAGAGGGAAGGAATTAAGAAATACTAATTATGTTACTATGTGAATATTTATATAATTTTAAAAGAATGGTATAAGTAAAACCTAATGTAACTTTGGAAAGATAAAATTAACAAACTTCTGCCTAATTTAAACATGCTGGAAAAAGATTGGGATATTAGAATCAGGAATAAGAGAAAGGCTATCAGTCTGCAAGAAATAAAATGCATCCTAAAGACTGTGCTATAAAACCCACATGCCAACCAATTACGTAAGAGGTAAATTGGACAAATATGTAGAAATTAACATCTGTTAAAATTCAACCAAATTTAAGAGGATAAACAGGAAAACAATAACAAATAGCACACATAACAAATAACACAGAGAGAGGAATCAAATCATAAAGACAAGCTCAATTCAGATGGATTCACGTGGGAATCTTAGGTAATACTAGAACCACCCTTAATAGTGTTCCCAATGTTGAATGATGAAAATCTCTCATTCATTCTATGAGGTCAGCTTACTCTAGATACCAATCCAACTACAGGCATTACAGATAAAGGGAAACTAAAGTGTCTTCTCTCATTAGACAGATAAATAATCCTTAACACAATACTCGCTAAATGCATACATATCACATATTATTTATTTAGAATAATGTTGAGGGGACATTTTCCTTAATAAAATATTCTCTACCAATAAAATGAATAACAGAACAAAACCTGACCACCTCAACAGATTCACAAAAATGACAACAGATGAGAAATAGATGAGACTTTCCTCAAATGATAATGGATTTGTACAAAATTATACATGTATATAATGGCAAAGAGTGTAAGGTATTCTTCCAAGATTTGGATACTTCAGGTGACTACGTGGTCTTCTTGATTCCATTCAAGGTCACTGTGGTTAATCTAGCCATAAAATTACACAGGAAATATAATTTCCATTTTTTAAAAAGGTGTTCTGTATTTGTTTTATATATAGTCTAAGCATTATAAAAAGAAGTTAACCAGGTTTGTTGTATAAGATCAATGTAGAACCATCAAAAATGAAATGCAAAACTAGAATTAAAAAAACTCTTCCATGCAAAAGATCATTTGAAAAGCCATATAAAATCTACTACTCTATAGGCTAACTAAAATACATATCTATTTAAAAGAAATGTAAAACGTGTCACCATTTAATGGAGAAAACTACCCCTACTTATGCCACCAAAAAACCCTCCAATTCCTGGAATGTGTCATAACTTGTTGAATTGTTGGCCAAAGAGTACCCAGGGAATTTCCAACACAACAGACTATTGCCAAGGCTACCCTTTTATTCTCCACAGTTTGATGGGAAGGCCCTAATGCTGAAGACACTAATTATATTTTCATATCAAACTTCTACCCAACCAGAAGCTTCGCCACCACTGACTAGCATTCATGGTCCTGGTAGATATTTGGCATGCTATGAGAGAAGAACAAGAGTCATTAATATCAGCAGGTACAAAATTTGTGACATGTAGGATATGATTCATAGTGGCAATGAACTAGTGGCACAGATGTTATAGGAATAAGCAACCACTTTTTAGTTGGATTTAAACCTCACTCCGTTAGATGGAACCTATACCTGCCACTGCTTAATGTTACTGAGAATCTGAAACCACATACATTATAAGCTCTATTGTTATTCTGCTCAATGAACACAGTAATAAGATGACATAATGCTATATTGCTATATCTATAGAGCAAAGCATTCCTCAACCCTCACTAGAGTAGCTTCTTCTTACAATAGATAATAATAAACACCTAGACTCACATCTAGACTATGTGCAGATAGTGACTTTGTAACAATTAATACTAAATTAAATCTTTTTGTTAAACTCCTCCTCTCAAGTTTTAGGGGACCATTTGGAAGAGGAAGAGAAAAGACTATAAGAATCAGCTCTCATTGGATGACTCCAAGGAAACAGCGTCTTCCAGACACAATAGGCCTGGCTCAGATACGAAGTCACAGGAACCATGACAGCATTCACGGGATCTTGACAGGTTAAAACAAAAAGCTTAGCCCTGAGAAGGGTAAGTAGACACAACGTACCACCTGTAGCCAAGAAACTATTTGCAACTGATACCTTCTGAAAGAGGAAATATGAGTTTCCTTCACGGGAGTGGCATTGGCTTATCAGCTACACCACAGGGCAGGCCTCATGTGAGGACCTGTTGGTCAACATAAAACCAACTCCATGTTTGAATATTTGTTTTCTGTGATATTTTACCCTGGTATGTTTGTCTTATCATATTTTAACTTTATTGTTTATTGAGAGCGAGCAAACAAGCTTGTGTGAGAGACAGACAGAGAGAGAAAGAGAGAGAGAGAAAGAGAGAGTGAGAGAGAAAGAGAGCGAGCGAACGAGCATGAGATGTAGCACACATGAAGTTGGGTGGATAGTGAGATGGTGGATAGTGATATGGGGAGGATCTAGGTGTTGGGGGAAGGGGAAATATAAATAATATAGTTTTCTATTTATGAAAAAAACTTCAGTATAAAGTGACATAAAAAGTACTTATGAATAAATTAGTCACAGAGAAAATAAGGCCTAACTGCTCAAACATAATATGTAATAGATGTCTAGAAAATTACCTCATATTTGCTTATCAGAATAGCTGCTACTGTTAATAGAGCATTACTTCGTGAATTGTTTTGAAAATTCAAAGCAGTTCTTATCTAGTTCTCTGTGGGTTTCTGAGCAAAAAAATTTACAGTTGCTAAAGTTTACATCACTGCACAAGCTTTAAAATGACTCACAAAACAAAAACTATTGGAAAAGAACAGAATTTCCAGTCATATGATTGTTGCCTTCAAGTTTTTCAGCTAAACAAGTTTAAAAAATTAAATCTGTATGGAATTAATAGAAAATAAGTGAATGGAGGCAAAAATTACGGTTGTATAGTAAGTTGGTATCTGCCAAGCACTAAGATAATTTAGTGTAGAAAATATTTATTTTTTTAATAAATGATGTTGGACACATGTGGAAAACTGAAGTGTCTTTGCCTCAGACCAAACAAATTTTATCTCAAATGGATGGAAGCTCTACTTATGCTAATCTACAATAGGCCATCTAATGAGACAGAAAATAGAGAAGGGGTCCTTATGCATGGTAAACTAAGGGTGAGCTGATATGGGGAAATAAATACATTAAGAAAGTCACATGCCACAAATTTCAGTACTTTGGAGGTGAGATAGAAGGAACATGAGTTGATCATAAGCCTGGGCTGCATAGAATCCAGTCTTGAAAAAGGAAAAAGAAAATAGAGAAAAGCTATGGATATTGGGTTTCTATATTCCATGGTGACAGCAGTTTTGAGTTTTAATACAGCTGTGGGTAGCTGCTAAGCATGTTTAATTATAAATGTTAGATGAACTCTAAAGAATGTGAGCATATGAATTATATCTCAATAAAGATGATTTTCTTCCAAGCCAACAAAATTAGATAGAGAACAAATCTGATAAAACTTAAGCAGCAGGCAGTGATGGAAATAGTTTCACTGTAAGTCAGCAGTGCCCTATAATGACATTCCATCCTGAGTGTGGCTCTGAAGTCAGCACACATGAGCACTGTATAGTATCCAGTCTAGGAGGAACTCCTTTTATTTGTTTTGATGAATGTGGTAGTTGGCATCTCTGTGAGACATAAGGGCATAGCAGAAAAGAATCCAAGTCCTCTCATAGGAATTACAGATTTATCCATTAGTTCATTAAAATGGAAATATAATTTTGATTCATCACTCTATTCTACTCCATTTTTTCCATCTTCATTCTACTTTCTTTTCCTTCACTATTTATTTGGCATCTCCCTCCCTCACTTTTCTTAATGCCTCATCACCTCATGCTTTGTTTAAGTGATACTTATTTCAATAAAGACATGAACATCCAACTGGGATTCATATGCATGCAGTAAAAGTGACAATTCTTTTCTTATATATTGTGATGCTTCATACTAGTTGTCAACGTGATCTAGGTAATAAGACTCTGTGAATATCTAAGAGGGATTATCTTAATTATTCTGATCTACTTGTGAAGATTCACCCTAACTGTGGATCATTTCCTTGATAGGAATCCTGAACTATAGAATATAGATGCAGTATGACCAGATACTCAAGCTCCTACTGCCTTGATTTTTCTGCTGTGAAGAATTGAATTGTGATGTGAAAAAAATCCCATATTTCTTGAGCAGCTTTGGTCAGGGTATTTCACCACAGCATTAGAAAACCGTAGTACAATGTGCCTCTATGCACACACACACACACACATTTTTTCATACATGAAAATTGTCATTTCATGTTTTGCAAATTCAGATATGGTAACATTTCATGTTGGTTGAATAACACCATATCCATCTGATGGCCTTGACATTGAACAAATGCCAAGCACTGGCTGTCCCCTGTGTACAGTATCATACTTCTTGAGAAGTATGGGATAATCCGCCTGCTCCAGAGTACTCCCCTTCATTAATCCCCACTGTTTTTGTTAGGTTCTTTCTGTCTCTTCAAAAACAGTAGATTTTGAAATGGATTTATTAAAGCTGAGAAAGAGTTAAAAGGCAGACTTATTTAGATTTATCCCCATATCTATATGGGGAAATTGCCTTTTACTCTTTCTTGGCTTTCTCCTTCAGGATTCATCTATACATGCATTTGCCTTTCAGCCTCAGCATTTAGATTCCCCACATGTTAAGGAGTTTCCTCTTTGATTTTAGAACCAGCTATACATCAGCATGAAAATTGCCAACAATTCTGAGTGGAGTATATTTAGACTATGTATTTTAACTAGATCAATGCCTCACTAAAGACAAATGATGAGAGAGACCACAGGATTTTCAGGCTTTATTCTTGACTATCTGCAACATCTCTTTTTTTATGAGTTTTATTCAAATTGAAAGAACAAGAAATATTTACTCAGTGCTAACTGATGGAAAAAGATACAGCTTATAACCAAAAATTATTAAAAGACAGTGAGACATATAATTAGAAGAAATAAGACATTAGGACAGCACAGAATACAGGCCTATTGGTTGTTCTTCCACCTCCATTGTACCATAGGAGAGAATCTCATCTTTAAACCAATTCCTGAGAGCTCATTCCATCAACTATATGTATCAAAATGATACCTGAGTAATAGTCATTATGTATGCTATTTAATCTTTCACACTATTTTAATTACTAAAAATCTGTCTTTTTCTGGAATGAATGTTCTCTTTACAAAATGCTTAAGCTTTATTACTGAGAATTTCATAAAATAAATTTAATCCTTCACATAATGAATGACGAGACCTCACTCGTGTTTCCTGTGGTTGAAGGCCCTCTACCATTTTCTATGTTAAAATTATGTTCACCCCTGCAGTTGGTTAAGGAGCAGCACTGAATGGCTTACATAGAGCTTTTCCTTCAATGTTCCTTTCCATACTGTAAATACAGAGGGCTCAAATTGCAACCTAAGAGGCAGTTAGAGTCCACTTTTGTGTCTCCTAGAATTGTTTAAGATGCTGATAACCTTTGTATCCTTCCGTATAAGTTAGAACCACACTCTTGAGTTCTGTACCAATTTCTTCTTGTTGTGAACTGAACAAAATCCAGGGGTTCCTACAGAGGCAAACCACTTGCTTTCTAAAAGACCAACAGTTTTTCAATGAGGACAAACTATCCCTGATATGAAGATCAGTGCCAGCCTCTTGTTCCAGCTGGCTCACATACAGACCATGCAGTCCCTGTCCATGGTTGTCAAGTCAAAACGGCAAAATATGTCCTGTGGAGTTAGAGTAAGGAAAGATCAAATGAGTTATATTTCAAACATCTTTTTTGTTGTTGTTGTTGGAATTAAAATGCACAGTTTCAACTCTATTTCAATTATCAGCTTGACATTACTCTTTAAGCAAATGACTAGAGTTAACAAGAGAGCTACTCCATTTTGAATACATTGATTTTCTGCTTGGTGTAAACTCTAAATAGCTGATTAGAATGCTATGAATCAGAAAGACTCAGTGTACCTAAAACATCCTGCAGTACACTGGGGTTTTTGAAGGTGAAATGAATTACAAGCGTATGAATATTTTGACTTCAATACCTACATAGTAAGGACGTACCCACTGTTCATTTAGTTATGCACACCGACCCAATGCACAAAACTGTTGAGCTTAAATGTATAAGGATGCACAGAGTTATTTTCAAAGACGACTGTGAAATGAAATGAATACTTAATTGACTATTTCCAGTTATGGAATATGCTGATGCTGTCCTCCGTTCTGTTCCTAAACAGCAGGATATCTGTCTGGCTGATACCTCCCACTGATACCATAGCATCAGACTCTGGTTGTACACATTAAGCCTGGCACCCCATCTTATTGATCACATGAATTTCTCATTGGCTTAAATAGTCTTCCTTGAATGAAGAATTAGCTGCTTTTTTCTTAGTGCTATTTCCAACACTGACTATGGATCCTTGGGGGGGGGGGGAATGGATTCATGCCTCAGCATCTGAGTTTCTGCAATTTTAAAGTTACATTAATGAGATGGTAGCAAGTTGCACAAAACTGAGAGGGATAAAGGGTGAGTATTTCATCCCAGACATGTAGCTGAGAAAATAATGTCAGAAACATAATCCATGCCATGTCAGTCAGACCTCATCCTTATAAAAGCCTTAAATGCATATTCTACTACATCTTTGTTGTGAAATTTAAACATGATAACAGAATAGAGAATTGAAAAGAGACTTATCTACTTGATGTGATTGTTTAGCATATAGATTGCATTTATTGATGCAAAGTACCTGCTAGTAAGGTGGGTTTTTTTTTTTTTTTTAGCCAAATCCAGGGTTTGAATGGTGTTTGGGATTTGGGATCAAGAAGCTTGAGGCCTTTGTGTGATGACAACCACAGGGGCAGAAGGATGCCCAGACATGAGGCAGTCAGAAAGATTCATTTATAACTTCAGCTGCATTGGAATGACAGGCCAAGATAGGTTAGGGTGGGATCCACCTTTTCCTGTACCTTCCTTAGTTTTTTCACGATCTCTCACATAACTGCTATAAGTCATGGTCCTCTGTCACATGTTATGTCTTTGTACTTCCTATTTCCCCAAAGGGCCACTGAATCCCTTATTTCTAAGCAGTTTTCCACACAGGTTATGGAGCTCAAACTTCATTGGTCTCTCTCCAGACCAAACAATCCAGGGCTCTAATTTCAGCTTCTGAAATCATGTTTAGATTTTAATGGGTGATGATTAAATTTATTTCCTTTCTTGTATCATTTGCTTTTAAAAATATATATATATGAACAATTTTAAAACCAAACTTTGGGGAACAGTGTGCAATTGTATTGAAACAGACAGGAAAACCACCTTGTCTGCAATCTTCCTCTTCATGTAGTCAAGAATTGAGCCTCATATTCAAGGACAGCCAGAGAACTGTCTTATTGAAATGAATAGCTAGAAAATGAACCCAGTCCGCTCCCTGGCTCCATTTCAGGAATTCGTTCTAGTCCACTTGCTCTACTGTTATGTTTGAACTACCTTTTGTTTCAAATGTGCCTACAGAAAGTTTAGATAATAGAGCAATGAAAGTGACCAAATGAATGGAAATATTTTCTTTGGAGACATCCTATAATCAGGTTCCTTTGGCTGTAAAAATCAAAGGTGAATAGGCTCAAAGTGTACAAGTCTATAAAACTGAAAAGAATTGAGAGAGCATTGAGATGGAGTTATTCATCAAATTCCAGAACAAAGGGCCCCCTTTGAAGCTTAAAAAGGAGGATTTAGGATAAATGGAAAGAACTATTTTTTTAACACAGTAGGGAATAAACTTATGGAACTCATTATCCCAACTATTTCTATTCATTAAAAATATAAATAGACCCAGACAAAGATTCCTATCTGAATAAAGATCAGCAATGACTACTACTGGAAGACTCCACTTTAGTTTAATAGGGAGTTTTTGCTGTATTGTGCCATGTGTCTGGTTGAGATTTTCCTAGAGCCCAAACTGGATGAAAAGCTTAGGCTGCAGTGACTGGGTGGCGATTGTTTCATCAAGATAAAGGAGGTGTTTATACCTTGGGATCTTGGGATAGTTGTACTAATTAATCAAGTCTGAATGCTAAGCTCACAGTAGTATCTGGTAATGGTATTAGTGAAGAAAACAACAAAGGACCTTATGGAAATTAGGGGATGGCAGAGATTAGAGAGAGGACAAAGTAGAGAAGTAGTAGGAAGAGAATGAAAAAGAGGTAAAGGAGAAAAGCAAAAAATCTATCCCTGATTGTGATAATTTCTCTGTTGGATAGGGTACATCCATTCTGTAATGATAAATATTAATAATATCGCATCATCAGGCTAATAAGTTTTATTATTCAGAACCAGCCCACAATTTCCCTGTAGAAATGCAAAGTCAGAGAAAACATTTTATTTATTTCTGAGTTAGATTATTAAGCTATATGTATATACACATACACACATAAACACATGCATATAAACCTGTATAAATATAGACATATAGCAGGCATTTTGCCTACTGTATCCTCATATTCATAAAAAATCAAATATTTAGGTCATATGCTAGCTAGTCTTATGTCAATTTAAAACAAGCTAGAGTTAGCATGCCTTAGTTGAGAAATGTCTCAATAATATCCAGCTATAAGCTATTTTCTTAATAAGTGATTGATGGAGGAGTGCCCAACCCATATTGGTAATGCATTCCCTGGCCTGGTGGCCCTGTGTTCTATAAGAAGGTAAGATGTACAAGGCATGAGGAATAACCCATTTAGCAACACTCCCCTATGACTCCTGCCTCTAGTGTCTGGCCCTGTTTGAGTTCCTATCCTGACTTTCTTTCAAGATGAGCAGTGATGTAGAAGGGTAAGCCAAATAATTCCTTTCCTCCCCAACTTGCTTTGGATCATGTTGTATCATCATAGAAATAATAACCCTAAATAAGACAGAGAGTTTGGTAACCTAATTTGAACAAAAACTCCAAAGAATAAAATAAATATTTCTTTTCTCTTATAAATAACCTGATAACTTTTGGCATATATGAACATCTAAATATATATTACCTATTCCAAAACCAACTGTAATTTCATGACTGTTTCTTTTTTTTTTTTTTTTAGGAAACACTAATTTTTATTAAGCAAAGTAAGTATTTTATTAATATAACGCACTGCCTAGTGACTACATTAATCAGGTTATTTTATACAGCTAATTATGCATCTCATGACTGTTTCTTAATATTCAACTCAGTAGATACAGGACTAGAATGGATACCCCAATATGTGGACAAACATATTCCTGTGTCCACAAGTCCCTAACTCTTCTCTTCTGTGAGAGAGTGCCCCTCTAACTCATATGTGCTGTCTCCACACTGCAGGGGAATGTCTCCATAGTCTCGCAGCTCTTATCTGTCCCACACAGGAGGAGCCAACCTTGTCTGGAAAACTTTATAGAGAATGTTTGTTTCAGTTCAAAGCAACCTGCCTATTTTTTCTTCTCTCTCTCTCATTTTTCCACCTTCCAAGATAAATAGAAGTAGAAAGGACAAGCAGTTTTGATTAGCATTTAAAATGTTGTCAATTTTTAATGAAAGCGTAACCTCCAACCATCAACTTCACAGATACTGGAGACGAGGTTGCAGACTGAATGCTAATATATTTGGCACAGTTTCTCACGCTTGTCCTTCCGTGAACTTTTCTTGTTGCTAATTTGTTATGTCAGCCCATATTAGTAGGTTTCAAAAGTCCAAACTGGCAAGTGTGGTGACCCAAAGAGAACCAGTGTTTGGAAGATCTTTAAATCGAACCTTGGGAGTTGGGCAGTTTATTAGCTGTGTACCTTCAGTTCTATCAGTGGTGTGACATTAGCTTGCAGGAGTTGCCAAGTTTGGGAAGTAATCAGCAGTCTTTCCAAATCCCTTTCTGAGTGTGACATTTTTATTCAGAACATAAATGCTTGCCAGTCAATCAACAACATTCATTGCATGCAAAAGATATATTTACCTAGCATCTTTTGATAATGTTGGAAATGACAAAAGGAATGAAGATTTAAATAATATCCCTGAGGAAACTTACATTTATAGTCACAAAGCATGGGCATACTATGAATAGACGGCATAAGATCAACAGGAAACACAAGCAAGTCTACAACCAGCCAAAGGCAAACTGGTAAAGACTCAGCAGTGGTAATACCAGCATCCTTTCAGATGTCTTTCTGAGAAGAGAAAAGTTGTTCTGTGTATTAGTGCCATTAATGTACATTGAAGAAGACATATAATTAAAAGATACACAAGTTACCATTGAGGACACTGAACAGAAAGTTAAAACGATGACTGACAACACACACACACACACACACACGAGAGCACATGAACTTACAAACGCACACAATCTTTTCTTGAATTATATTAATGTCAAAAGAAAAATAGCCATGCATGGGTTTGTTCAATCATTGCTTTTGTATCTACAAAAATACACTGAAATCTTCCATTCACACAAGAGACCACACACAAATGCTTAGAGAAACTTTATTCATAATGGCCTCAAACTTGGAAACATTCAAAACATACCTTTCAGCAGTTGGCTAAATTAACAAAAGTTAAAAAATATGCCCAGCCTGGGATGGGAATATTGTTCAATGCCAAGAATGAGTGGTAAGCAGCCATGGAAGACATGTAGGAAACAAAATCACTGAGTCAAAGTAGCTAATCTGAAAACCCTTGATAAACCCAAATATGATAATCTGGGATAGATATTGACATAGAGATGGTGAAAATAATAGCTACTCAAAGGCATTTTGATGCTATGTCTGATATAAAGTAATAAATAAATAAATTTTCTATGCAAAAGCAATAAGAAATAAGCCAACTACTTTAAGAGAAGAGTGTTTGGGAGAAAATAAAGAAGGATGCAGAGGATTTTAAGGGCCATGCAATACTTTAAATGATGGTATAATAGAGGATCTATGCAACTGTACAATTTTCATAACCCATATGCAAGCTCAAGGGTGAAATCTGCAGCTGATAATGATAATTATGACATATCATTATCATCTTGCCATCTAGGACCAGAGCAGCCTCTACTCTGGCAAGTCTATTAATACTGTGAAGGGCTGTGGGCAGCAAAGTGAGAATCAGTCGAAATCAATGTTCCCTCCCCTTGGGTTTGCCACATTCCTAAAAGTACACCCAAAATAAAGTTTTACAGCCACATTTGGTTTAGAAATCAGGACGACTTAAAAAGTATGCTTTAGCTGGACCCCATTTATTGCTCTTTCTATTTCTCTGTGGCTTTCTGATTTTGGTTTTGATTAACAGATACTGTCTATGCACACAAAGGCTGGCATGGGCCTGAGGCAGCATCTGAGTTCTATCAGATAGGGCAATTCCAGGAGAAAGAGTTTCACACACAAGTCTTCTCTGCACTGCCTGGGAGTTTGTGTTCCCAGCCTTTGTTGGGAACAGAGCTTGGAGGCAATTCCCTTGGGTATGCAATACGTTACTGTAGGCTTTGCGTGAACCAAGGGATGCTATTTTATCAGAAATAACAAGTACGTACCTGCTTGTGGGCTTCAGCAGGGACCACAGCTCTTTCATATCCAATCTGCTCAAGGTGTTTTTAAACTCTTCACTACCTTTTAAGATCAGTCTAGTCCCTGGAGAGAACTCTTCAACAGATTTCATGGGAGAGATTTCCCTTACTGACTAATATTAGAAGTAACACATATTGTCAAAAGTAGTACTTAATGAGCTCTGCATTTCATTATGAATTGAAATATGCAAATCAGTAGAAAGAAAATCAAAGACAGAGACTCTTAACATTGTAATATGCCCCTAGCATATTTTAAAAAATAATAGTCTCTTAAAGTATGCAGTCACGGAGGTAATATAGATAAACTTACAATAAGAATAAGCAAATGTGCATCTTCACAGCCCAGCCTCAGCATCTGACTATGAAGCACTAAGGCTATATTAAATGTCTCGGTTACTTTAGGCGAAACACACACATGTGCTCACACATCTTTATTAAAAATAGGAATTGTACACGAAGATAAGACAGCAGAATTAAAACTAAAGGTCACACAATTTGATGATTTTCATATTTAAGGTTATGCTAAGTATTCTGCAAATAACACGAGGCTTTAACACCGGGCCTGCTCTTTCCTATCATTTAACATGGAGCTCATGAAAGATTGCTCCTGAAGTCATTATCTTCAACTGTTGAGAACATAGATCATGACTGAGTGATGGAAGAGCTATGGGGAATTGCAATGGGCTCCTGTGTGGGACAGGATATGTGTCGTTTGATATCCATCAAACTCAAATGATGTGCAAGGAAAAAGAATCACAGCACTTTAATTGTAAGTACATGTTTATGTGTTTGTATGCACATGTCCACAGACACATGAACATGGAATTGGTGTCATTACTTCTGAAATGTAAAGAAAATATGGTTATATCTAAAATAGATTTCCAATTAAGTTAAAATAGAATTTTGTATAGTTTCTTTAGAGATAAAATATTATACTCATAAAGTGTTACCAGCCTTTCTTCATTAACAAGAACTGAACAAGTTCCAGAAGTGTAGACATGATAACATGAACAGAGAAAAGCTCAAAAGGCTTTAATCTTTTAGTCCAGGCAACTATAAAGAACTATAGGCAGCCAAGGGATGCTGAGAGCTTTAGAAATACTCTTCTCCAGGAACAAGCATACCAGTTAGTTTTCCAATACCAACTGGTCAGTCTGAAAAACATACATACATAATACTCCAGAAACTAAGAAGATTATATTTATTGATTTAGGAACATATGTGCATGTATGCATGTGCCAACAATTAGTGAAACAATTAGCTACAAAACCAAAATCTAAAACAAGTAAGGGTAAATAAGAGGGATTGGAGAGGTAAAGCAGAGAGAAGGATTAAGTAATCACATTATAATCTCAGAAAATTAAACAAATGTTATTTTTACATTTTGTAAGAGAAAATTTAATGATATTTGATTTCCATCTGGCACACATTTGAAATCACTAAGGTTTCACCAATCCAATCATTTCATATTTTTTTCCCAGATTGAAGCTGACCCATGTGAAGACTCTGAATATTCAATTTTCCTGGAACTGTGTACCAGAGAATCCACTGTGAACTGCTTTCACATTAAAGAAAGAGGCTGACTTGAGTTCAAAGGGACAGAGAAAGCTTTAGGGATGCATTGTAGAAGACAGAAAGATTGAGAGGGTATTGCCAAGGTGAAGAAAACCATCTCTGCAGACAGGTGTGGTACTGTACACATGTATAATTCCAAAACTTAAAGGGTAGACTCAAAAAGAAAAAAAATTCCAGGTCATTATTATTTACATAGTAAGCTTCAATTTGGCCTGATGTATGTGAGTCCCTGTTTGATACAATCAACAATCCCTTTAACAACTCCAAGAAGAAATGAAACTTTTGCTTATAGTGAATAGAAGTGTTTCAATAGGCAAATAGGAGAATAATGACTGGGACAAATTTAGGTGATTAAAATTCTGGACTTGGAATATGTAGGTATAACTAACTAACTTTGGGAAAAGAATGATTCTATTCAACATAGCAAGAAAGTCAACTCTTTTGAAAGCAAGCACAAGCATTGCTCACCTTACATATTAGATTACATACTAGTCATTATACTCTATTTTATTTTTGAGAAATTTGCATATTAATAGTTCATTTGCATACCTAACTTATCAGAACTCAATATACAGTACCCTACCCATGGTTGGCAATCCACCCTACACCAATAACAATCAGCTGAGACTCCTGCTGTTGGCTAGCATCACAGAACAGTACCCAATTAAATAAGAAATGTCAGAAAGAGGAATCAAGGATTTTGCTCACTGGAAAGAGTAATGCTTTCTTATCACCATGATACAGAATTGATATGAGCACAGGGCATCTTGAGACGTTGTCTGCTCTGGAGACTGAAGATAGAAAGATTCTCAGACAACCATTCAATGAGTTGAGAAGAGGATTTTAAGCTGTGATAGATCCAGAAAATAAGGAACTCATTAGCTTCACCCCAAAAAAGACTCTCAGAGCTGTATCTGAGAAAAGTTATGGGGAAATGTGAAGTTCAGAGTCACTGTTATTCCAGGCTTACAAATTGTAAGTATTAGGGAAAATATTGGATATTCACTGTTTCTTGTGTGTAAAGGACTTTGGGTCAAAATTGAAGTCTATCATTTATAGTTTCTTTTGCACATGTTTAAAAATAGCAAAAAAAAAAAAAAAAAAAAAAAACCTTCCACAAATTCCTATTTTATACATGGTAAGTGAAAGTATCTCTTGGAAAAATTGAGCTCTTGGTACAGCATCTGCTTGGAAAAATTGAGATGGTGTGTAAGGCCACAGACCCCAGTTTTCAATAAAGAAGGCAGTCTGGAAGGCAAGACAATCCCTCAAAGAATGGCAGAAGGGGTGAGACAAAGCACCCCAGAAAAGTCTGCATGAAAGCAGACAGTCCATATCTGACTACTTAGAATAAATGACAGAAGATGTCTACACTTCAGGAGCTTTGGCACTTGATTAGAAGAATCTTTCAGAACATCGCCGACATCCCTGGACTATTCTTGTGGTCAGTAATGACATCACAACTGTCTCTGCAAAAGACATGGAGGCAGGAGACTGCAGAGAAAGGAAATTGGATGAGATTAGAAGCAAAGAAAGCCCAGTGACTAGCACCTAACCAAGGAGCAGAGCATCCTCAAGAATAGGGAAGAGGCAGAGGGAGATTCTTCTGAATCCTCCAGAAAGAACAGTTTCCAGATTCCCTTCTTCAGAACTGTGAGATAATAAGTTCCTGTTCTTCTCAAACCAGGTTGGTGTGTTGTTTTCTTTAAAGGCAAGAAGAACCTATGATAAACATAGGAGACAAGAAAAAGAGAGAATGGCGGAACAAAGAATGACTCAAACGGAGTCCACAAGACATAGAGAGAGAATTTTTGAAAGTCATATTTGGAAAAGTAGACATACATTCTTAAATCCTTAGCTTAAAAGTTTGAAAACTGGTGAAAATAAAGGGCATAACACAACTATTTTGGTTCTGAATTTCTTATTCTTTTAAAAAAATATCTTCTTAGCTGGGCGTGGTGGCGCATGCCTTTAATCCCAGCACTCCGGAGGCAGAGGCAGGCGGATTTCTGAGTTTGAGGACAGACTGGTCTACAGAGTGAGTTCCAGGACAGCCAGGACTATACAGAGAAACCATGTCTCGAAAATAAAAAAAAAAAAAAAACAAACAAACAGACAAAAAAACAAAACAAAAAACTTCTTTTTTTATTAGCTAGTTTCTTTATTTACATTTCAAAGGTTATTCCCTTTCTTAGTTTGCCTTCTGAAAATCCCCTATCCTCCCCGCCTCCTCAACCCACCCCACTCCTACTTCCTGGCCCTGGTATTCCTCTATACTGGAGCATAGAACCTTCACAGGACCAAAGGCCTCTCCTCCCATTGATGACCTACTAGGCCATTCTCTGCTACATATGCAGCTGTAGCCATGAGTTCCACCATGTGTTTTCTTTGGTTGGTGGTTTAGTCCCAGGGAGCTCTGGGGATACTGGTTAGTTCATAATGTTGTTCCTCCTATGGGGCTATAAACCAATTCAGTTCCTTGGGTACTTTCTCTAGCTCCTAAACAAGACTGAGTTTCCTCATATGCTAAGGTCTGTACTGCTCCCTTTACTGGTAGCAGAGAGACTAGTTTTCATTAGGTATTACTGGACTTCAGTACATTTGTAGGCTTATGGGAGGTCAAACAGTATGCGCTGGTGATCCTGCTACCAACATTGGCTTGTAAGATCGTGTTATCTGATGAAATTGCCATGCTGAATTCACATGGTAAATAGTTAGTATGCAAGTCTCTTAGTTTAAAATTCTAAGAAGCTACAAAGGTAAGAGAATATATACCTAGCTAAATATGTCCATTTCATGCAGCTATGCTTGAGAAAATATTGTTTAGGTGCAGATATACACACACATGTACACACACACACACACACACTACACTGCACTGTAGAAAATGAGGGCCCATGAGTTTATGTGAACTAGCCATCATTGAGTGTGAAGGCCTTTCAAATTCCTAACTGATCTAATCTGGGACTAAGAAAAGTTTATATCTGACAGTGAACCTATGACTTGTAGATATCCCCCTATGTTTAATAACTGCTGATAGCAAAAACTGACAGGAAACCTTGAGAAAAGAAAGAAAAAATATAAAAATACGTGGGTTCAGTTTAATAGAGGGAAAAAATCCTATTGTAGATGACTGTCTTTGCTTAGAGATGGAAGAAACTGAAGGTTATTCTGCTCATTATGAAGGCTAAGAAATTACAGAAGATAAATTTTCTTCCCTTTGAAAACAAATCTTAAAAATGTTCCCTGATAAGGCTTTTAATTTAAGATACCAGAATGAATTATCCCTGTGCATTTTAGTGTGCAAATTGCTTGTCCCAGCATTCAAGAAGAGTGGTAGATTCTGCCTCATAGATTAAAAAAATATATATATCAGAAAGGAGAAAAATCCAGTAGGAATGGGTTTCATCAGAGGTCTTCACCACCAGGAGATGGCAGGAACAAAAAAAAGGATCTGGTTCAGACAGTATCTATTTCCTTCAGTGTAAAATTAATTAGACAAAGACCAAAGACACATGTGCGGATATCTGTTGCAGAGGCCAAGCAGTGTATAATAAGACAGATGCCTGTTTCTGTGGGCATAGGCAGGTAAGACACAGCAGCAAAAAGCAACAAGGGTCAACAGCATGAACAGACAAACCCTTCCTTCTTTGTCAGTTCCATGAAGGTGCTGTCGATTTCCCAGCAAACCAGTCCAATAGTGGGTCACAGTTTTCAAATGAATGTGGCTATGTTGATGTGGGAGCTTTTCAAGTAACCATGGCAACAGCAAGCTTCTGCCTAAAGCATCTTCATTTGGGAAAGGGCAAGGAAAATAGCATGTGACCTGGGGGAGACTATTTTCAAGCTGAGAAGTCAAGGGGGAGTTGGAGCCACTGTGATCTGTCTTTTTCACACCACATGTCACCAGAGTGGCCACGGGCAGCTCCTGCACTTTCTCCTTGTCTCTGTCATTTACAAGTACTCTCAACATCAGACTCAGGCTTTCCCCACCCCCTTTTCATTTTTCTTTTTGCTTGAAATTAAAGTAAATGGCATTATTTTCCTCTTCTTTTCCCTGCCTCCATCCCCTTCCTTGCTTTCTTCTCCTGCCCTGACTCAGTTTTAAATCCTGTTGTGAGAGAAACAAGATAAATTGACTTCGGAATTGACTTCAACACCCTGAAAGTTGAAATTGTAGCCACAGGTCCAGGCCCCAGAGTTAGTGTCCAAGCTGAGCTGAACCTCTGCTGTTATTTCTTCAGACACATTTAAAGTCCTGTCTTCTGTAGGAGCAGGCCATGTTTCAGTCTTTCTGTGTCAATAGAGAGGATTCCTGGTTTAGGACAGACTGAACACTTGTAAGTCACTCCAGCAGTTTAACCCCTGGGTAGAGTTCAGATAAATGCTGGGATCAGTTCTTTTGTGAACTCTCACATCTCTTTGCCAAATCCCATCTCAACCTAGGGCTTCATCACATATCTCCTTTGTCCTGGGACCCTGGTCTCTGTTTCCCCTATATACAAACCAGGCAAGGAAATCCTGGAACTCAATCATCCTCTTCTAAATTGTGATATCTGACTCCATTGACTGCACATGAATGTGCTCTGAGGACTATGTTCTGGAGGGTTTGTCTACTGAGTGTATTGCAGAGTCAATTGTTGTTCATTAGAAGCTCAGTCAAGCTGGGACTTTGCTGAAGGTTGTCTCAAGACTTCAGCTCTATGTTGCCTCTTCCAATCACACAGCAGAGTCCTGAGTTGCTTTTGTCCTCACGCAGGCAAACCTTCTCTAGAAGGACTATAAACAAAGGTCAGTAATAAGACACTTACCCACCATGCATCAGGCCCTGCATTCCAGTGGCAAACACTGCCAAGTTACTTTACAGTCTTTGTCTTTCACTGCTTTCTGCTGGCACTGAAGGAAAAGGCTGCATTGCTCACTGAATCTCTTTGGAAAACTATTGTATGAACATAAAGAGTATGATTTTAGAGGTTGTGAGTCAGGAAGAGTAGGAGGTAAACCGTTACCTCATTTACACTATCTGGATAAATGTAACCTAGCACAGAAGCCTCATTGGAGGTTGTTCACTTGGTATCAGTGGAGAAGCTGAGTTAAGGAAAAAACAAACAAGCAAACAAACAAACACCTTAGAAATCAGTATTAGGATCTGAGACCATCACTGTAGTGGACTCAAAGAAAAGACTTCCCTTTGTCTTCATCTATTTGTCCAAGTAAAAATTTTCCCATTTACAGCTGGAAGAAATAGCTTCTAGTCTATGTTATTGTATCAAAAGAAATTAAACCGTGTGTAACTCTTCAAAAATTTGCCCACTCTAACAGGCTCTTTCATCTCCATCATGTAATTAAAAGTAAAACAACTCCAGAAGTTGAGGAGAAATAAGCAAGGCAATGTGGGTTACTTGCTCTTTTTCTCCAAACTCCAGTCACCTTTGTGGAATGATCAGCATCAACTACTGAGGGAAATGTTAACATCATCTATGAAACAGTATTCCTTGGTTGACTCTAAATATGTGTCTCCGTGAAGACACATATTACATATCAGTGTTATGTCCCTTTCCTTCTCAGTCAGCCACACTCCCTACTTCCCACCAGTACCTTTTCCTGTACATGTGAGGTCTCTATTAAAGAATCACTCCATCAAGCTTTTGAATAGCAAAATCCACAGTGTCCATCATCCTTAATGAGTTGTGCCCTGTTGCTTCCCCATCTCATAAGAAACACATGAAGAACACATATTATTAAATGTTAGGAAAGACTGTGAAAAAGGCACAATGACTGTACCTTTTATAGATTCAGAAAATCTCTGAGATATTCTACAGACATGTTATTTTTGAAAGAATCATTTTATAATCATTTTCCCTTTCTATTACTTTACTGCTCTTTTATTTAGATTCTGTGCCATGAAAATATTATTTAAACCTTACTTGGCTAATGTACTGATTTTTAAACATTATAATGTGCTATTTGACATTCCCGCTGGTCCCATTTCTTGCACTGAAAAATGCATTAATCCTCATATCAATATATATGTATATACATTCTTTTGCCCGTAAAGGAATAAAAAGATATATTCTGTGCACACATTAGAGCGGTTGTTACAAGTAGAAGACAGAAAGAGAGAGAGAGAGAAAAGAGGAAGTGAAAAAGATTGAAACAGAAAATGAGAAGCATATAAAGCAAAGAGAATTGGAAATAAGAGTTTCAAAGTGTACAAAGAGAGAGACAAGGAATTCTCAAGTTAAAGGGAATAGATGGAAGAAGATCAGAGAACATTTATAACAGAGAAAAAAATCAGCAAATAATAACCAGATCCATCATTAGAAGAAAGAGAGAAATAATTAGCTAAGGTAGTGACAGCACATCACAAATGCTAGCAGGAAAGGGACTGGCTATTGCTGACCTGTCATTTACATTGAGCAGAAATCTCTGGTTATCTGTAAAACCAGGCACTCCTTTTCCTCCCAAATTCTGCCAAAAATATTATCTTCCAAGTATTATTCTTATTAATGTTTCTGCAGGAGGCATAAAAATTACAGATGAGTGTGTGAACATAAGCCGTGTGGTTAGTGAGGCAGGGGTGATAATTAGAACATGGTGTACTATGCAGTAAACAAAGCTATTATGAATGAGAGTGTTCTTTATAGAGTGTTTAAAAAGAGGATGGAAGTAATGGACTTCCCTGTACTAGCTTAAAAGCTCAGCTTGTTTCTGCCCTGAGAAATCAAAGGACACTTGAGTTAATCAGATGGTGCATTGAAAATCTAGTTAAATGCATACACAAACATTGCAAATATATACTTTATTCTATATTAAATAGCTTTCTTTCCTGATACCGTTCCTATCAACAACATCATGTTTTGAAGCTAAATCCCAACAATTTATAAGAAATAAATTTCATGATTTTGAAATCATATTTTGAGCATTCCTTTAATGTTTATTAATAATTATGGTTTGGAGATCTCGGGATGAGCAGAAACAGCCTTTAAATGCTACTTTGACCTTTGAACTTACTGAGTGAATTTCCATCCATCTAAATCAAGACTATCTGTCTCAGACAACTCTTCTCCATTATGTAGTTTTGATCCTCTCCAGAGCCATAACTAGAGCTAAAAATATACATGAACACAGAGAAATGAGGAGGGCAACTGGGGATTGGTCCACACAATGACAAAGGCTAAGAAGCTGAATGGTAGACCACCTGCAAGTGGGAGATGAGAGTTGTTAGTTCATGTCTAACAACCCCTTTATCAGGGAGGCAGAGAATTCTCATTGCAGGCCTAAAGATGTAGAAACTGAAATTCCATTGGCAAGCATACTAAAGTCCAAATGTCAGAGATACTGAAGACCATTGTCTTTTGACATCTGGTGTCTCTGGAGCCTAAGACAGGGTGAAAATTCTCCTTAGTCAAAGTTGTTCATTCTCTCTCGACGCTCAGCAATTGTTTAGCATCCACTTAACTCAGATGAATATTTAGTGCCTATCACATTGATGTAACTAAAATTCCATTAGGATATGATATAAAGGCAAGGAAAAGTTTATTTTAGCTAATTGTTATAGAGAGGCTCAGTTAAGTATGACATCGGAAGACAAAAGGTGAAATTCCTAATCCTGGAACAGAAGTATTTTTTCAGTGTTGTAAACAAGACAGAGACTACAGTATCAAAGCAGGATAGGAAGCAGAGAATACCACTGGATTAAAAAAAGGTGACACCACTAAAGGACCACCCATAATGACCCATCTCAATCAACTGGAGACCTAAAGCTCTTAAAGGCCACACCCAGCCCTAACAACCATAACAGTTTGAGAACAAAATCTCAAAAGCATAATCTGTGACTAAGGCTTCAAACCTTAACTCTAACTGAGGCTAGGGCTGACTTGTTCATTTGTCAAATGCCAGACATTCCTGGAAATTTTCTCTCAGACAAAATCAAAAACTATATTTTACATACAGTTAGGTATCTGTGGTCTAGTCAAGTCTATACTTGATGTCAACCATCACACTGAAGAAGGCCAATGCAATTATTATTATATTTTGGAACATTTCTTCAAATTATGTCATATTTATGAAATAAAATATTATTATATTCTTGCTCATATCCTCTGAACCTTAGTTATAACAGGGCATGTTTTACACTTTGAATTTTACAATCTAACTATATTCTTTCTAATTTATTTTCAGGTAGGCTATATCTTAGTTATTATTAAATATGCTAATATTAATTTATTAAATAAATAGGGATGAGAAGTAACAAGATTATAATACAAACACAACACACTATAAACATGTAGCAAGCTCTTTAGTAACAGAGGCAGGAGTAGGGGACCGATAGATAGCCTTATACAGAGTTTGCACTTGAACTGGTGTGTGGAAGTGGGAAGAGAGGACTCAGAGTGACCTTTAGGGATTTAGTGTGGTTGTTCTCTGACAGAGATCTTTGAGGCATGCTGCATATTTTTTAAAAAATGTATATTTAGTATGACTCTAATTTGGCTCATTTGTCCAGCCCTGGACACTCGTTTGGGACTAAGAAGAAAAGAAAACATGGCTGATGATTGACCAGGAGTGATGGAGGCAGGCTTTTAAATAGCACAGTCTATTAGTGATGGAGACAGGCTTTTTAAATATCCCAGTCTAGAATGCAGGTGCAACTGTAACAAATGACTTAACCTTGAGGGATGTGTAGTGTTCAAAACAGACTTCAGTGGTCTTTCAGCTTTTCTTCTTCAATTGTTCCCTTTCTCTACAAAATGGCTACATTGCCCTTTTGAAAACAATATGTCAGGCATCACAGTCATCTTCTCCAGGGGCTGCAGGGGTCCACATTTCTCACAAAACTCTATCCATGAGCTTCAGTTAGCTTGTAGGTGTCCTCTGAACACTACCAAGATACAATCCTCTTTCCTTCCCTTTGTCTAAGGATTACTGCTACTCCTCCAACACAGCTAGACTTTGTTCTTCCTGTTTTGAGAGTGTCTCTCGGTTCACTTTCTTTTGCTGTCATTTCAAATACCTAAAGTTAGCTGAGGGCATTTCTCTTTCCAGAATGCTTTGAATGAGTCTTCCCATCCCTTCTTCTTCCTCTATGCATAAAGTCCTCTTATATTTCTTATATCACTGATTGCCCCTGAGCATACATTACTCATCAATCCACCTATTTGATTTTACACTAAGAAAGGAAGCTCAAGATGTACTGGAACTTAGATTTGTGCACTGCAGTGCCCCTCATATTCAAAATAGTTCTTGTCACTTAAAAGCCCTTCAGTGAATATTTGAAATGAGTGAATAAAAGAACAGGGAGTAAAATTTTGAGATAGTCATTGGAAATTGTTAAAAGTAAAACTTAAGTTCAAATTCAATTGTTTTCCAAAACTTTACACTCTGCTCCATTAATCTTTCCTGCTTAGTGAGATAAGATTTGTTTAAGATATACAAGCCAACTTTGGACACTTCTGTATTAAAAGATGATAGAAAAGTATCAGAATTATGATAATGTTGGATTTATTGCACACAAGATCCTGCAAGCTTCGTGGTTAATAATTCCACAGACCAAAGACCCATACCTCAGGGAGGACAGCTTTTGTATGTGATAAAATCTTAGATTCTTAACCTTTATCCTAATTAAGTGAATGACCAATATGAATTTGAAATATTTAAGTACAGTAACCTAAACTTAGGCAGAATTATTTTACCAGTATGAATCACCATTGTTCATATTCAAAGCAGGAGTTGGGACTTTCAGTGCTCTTCAGACTAATCCACATATAGATATATTTAGGGACAGAGAAATCTTTTATCTTTTCTGAACATTTTTCTCCCGATTGATGAAATCTACGAATTATAAAATGTGCACTTTCTACCTCATTCCTCTTTCTTAAGCCCATTCCGTTCTGCCAGTACTACCTAAAACACCTCTGAAGTCTCTGTCGCACAGCATGGGAAACCACCAGGCAGGCACTGTCCATATTCCCATTGGGTTATATGTGTAGGACAATGAGAAAGTGACATCACTGATGTGAGTGACCTTGATGAGGTCACCCTTCTTTTTCTTTGTTTTGTCTCCTGTCTCTGACACTGCTCCATATTCTCTCCCATGACCATCCAGACATCACTGAAGTAGAATTATTTCAGTAGTGAAAACAAAGCGCAGTGCAAATTCGAAGCTTGCCGACTATTTCCCTCTTTTGAGCCTTCATGATTTTTTCTTTTCTATCAGTCCTAGAGAAGGTCGGATGAGAAAGGCTTGGTGATAAACTCACTTGTAAAATTGTTCTCACAAAGCATCTGTGAGCAGTAGCTTGATCAAAATGACAGACATCAATCAGAATAATAACTTCAAATATGAGATTTTCAATTAGCAAGTGAACATAAATAAACGTGTCTGGAAAATCAGCATAAGGAATTTTAGACACAGACAACCCATACATAACAAAGGAGAAGAGGGCATTAGGGACAAGGCATATTGTTTACCAAATGCAAAACAGACTTTCACAACCCAGGGTTAGAAAAGACCCAGAGAAATCAGCTTGATGCCAAACACACAGGAAGAAAATGTGTATTTTAATATGCTTCTTAGCTGTCAGCCTTATTAGACTTTGAGATCAAGCACTGACTTCCATTTTGGAAGGGTGGGATGAAATTAGTCTTTCAATGCTGCTGAGCATGGCTTTGCGGGTATCTCTCACCAAATGCAGGAGGACAGGTTATTCATCAAAACGGGGAAATTCTGAACCACAGAGAATACCCTGAAGGAGAAGGAAGAGGAATATTAAAAAGATTGGGGAATTTTTGAGAAATTTTGAGTTTGGCTTTGCAACAAACTGAACAAACCGAACTTTGTACAAAGAGTCAGACTGGAGAATAAACCCTGACTCGTACAATCAAGAGAAAAAGGCAGCAACAGGCTTCATTTTCAAGCTCAAACAAGGACAGGGAAAGAAAACAATTCTTGCTAGTTGCATGCCTCACAGACTACATGAATATACTGTAATTATAACAGCAACAACAGAAATAAGCCCCTCAAAAATGTTCTGCATATTCCATCTTTCATCTGAAAGCCACAAAGGTCTTTTCAAACAATAACTCATTAGTTTTTACAATACCCTGGTGAAGAGGAGGGAATACATTGGTTATTAATACTTTGCATTTCCATGTATTTTTCCTCTCAGGAGCTCAAAGTAGGGGTGGATACAGATTGTAAAATAGAAACCAGTTAAAATTGATAGGTGAATATTGAGAAAAGTTTTGCCAGGCTATGAATATATACTTTGGGGAAGGCAAAAACTTTTTACTCATGGAATAGAAAAAATAGTAAGAGAAAACATGAGTGTCTAAAAATTCTTTGATGCTTTTTCTCATATGCATCCCCAGTAGCTTTCTGTTCAGATATGGAGTAGGTGCTACTGAGGACAGACAGCTAGGGTCATTTCTTTTGTTCCCCATCTTTGTATTCTCTGGTTCATCTTAACCAGTAGCCCATTGTCTTAAACATGTTTCCATTGCTGTGATAATTATCATGACTCTCTTGTTACTGTTCTATAGCTATGAGAAAACATCATGACCAAGGCAACAATCACCAAACCCAGACATTATAGTGGATGCCAAGAGCTCCTTCCTGACAGGAACCTGATAGAGCTGTCTCCTGAGAGGCTCTGCCAGAGTCTGACAAATACAGAGGTGGATGCTCTCAACTAACCATTGGACTGAGCACGGAGTCCCCAATGAAGGAGTTAAAGAAAGGACCGAAGGAGCTGAAGGGGTTTGCAGCTCCATAGGAAGAACAACAATATGAACCAACCAGTACCCTTAGAGCTCCCAGGGACTAAGCCACCAACAAAGCAAAACGCACCAGCCACACATGTAGCAGAGGATGGCCTTGTCAGTCATCAATAGGAGGAAAGGCCCTGGGTCCTATAAAGACTAGATGGATGCCTCCGTGTAGAGGAATTCAAGAGTAGGTCTGTAGGAGTGGGTGGGTGGGTAGGGAAACACCCTCAAAGAAGTAGGGGGAAGGGATAAGGGACAAGGGGTTTGGGGGGCACAGAAAAAGGGGATAACATTTGAAATGTAAATAAAGAAAATATCCAATTTTTAAAAAATTATCAGATAGCTTGCTTACAGGTTCAAGGGTGAGTATATGATCTCTGAGGTAAGGGTCCGGATCAATGAGGTAGGTAAGCAAGCACGATGCTGGAGGAGTAGCTGATAGCTTACTTTGATCCCCAAACAGGGGCACAGATAAAGAGGGAGAATGATAAAGACACACAAACATACAGAGAAACAAAGAGACAGAATGTACAGAGACACAAAATCAGGGAGAGAGAGGAAGGGAGGCAGAGAGAGAGAGAGAATCACAAAAAGAGACAGAGAAACAGAGGGGGTAGAGATGGAGGAATGCAGGGAGGTAGACAGATACACACATGTGCGCTTGCGCGCGTACACACACACACAGAGAGAGAGAGAGAGAGAGAGAAAGAGAGAGAGAGAGAGAGAGAGAGAGAGAGAGAACTATGCTGATATGCTTTTTGAACCCTTAAAGCCCATCATCAGTGATACATATCCTCCAAAGTGGCCATAACTCTAATTCTTTCTAAATAGTCCATTAATTGGCAACCAAGCCCTTAAATACAGTGGTGGCCACTTTCACTCAAACCATCACAATGGTCAAAAACAAGTTGGTGAAGAAAGGGTTAATTTGCCTTGAATGTCCTGACTCAGGATGTATTCAGTGAAGCCAAAGCAGGAACTCCCTGTAAGAACCTGGAAGGCAAGAACTAGAGCCATGGAGGAATGCTGCTGACCAGCTTATTTCCCATGTCTTGCTCAATTTGCTTTCTTATAAATCCAAAGGGCATTTGAGCAGGGCAGTATCACAACCAGTAGGCATCACTCCCCCTATGTCAGTCATTAGTCATGACTTTGCCAGACTTGTATATGGGGCAATCATACAAAGGTATTATTTTCAATTAAGTTTCCCTAAACATAGATATGCTTAGGTTTGTCTGAAGTTGACAAAATCAACCTGTACAACCAACAATGTCCAAAAGTGCTAGCATTATTTGTATTTCTCTGACTGGCCAGGCTACTGGGGAGAATCTCACAGTTGATACATCAGGAATGGGACCTGGCTACTCCTACCAGAACCACTGTAACTTTCTCTTCTCCATATAATAGCCACACACTTTTATAAATAGATGTGATTACCAGGAGCTAGCTTAAATAAACCTGTACAGATTGCTTCCTCATGGGTACATACGTATTTATGGCCATCTTACCATCTTGTCAAGAAGCAGAATAAGAGTCATTGAAAATATCTCACTGGAGCTGTGGGAACATGGAATGTTAAACCAGATAATCTGTAATAACTCTTGGAGAAATTTTAATATACATAATTATGGAGACAGCATTAAACAGTCTTTGGCCAAATACCAATAGAAAAAGAAAATCAGTGTATTTCCGATCTAATATCAACGCACTAATATGGAAAAAGAACCCATAGAATTTACTAGAACATTTTCATCATGAAAGAGCTCTTCTTGTGTTTCCATTCCTGACTTGAGATGTAGGGTCACTCTTTTATCCACTAAAGATTTATGGTTCCTTTTTATACTATGTGTCATAAAATTTTAAATCACAAAGGACTGGTTACTACTATAAAGATTTATTAAAAATAAAATTGTTTTGAGTGCCATAGTGTTAGAAATTCAATTGAAATGGTCTTTCCCACCCCTTTCCTTTCCCAGTCTTGTACTATTTGGGGTGAGCTGTCACACGCCTGGCAGCCTTCCTCACATTATGTCTATCCATTTTCATTCCATAGACAGATTTCCTGGTGTAATACCTAGAAGTGGTTTTGTTTGTGATGCTTGCATAAGATATTTTCCATCTTGCAGATCATATCCCCCTATAAAATAACCTTGCTTTGATAGTCAGTATTTCTATGATGTAGATATAGTTTAATGTATTGTTGTCTTTAAAATTTCTAATTGAATAGTATTTCAATTAAATGAAATCATATAAAAATACCAACAAAGACTGAAGAGGCGCCTCAGAAGCACATTTCCTTACAATGCAGGCATCCCTACCTTGTAATTGAATCACAGCAAAAACTGGGTGTGGCAGTAGACACCTTTAATCCCAGGACTCAGGTGACAGAGGCATGATGATCAGAAGTTCAGGTTCATCATCAGCTAAATTGTGATTTTTAGAACATGCTAGCTTACATGAAACACTGTCTAAATAAGTAGATAAGTTAATAAATAAATGAATAAATAAGTAACCATTTGCTTGAAGTCTATTTTATAATAACAAACTAACATTTTATACATTTAAGACAGTGATTTGTGTATGCTGTATAAGAAGTTCACAAAACATAATACAATAAAGATATTTTTTCTGTTTATCACTGAAGTTTCTTTTTTACTTTTATTATATATACTTTTTAATATAAATTGATTTGTGTCTTTTGTCCATGATTGATCTATATTTTCCCTGTGAACTGCTATTTTTCAAACAATGTTTTCTCCATTCTCTTTTATTGTTTTCTAATACTTCTTTTTCACATACTGAATTGCCACATACATTGGACTTATCTTATTTTTTACATTCTGATAATATTTTCAGGATCACAATATGTTTTGAACATTGTCAAAAACATCGGAGAAATACCCACTCTGTCCCTAATTCTTCCTGCTAACTCATGGAACAAGTTCTTCCAATCATGTATTTCTAATTTTCTTTGTGATTGTATTAGCTTTATACACAGTTTTACTTAAACACACTGCATGTGCCGAAAGTATAATATACAGATAGAGTTTCTTCCCTTGCTTCCTCCCAAAACTAGTTTGTACCTTCATCAAATATTTTTATTTATCACATTTGTTAGGCTTATTCCTGTACAACTTTCCATAATAGATATCAAATATCTTTTCTATTTGTCAGCTTCATTGTTGCGAATGCCTGAGCTGGGAACAAAATGGTGGATTATTTTAATGTAAATCTATAGAGAGCTGTGCCACTAATCACTTAACTTCTGAGCCAATTATAAACATTTGCATTACAGACAGGCTGACCATTAAGTTTTGGGACATCTGGGTACTCTCAAAGTTCTTTAGTTAGTTTTTATTAGGAGAAGGTTGCACTAAAGATATTACAGCCGCCTTTAATCCCAGCACTCAGGAGGCAGAGGCAGGTGGATTTGTGAGTTTGCAGCCAGCCTGGTCTACAAAGTGAGTTCCAGGACAGCCAGGGCTACACAGAGACTGTCTCAAAAAAACCCAAAAAAAATAAAATAAAATAGAATAAAATAAATTAAAAAGACATTACATATCTGTTTACCACCTCTGACTGTTTTGAGTTTGGACTTTATAGTGCTACTGTTTTCAGGACCTTGATCTTTAATCTGCTGATGCCAGACTCAGAAACATTAAAACCATTCTTTCAGCCATCATGTTACCTACTGTGATGATAAATGAATTAGGCTGTAACCAAGGCTCCAGATAATACTTTCCCTTATCAAAGTTCTTTTGGTCATGATAGTTCTTCAGAGCCACAGAACAGTGACTAAACATCGTGATTCCTAACTAAGACAGTTCCCAATCCAGTTTAACAAGTCATTATTTAGCAAATACAATGGCGACCTTTACCACCCTTTCTGGGATAGAAATTGAATGTGCTTGGATAAAGAATATATAAAATCAAATAGAAATTCAATAATAAGAAAATGACTGACAGTGTTTCAGAGCCTTGGACATTTAGAGTTGCTTATTCTCTTACTTTGTAATTCATATAATCCCCTCAAATTCCCCATTTCCCTTTTTCAAAAAGTAATTTGGTCTAAACACACACACACACACACACACACATATATATATATATATACATATATATGTATATATATATACATATATATGTATATATATATATACATACACATACACATACATATACATATACATAGTGTGTGTATACATACACACACACACAGTCTGATTATGCTGTGAATATCTTGTAACTCTTTTCTTTTGGGTTCAGCTCGTCTTGATGCTGAGATTTCATTTTACCTCTATGAGAAAGGTCAAGTCCAAGAAAACAACTGACAGTAAATGATAAAACAGATACAGACAAGGGGAATTTACTTGGTGGCTCTTGGTGGAATGTTGAGCTAGAGCAGAGACCCTGGAGATCTCTATGGGGAATCCTCACAAGAGTTAAAAGAAAATCTACAATATGGTTTAACTGTACCTTTCCTTGGCCTTTCCCAAAGGATCCTACATCCTACTCCACAGATAGCTGCACAGCTATGTTCATTATCACACTATTAACAATAGATAGGTAATAAAAACAGAATATATGCTCTTCCACTGGAAAATGGATAATAAAAATGTGGTAAAAATGCACAATGACATATGATAGCCCAAAAAGAAAAAAATAAATCATGTGATTTGTGGGTAAGTGGGAAATACTATCCTAAAAGAGGTAACATACACCCAGAAAGATAAGCATGCATGTGCTCTCTTATGTATGGATCTTAACTGTAAATCTTTAAATGTTAATGCATAATCCAGAGTAACTACAGAAACTATGAATGTAAAAAAGGATCATGTGGAGGGTGTAGAGAGAATATCTTGTGTATTCTATGGATTTATCAAATTTCAATTAAAAAATAAAACCTATGGCCTATAAGAAAGGGTATGAAAGAAGGTGGAAAATTTGGAAGGCAGAAGATTCTGGGATAGAGACAGGGTGGGAAATCAACCTGTGAAGATGGAAAGAGACAGACACATGGTACTTCAGTACAGATTACCAGCCATGTGACAGAATGTAGTTACCTCATAAAATAAGTAATTATCTTCAGTTAAGAACTAGTCAGAGAAGAGCCTAGCTATATGGCCAAGATGTTTGTAAATATATTCTGAGTCTGAATTTTACTTATGCAAGCATGGAGCTGGAAGGAAGAACCAGGTCATAAAATTTACAAAAAGTTACTCAATGTGGGGTGCCAATATACTGAAGTAGGTCCTTAAAATCAAAAGTGGGCTTCTACTCTGATGTTGATTATTCAGTCCCTAGATAAAAGACAGGGTACTTTTATAATTAAACTAAACCTAAATCAACACTAGAGCTGGCCAGATATCCACCCTCTAAGCTATTCTAATATACTGCCCAACCTGGGCAGCTCTTAATTCTAATTGGACAACCGTCATGGCCATGTTATCATGACTCCTCCTCCATGTGGTCTTGTCCTCTCTCCATATTCTTGCTCTCCTCCTCATGATCTCCTGCCTCTAACCTCCAGCCAGGGAACCAAAAACTCTACTAATCCCTTTTGCCCAGCCACAGGCTGTAGGCATCTTTATTGAACATTCAAGAATAACTTGGGGGGCACGTTTACATAGAAAAGCATCTCTTGGGTCTACATGAGGATTCTCTTGTGCCTTGGGTCAACCAGGCATTGGCAACCAGTATTTCACATTGCAATGCCTAGCAGAAGGCCAAACATCAACAGAAAGTGTTGCACATACAGCTTTAGAGAGGATAGTTGGATGCAGATGTTATCAAAGGAGAATGGAGGAATTTTAAAGAGAAAGGGAACAATTACTGAAGAAGACAGGGTTGAAGAACCACAAGTAACATTACTAGACTAAAACTTAGTACACAAGTACATAAATTATATATGTGTGCACATATAAGAATTGAGATAGAGATATTCCATTTTGTGTGTTAATGTTCCCCTCAAGAACCAGATATTTTCTATTAAGATCTTCAGTACCAGGAATGGGAAACCTCTCTTCATTTAGGGAGTTCTAAGAGTCTCAGATAATATAGGCTATTGCTATTACACTTGGTTGCTCCCAGAAGCTAAAGGTAGGCCCATATTGATGAAGACAACACACACTATGGATACAGTTATTAAAGGAACTGAGCTTGAACTGACCTAGAAGAGCCATTCTCAAGACTATTTCTCATTGTATTTAACAGTGCAAAAAAACAAAACAAAACAAAAACAAACAAACAAACAAAAAAACAAACCTGCTAAAGCTCGAAAGAAGCCAATAGTCTTACCTACCTGTGAAACTGTGAACCAAAATAATGACAAGATCCCCAAGGTATCTCTAAGCTGACAATAGTGGCAATTTAATCTCAGAGGCAATGATTATATGTCTAATTTGAGTTTAGATCCATACAATAGGAGAGAATTTGTGTTGGATGATGTAAATCACCTATCCTGTGCCTTGAGGTCAGACCAATAGCAGAAACTACTACTGACAGTTTACTAAATGACTGACATATCCAAAGATATGTGTCACTCTCATCCTTCATCAAAGAACCCTTCCTTTGCAGCAGATGGTGTCAATTAGAACAATGCAGAAAATTCCTGAACATGAGTTGTCCACCCGAAAATGATGAATGAGTGATATTATTCTATACTTAAGGATCAGACAAGTTCAAGAAGTGAGGTGAAGAAAGACTGTAGGATTCAAAAAAGGTTAAAAGAACAGAGTAGCTGTTCCTAGAGTCTTCTATATATGAAGCTGCATACTTGGCAATATGGACACTTAAACAAGGCCTGGATAGTAACAATAAGTTTGCATGCCATATTGAGAAAGGGAAATACTAGACAGGCCACATGTAGAGCTACAAGGAATAACCAGCTGCTTCCATGATGAGAATAATATATTTTCATGTATATGGCTGCTGTTAGGTTATCAAAACCCAAGAGTTCTACCCTAAACACATGCAATATGAACAACACTAAAGGGACTAAACATAATGTATCTATATGTACATATGTAAGTATATATTTATGTGACAATAATAATTAAAGAGGAACGGGCAAGAATATTTCAGAAAGCAAGGAATAAGAGAAGAGATCTGTTGAGGGGAGGAGGTTCAATCCCTTTATAAGTGTTGCTAATTTATTCATACTGCTGCCACTCAAAATTTTTCTAGTGAGTTTTAACATTTGTCACAGAGCTCAGCATGTTGTTTGTTTTGTCCCAGCTTGTTTCTTCAAGATTCTTTTGATACATGACGTTCCAAGTAACCTTTCCCTTGGCTTCTCCATCTGGACTCAGTACCATCTTCCCCATGCTTCCCCTATATAAAGAATGAAGACTCCATCATCTTGGCTGACAATATTTCATTCCATGAAAATCGGTTAACAGAATGCCATGTCTTATCCTGACCAGCTCTCCAATTTCTACTCCTGAGCTGAAGGCTTCGAGCCTTCTTGGGGCAGGCCCAGTGCTGACCCTGTGGCCCCTGCATCTCTAGGATGTGCTTCTTCACTTTCTTTTCTTCCATCGATCCTAAAGTGCATTCCTTGGAGGTAGGAAGCAAATGCTCTTAATCTCTACATCTGAAAAATAATCACCTGTACATAATAGGAAGCCTTATCAAATATTTGCTAAATTTATAAATAAATGATTAACATATTGAAATTCAGTAAATGATTCACATTGAGTTTTTAGTGTAAAGACAGATGCTCTTAGTAAATTAGATTCTTAGAAGATGTATCTTGAATATTATCATGTAAAATATTTTCTATTTTGAGGCTATAGTATTGTTACAGTTTTTCCACCCTCCCTTTTCTCCTTTCAAGTCTTTCATAAACATCTCATTTATCTTTTGAAATTCATGGCCTTAATTTTCATCAATCATTAATCACATATATGTGCACAAATGTATATACCTATATATTCCTAAATATAGCCTGCTCAGTATACATCATGTAAGTGTTATCTATACTTTTGATATTGAATAACTAATTGGTATGTTATTCCTTAGAGAAGTCCATTTTTCCAACTCCCAGCATTCCTTACCAGATCTTTGGGTATAGTTGGAGTCTCATGGGTTTACCCTATAATTTTGGAAGGTTTAATGTTGTTTTCCCTATTCTGCTGTGTTTAAGCAGTCATGTTTGTGAGACTTCATGTGGGTAGCTTCTGACTAGTCGAGGAGATACAATCTCAGAACAACCTCCCTAACTCATTGTCTCTTAAAAGCCTTCTGCCCCCCTCCTCTGCAATGCTTGCTAAATCTTAGATGTGAAAAGAGTTTGAAGCTGTATGCTTTGAGACTCTATTACATAGGTCTACATTTTGATTGGTTGTGGTTTTCTGTAGTGATTTTATCTGTTGCAAAATTGTTTGCCTTATAAGGGATAAAGACTACACTTGTCTGCAAGTGTAAAGGTCCATGTTTATAGATTGTTCTTAGGACTAATGCTGGTTTAGTAAAGTAGTGGGTGTGGTTTCTCTACAAATAATCATGACTTCAGTATCACTAAGGAGTTGATTAGTTTCTAGTAGCTGGCATATTTTTCCTCTTGGTGAATCCATCTTAAGTTCAATTAGAAAGCAGTTGGTTACAACCCAGGTATTTTTACTAAACCCATAAGGTCTTTTATTCCATAATGATCATTGATGTGGTTCATAGGCCCCATAGCTGGCTATTGCTCTCCCTCCTAAGAAAATTACAAATGATCTTCTGGTCCCATGAAATCTAGTTCACAAGGAAAGGCTTGTCAAGTCAGTACCAGATAAGGGTCTCTGGGCCTTGTGTGTGAAGTACACAGTGTCTTCAGCAACAATAACTCACTTTCTACCTCTGCAGCACAACCATGGGTAATAGTAACAAGATGTATGTTTTCAGTCTCATGGACAACCTTGACCAATTACTCAAACTAGGGCTTTTCATATCTCGTGTTGGGTCTTGGGTTAGATGGTCTTTAGTTCTTTTATGTTGTTTATTTGTTTTAAATTTATTTGTTTGTTTGTTTGTTTGTTTATTGTGTATGAGTACACTATAGCTGTCTTTAAGCACACCAGAAGAGGTGATCTTTAGTTCTTTTATTTGCTTATTTGTTTTAAATTTATTTATTTTATTTATTTAGTTCTTTACTGTCTGTTTACTTGTCTTAAACTTATTTATTTATTTGTTTGTTTATTGTGTGTGAGTACACTATAGCTGACTTCAGACACACCAGAAGAAAGCACCAGATCCCATTACAGATGTTTGTGAGTCACCATGTGGTTGCTGGGAATTGACCTCAGGACCTCTGGGAGAGCAGCCAGTGCTCTTAACTGCTGAGCCATCTCTCCAGGCCAGTCTTTGGTTCTTGATGGCAACATTGTCAATCCAGATGAAAAAAGTTCATTTAATTACAAATGTATTTTTATAAATAGAACTATGTCTATTACAGTTTTAACAGTAGTTGATAGCATGAATCATTATGATGTTTCATTTTAAGTTTAAAGGTTGAACTTAGTAACATTCTAGTGATTAAATACCTGCTAAAATTGTGGTTCTTAGGATACAAGATAATCTGGCTATTCATGGTGCTTATTTATTGAAAATAACTAATTAAACTATCTTACAGCAAAACAGGAAATGTTATTTATTTTACATGGTGTGATTGTGTGTGGGTATGTGTGTGTGTGTGTGTGTGTGTGTGTATGTGTGTGTGTGTCTGTCTGTCTGTCTGTCTGTGATCGCATTCATAGAAGTCAGCGGACAAATTTAAGGAGCGGGTTCTTTACTCTCAGCATGTGAATTTTTGGAGGTTTGGTGGCCATTGCCTTTACCAGCTGAAACATCTAACTGGCCTGGCCTGTGCGAAGTCATTCCAATCCTTAATTTCTGGCATGATTTTATAAATATCGATAGTGTCAGATTCCTCTTCATTTTCTGTATCCTTGCAGTGAGTGCCTAATCATGGTCACTCATTGCTCCCTCTGCCTTCATTGCTGTTGCTGCCTGCCTGCCTAGCTCTGTTACATGAACTTTCTTGCCCTCTATTCTGAGAGAGCCACCCTTGGCCCTGCAGCACACGTGTGCAGTTCCTATTAATTTCAGAAATCGGTAACCTCCAAAGCAATAAGAGTGAATTTAATTTAAAAAGTGCAATCATGTTCTGCCTTGTGCAGAGTCAGACTCGGAATTATTTGTGACTGTGATTTAGCACTATTTCTAGGGGGGTAGCATCTCCCTGTTTAATACTAATAGTCTTCCCAGGAAGTTTCATTAGAGTGAACTGCAATTTTTATTGCTTAGGATTTAACAAACTCCGATCTAAAGTCTCAGTGCCACTTTTGCTAGCCTCCCTGTCACAGACGACATTCTGAATTCTAACAATGGCCTCCTTGCTCTCAGTGCACTGCCTAGATTGCCTTGCCAAATCATACCCACCAGAGACTTCATGCCTCTTCCCTCCACATGAACTCTCTTCTCCTGAAATTCTCTGCTCAACACTTCTGACAACAACCTGTCTGCAGATGTACCAACAGCTGTTGCTGCTAAAGAATGGGCTTGGTTCTCTCGTGGGGTTGAGGATTCCTGGCACAGCTTCTTCTCCTGTCTCTCAGGTTTTAAAGCAATTTTCAGCACACCTGCTTGCTTGAACTTTACTGACAAGCCCTCTTAAGAGTTCACTGAAGAAAAAAATATCCGTTTCCTAGATACTTCCCTGTAATTCTAAATTTCACTTTAAATCTCCCAATAAAATGTTTACCCCTGTGGGTGGAGAGACAATCTATGTTGAGCCAGTCCTGCTTCTCAGGCAAGAACCCATCAGCCCTCATATTGCAGCAGATAAAAAAGGGAAGATCCATTAGGACCACAAGCCGACTCATCCTGCCAGAATTGTGAGTGGCCCAGCACTTCTCTCTTCGGCTTGGGTTGATGTAGCACTATGAGTATGTCTCTCTGGCAGTCCCTCCTGTTGCTGTTGTTTTTCACTCCACCAGAATTTCATTTTGAACCAAAGTTTTAGTCAAATGACTCTGTTCATTTTTATTGGAAAGTGATGCTCTGACGTTCTTCACAGAGTTACCATTTCAGGAACGCAACAGAATAGCATAGAATGTGTTAGACAACAATTCACTTCTTTAACATGCTCAGACTGGGAATGCCTAACAAACAAGGAATTCTATCCTTTCACACTTTGCTTTTGGAATTCTTGGAATGGAAAAAAAAAAGTGTCTCCTGTGTAGAAGACAAGAACCATAGGGGTTTTGGCATCATTTCAATGCTATTTCTTCTTTCAAAGCCAATGACAGACATTCTTAGGGCATTTGTAAAATAACAATGGTACATTTTAGGTTTGCTGTTTTCCACCTCTGACATGATGTCAGCAGAGAGTCAGGGCAGTTCATCACAAGTTCCTGTTTCTACCACCTGTCATCCCACTTCTTCTGTTTCCTTGGCTTTCATCACTGTTGACTCAGTGTTAGTTGATGATGACATACAATCTCCATGCATGTTTAATGATAATGACATACAATTTCCATCCAGTATCGATGGTTTGCCATTAGATTTCAACTGGTGCCTGGAAACCTTCACCGTCAAGCTTTTCTAGTCTTAAATATGACTTTCCACTTTCATATGTCTTCAGGAATGAAAATTTGTCCTATGGCATCTGGGACATGTGGTCATCTGAAGAGATAGTTTATCTGTGAGAATGCTGACTTTTTCTCTGTGATAAACTTCGAGAGACATGGATGACTTCAAGGCTGTGTTTCATTAGTTTTGAAACTCCAGTGAGAATGGGAAGGCACATATGCAGCTGGTTTTAGAGACTGACTGTCTGGTTTTAGAGACTGACTCTCCTCTGGGAAATCTTGACTTATTCATACATTTTATACAGCATGCTCTCTGTTTTATGTGACCACCATAAAGTGGTTAAAATTCCCCCACACTTTTCCTCATTGTGTCTTAAATCTGTTCTTGCCTAATCCAACTGTCTCAATTAATAGAAGTGAACAGTGGGGTGTACACCTTAAGATAACTGCTGTTGCACTGATATTTGGCTGTAGTTGAGTACAGGTGTGCTTTTCTGAGGTCAGTAGCCCAGCTTGCTCAGTGAAGCCCTGAGACAGCTCTACATTTCTTACTGTTTCTCCTGACAGATCTTATAAAAGATCATAAATTACTATCTGCTGAAATATATGAATTTAATGGATTCCATTAATACACACCTGCATGGAAAAAATTCAGAAACACAACGATATGATCAGTCAAACAGTTTTAATAGTTATTAATTACAGAAGTGGGCTATTCATTCCCTACGTATGTGGGAATCTGCAAGTGGTGTATAATACACTTCAAGGCTTTGGGGTTGGAAGAAGAAAATGGGCTTTGGCTGAAGGGATCAAATACTTACCTCAGCTAATGCAATTCCATGCTGGGATTCTTGTATTTACTCGTGGAAAAGAGGTCATTACATTTTGTATGTGAATGTTAAAAATGTTAATGTCATGAAAAATTCAAGCACTTGTGTAAAGGGGGGTTGACCAGCATTTAGTATGGATCATTTCATTTTATCTCCAAGTTCATGCTAATCAAAATGTTTAGATAAAAGCTCAGCTAACCAGTCAGTAAAGTTCAGCTTAGTCTCTTTGTATGCTAACAATGCATTGGCCAAAATGTAAGACATGATGCTCTAAATGAGATTTCGAGGAACAGCAGCATTGATCCAGTTATCTGTTTTCTAGAGGGAAGTGTCGCAACATTTTTACCTAACAATAAAAGATGTCTGTAGTACTGTTTCTAGAGTTCTTGCTTGTCATTCACAAAGCAGTAGGTTCCATCCCTGGAACCACATAAACAGGAGTGGTGTTTCAGTCTTGCAATCACAATACTTTGGATATTGAGGCAGAAGTATGAGAAGTTTAGCATCATCCTCAACTACTTGAAGAGGCCGAACCAAGCCTGAGCTGCATGAGACCTTGTCTCAGAAAATAGAAAAAAAAGGAATAATAATGTAATTTAATAACCACCTGGTGATTTATGCTTCAGGAAACTCAGTAATATATATGGCAATATTGTTATTACCATTTTATAGTAAAATAATAAAACTCATAGGCAGTCTTTGACAAAATCTAAAATCCTTCCATGTACGCAACTATTTTTGTTTTGATAAAGGTGATATCATTCCCTGGAGACAATCTTGGTTACCTTGGCAAGATACCAAAGCAGGTAAAAAGACTAATTGTGGACCAATGAAGAATTAAAGTGTCTCTGTCTGGAATCCCTGCTTACCATGCAGAGCAGACAGCGAGACCTCAACTGACTGACCTACCTGAGGTATTCTTTAGTCACAGAACAAGGAGAGACACAAGGAAAGTCTAAGTGACTGACATAAGCTCAAGGCTAGGCTGGAGAGCCATAGGTAGATCACTGTGATGGACAGTATTACAATAGATCTGATTACCTGACTGAAATGTTCACAACAGACATTCCTTTTCTGATAATAGCATTCAGTAGTTTGGCTGTCTCTCCCATACTCTCATTTTCCCCTCAGGTGTTTGTATTTTCCCTACTGGGTCTGACTTAGGAGAAATTCTTCATATAGTGTGTCTATCAGATCACACATATTTTCAGGACATTAAGCATCACCTTCCCAAAAAATGTTTTCACTTTTCCCTCCAGAAAATGGAAGCATTCCGTTTGGTCTCCTATATATGATTCCCATAATCTACTTTAAAAAAAAAAAATCTACAGGACTGGTAACCCCTAAAAAAATTGGAAGTGAAATAATAAACAAGGAAAATTACCAGTTAAGCATATTAATATATAACCAAAACAAAATAGGTGTTCAGAAATTAGGAACAAATGGATAAAAATTTCAATTCATATTTATGGAAGGTGAGAGTCTATTTTTAGGATGTGAGAGCTAGAGGTAATGTGATGAGGGTATTCTCCCGATCCTCTTAAGGGCTGAAAGAACATGTCTGGAGAGTGAACAAATCATTAATCCCTGATGAACATCCTAATAATTGTCTCAATGAGCAAAGGACATATATTAGCAATGTGCTACTCCCACTATTGGAATTTTAGTGCCTGCCATTTTTATGTGTCTATGGGAATGCAGCATACTTGTTCCAATCTTCATGGTGACTGAGGAAACCACTTCTGTGCATAAAGTTTATGAATTCAAAAATGTGATGTAGATAAGTGGCTGCAGCTAATATCTTTGTTGGTTATAACTTCACTTCAGTATTTGGCAAATGACCAAAGAAATCATTGAGTATTTTATTGTACAGACCACTATCAAATCTAAGCAAACAAGCATATATTGGATCCTGTAAGTACAATGGTGGATTTGTACTTTCTGCAATTAAACCAGAATATTTATCAAAGGAGGAAATCAAAAATATGTTGCTGAATATCTCTTGGATATGACACATGATAAAAATTATGATGGAACCAGATTGGTACCCAAAGGTATGGACTTCTCTTTCTACCACCTATGATGCCAAATGACCTTGCAAATAGAAGCTTTTTGAGGCGGCAGTAGAAGTGACTAAATTAAACATGCTTAAGAAAGCAAACATCTTCACACTTAGGAAAATGGAGAGAATAAATAGTCATGAGCATTCGAAGTGATGGTTGCTGCTGGCTCATTCAGTGTCTCCATCTTGATTACTGTCCTTGATGTCATTCTTGGCATGTTGAGAAGTATTAGAACCAATATGATATCACTGTAATATTTGGAATGTAATTCCTTTCTCAAGTCTCACAATTTGTCTTCTGAAGTCATTATTGTACTTTTTAATGCATACTTTACCTGTTAGGACATAGAAGCCCTGATCTGTTATAAAAGTCAGGTGTTATTTTCTTAGGGGTTTTCTGTTGAGTTGAAGCTCAGGAAATGTTCATTGTAAGCACAGATTTCACCAAGGGAGTCATTCATCTGTTCTGATATTCTACCTCTACATAGAAAGATCTTCAGAAAGCCAAAGGCATAGAATCTTAACAACACTCACACTATTGAACATCAGTTGTAGACAAGCATTTATCATGGGACCTAATCAAATATTAAAACAGAATAGATACAATTCATGAGCTAATGACAGCCATGCATTATTGGGATGATATGAAAGGAACAGAAATTAAGATTATCAAAAGAAAATTAAACACAACTCTGAAGCCAAAGTCAAATATGAACTGTAGTACTGTGGACACCAATAATGAAAAATAGTTTATTATTTTTTTGGCATCGCAGGCCTCAGTGAATGAACCAGATTTTATAATAGTTTTATATTCTATTTACACTTCTCATAGGCCTAAAATGTTCTCATGGCTTTTCAATGCCACAACAATCAAATCCCCAAGGCCTTAAGCTCCATGCATTTCTGTCTTCATCTTTCCCACTATACAATACATCTTCATTTCTCTCATCACAACACACAAACACATATTTTACCATTGTGAAAAGTTCACGTTCATGATTTGTAATGTTGTGCCCTTGGCTTTGACTTTCTTAGAAGACATATTATGAGAATTGCCTTAATATAAAAATATCAAAGGCAGATTAGTTTTTAGTTTCTCTATTTTTTTTCACAAAGTGTACCTTTTTTTTTAATTTTCAAAAATAATGGTCCTACTAGGTATCTTTTATTTAAAATAAACAATCATTGCTCATGTCATTGTTTTAGGTATGACATAGCTACATGGATTTTGGCTCACTATTTTAAAGTTTCAGAGAACTCTGACAGTGATCCATTTCAAATGGATTTTCTAGAGTCTGCTTGTAACTATCCTGAACACTTCATAGAAACAAGGAGAAAAAAGTCAGAACTGGCCTGGAGCTCAGTGCCATCTTCAGATCGGGAGAAGGCTCAGAGGAGTATCCTCACTGTGAGAAGGGTAGATTATTATATTGCATTATTAATATGCAATGGATATGCATTTATTCATGTATGCTTGCCTCTACCTTTTCAACATTAAATTACTTTCTACCGTATGAGAACTTAGTTCCAAATGCTTTTCTGAAGTGCAAATTGTCCGGGAAGAAAAGCTGGTTTTGTTCAGTTGGTATTCACAGCCAGCCCTAGGTGAAATAGTGAAGCTGGTGGAGTTTTTTTTTCTTGGAACTTATCCATGCTAAATGAAAAAGGAAAGAACAAAATCAAGGATGCTCATTCTTGTTAAGATTTGAGGGAGGTGGTGTTATTTTTGTAACCTCTGTCACTGTGCACCTGTCCAACAAACTGAAAGATACCCTGTCATCTTTTTGCAAGGAAGGGTAGCTCGGACATGTGCTTCAGTAAGGAAATGTCTAGATCTCCTAAACCTCATACAAGAATGAGGACATTGTGCTCAGGAATTCTGCAGGAGTCCATGAATTTCTCCAGGAAGCTGTCTTCTGTGTGGCTACTCTGCCACTCAGATGGGCTCCATTTCTTAAAAGAAAATTCTGTTGAAAAAAGAAAACAAGTTTTCTGACAGAACTTTTGGTCCACTCTGCTTACTACTGTTATTTAGGAAAACTGAAACCCAGTGAAGGTCTATTTATACTTGTAGACAAATGGCATTCTAAGCCTTGACGAGAGGTTTCTTTTCCTCATGAACAGTTGAGAAGATTGCACCAAGTGCTGAGAACAAATGAGAGTTGAGTAATCAGATGTACACAAGACAATCATAGCATCCCTTCTAAGAACCCAACACCATTACAGAAAATGTGGTAGAGAGAACATGGAAGGCAGAGATAAGAATAGAGCTATAAAATATCATCTTGTGAACAAGACAAACTCATTGCAACATAAACTCAGATCAGCTGTGAATGCTGCAAAAAGAAAGTGCTCACTGATTGTCAGGCAATGTGGGAGTTGGTGACTGGGTTGAGGAATTGGATTTACCCTCTCTGATGAATTATATGCTTCTGGAGGTCTCAGGGACAAGGAACTTATCACCTTCAGCTTCTGACCCAACGTGGACTTTTTCAAGTTCCAATGAACGCTAATGTTCACATGGCAACACTGGTTAAACTAAATTTGTTGCAAAAGAAAACCAACAGTCACGAAGCTAATAAGGACATGAGGAATATAATATGGGTAGAGAGAGGAAACTAATCATGATACATTTCAATACACAAAATTAATAATAAAAATATGTTGGACAATATATGTGTGAAAGTATGGGAGAGACAGAGAAGGGAGAAGAGAGATGAAGAGAGAGAGAGATTGAGAGAGAGAGAGAGAGATTGAGAGAGAGAGAGAGAGATTGAGAGAGAGAGAGAGAGAGAGAGAGAGATAACAAGCACTACTATACACTCATGCTGGAGGTGGGGAGAAAGGACATCATATATACTGCCCTGAGGCTGCTAGTCTGGCAATCTTCTTATCTCCAGTTCAGAGAGTTGGTATTACAAATACCAACACAGAATTACTGCTTCTTTATGTAGGGACTGGGATATGAACTCAGTTCTCCCTGCTCATTCTCACCCACTCTGCCATCTGTCTAAGCCTCTCTGTCGTTTCATATGCACAATAAAACTGGAAGACAAAAGATGTCAACAGGATTCCTAATATGCATAAATGTTTTGCTCTCAAAATGGCATCATGTGCTCTCCTTTGAAAGTGTTTTCTGAGATTGCTCATCTGTTCAAGTCACAAAGGCTAGAGTGTGTCAGAGGTCACCTATACTTGTGGTCGGTATCTGCTTCAGTCTCTAGTCACAGCCTCTGCTCAAACAGACTTGGAACAAAGGAAAATCCTTTGTTCTGTTGTCTGTAGGACAACAGAGTCTTGCTGTCTGTAGGATACAGGATTTGTATACAACAACCCTGCTGTCTGTAGGATGCCACGGGCAGACAACCAAAGCAATGTACTCTGTCTCTTTCTTTGAATAGCTAATGTGCTTCTCAGCATCTTAAACACATTAGGAGATTTGCTCACTGCTATAGGTTCAATTGTGTTACCATAGAATTCATATGTTCTAAACCTCAGTGCTTCTGAATGTCATTATGTTTGGAAATAGGGCCTTTCTAAAGGTAATTAAGCTAAAACGAGGCCTTTAAGGCAGACCCTAATCCAATATGACAGTTGTCCATGTAAGAAGAGGAACTTTTAGCACATAATTTATAACCAAGAATGCTAGAGCAGAGGAAAGGCTGCCTCAGGAGATTATGTATCTATCTGTAAGTCAAAGCAGAAACCCATGGAAGAGAAGGCATCCAGACAGATTGTTCTTGGTTTCTTCCTGCTATAATGTGAGGAAATAAATTCCTGTTCTGTTAAATGCCCAGTCTGTGACACTTTTTTAATGGGAGCCCCTGTCAACTAATGTGCTTCCTTGTTCCGATACACTACATCAGAATGTATGCAATAAGGTACACTGTAATAACACATAAATCCAATATAACATATGATCTCTACATATGTCCCTCACAGGTTGGCTGGAATCACATCTCTGTAATACTTTCTAAAGCAAGACCTAGAGAGATTTTGTAGAGAAAGACACTGAGAGCTGTCTAGTGTTGGAAAAGGAAATTCTCCTCAGCACTGTGGCAGTAACAATGGATCACAGGAAGGAGGAAGGATGGAGAAACACACATGAGCTGACTATTGTTGAACATGTGACTGGTCCACTGACTTCCTGGTAGTCTTTCTGGCAGTATAGCTTATAGAAAGGGCTTGAGATCAGGTACATACCTTCTTCTTTATGCTCACACCTGCCAATAATTATACATGCACCATGTGTGCCTTCGAGGCTTTATTTCCTAAGGACCTAAACAGATCCTTAATGATCTGTTAAGCCATAAAACCTAAAATGTTATGATTTTGCATTTGCTAGTATAAAACCACTGTTGTGATTTTTTTCTTTGCCTTCACTTCCTCTATTTCTTCCCTTTCACTTTCCTCGAAATGTACATTCAGAAGAGTTGGATTGGCTACTCACTAGGAAACATAGGAATTTTGTTCAAACCTTACGACACTCATGCTCAACCATGAGGGTAAGGATGACTGTATCCTATGTAGAAGACATACAAGTACATAATCAGTTACTAGGTACCCCAGGTAACAAGCTTGGCAAAATATTAAGTGGCTAATACTATATTAAAACTCAAATTGATGGGAATGTGCATTTTGTCCCAGAAAGAAACCTCAAAATTAAATCAAGAAAGCCTGTATCAGAAGACTGTGGAAGGTGGACAAACTTAAGCAGCCCATGCTTGTATAGGATACTCTATGACCACAGGAGCACTAGGAGATGTACACAAGAGATAAAATGTGAACTCACAGTGCATGGGACCTGTCACTGTAATCAAAAAGGAGAGTTGGAACACAGAATTGTCACATGTTTTATAAATGGGAGGAACATAATGAAACTAGAAGTAATTTGGGGAATATTTAATGACCAAAAAAGAAAATTAACAGTGTTAAGCATGTGTATATCATCTTCTAAACGTTGTGTAGTAGTTATTTTCTCAGTAACCAGTACATTTTGTTTGTGGGTTCAAAAGCCAGGTAAAACACTCCAGAATTTTCAATAAAGATTATTTGTAGATATTATTATTGTTTTTATAATTAGGAAAATATCTAATTATATGGTTAGATCTCAGCCATTTAAATTCCTTAAAAGTTAGGGGAAAATAGTTCCCAGGAAAGAAGAAATTTTCTTCAAATGCATAAAATAAAAAACCTCTTGCCTATAAGTTTCAGACTTGCAAACTCTCATAATCACATGAGATAATTCCTTAAACACAGTTCATCTAATTTTCAACTAATCTACTGTTCAGTGGCTCTCCCTTTCTATTGGTTGTATTTTTGCTTTTAACACTAATGAAGGGGAATGAAAGACAGACTCCCCTACCTACTCTCCTAAGAGCAAACTTAATTATGTTCTGTATCCTTTGCTAAGACACATGGGTATGGCCTAGTGACCAGGATCTCTGTCTCTCCTGTTTTCCTGTTTCTGTTTATGAAGCTTGGTAGACCCTAGGGCCATGCGTGGTGCTAAACCATGTCACAGAGACATGCATCCTTCCTAGATGAATTTCAGACTATTACTTATTAGGTTCCTCTTCATTGTAGTCAGTAACAACAGATAATTTACTTATGTTTTTGTTCCTGTTGCTGCAGCAGCAGCTATTGCTGCTAAAAACGTTCACAGGTTCTGAAATCTTGCAGTTCCTCCCAGGACAAGTCAAAAGGTTTCCCTGATACTACTGAACAGAGCTTCACCTGGTCCTCACCTAGTACTGCTGAGGCAAGGAGACATCTTCCATGAAGGAAGCACTTCTCCTGTTTCCTGTGAGGACTCTCATCTCACTCTATACAGAAAAGGAGGTAGGACTGACAAGCAAGATGCTCATTCAATCCTATTCTGCAGACACTTAAATTTGGGCTATGCTATAATCATACTCCAATTCAGTTGGAAATGTTTGTTCTTCACTTCTCAAATTGTAAGTATTCAGACAGAAAAATAACCTATTTAGCATATGCATTTTCTCTGTCTTTGTGCCTGTTTGCAAACTCCCTAGAGGGAAACTTATTAACAACTATAATAAATCTTATAGCCAAAGGTTCTTATGTCAGGAGATTAGAATTATCTCCTTTTCTAAAAAACATATTCTTCTCCACAACTTGTCAAATCAATACATTGTGAGAAGAAGCATATACCACATAGTAGGCACAGACTTTGTTCTGAGATTGCTGCATGTTTGTGTCTCTGTGTGTCTTAGCACTCATGCTCTTTCATGTTTGGGCAAGTCAGCTCCTGTTGTTTTAAAGAATGAAGTTACTGAGTGTCATACAAAATGCCACCCACCCAATGCATTAGAAACAGTCATTTTGTCAGTTACAGTTACAGCTTGTGGCTCAATGGAGACAATTTTCCTGGTAGAAACTGTTTAAAGAAAGGTTTTCTCAATACTGCATATAGGAGCATTCATCTGTATTGCATTCTGTGAAAGATCTAGTTCCAGGCAGTCAGTAACAAGCTTAGTCTCTTTCCTTGCCAAACAGCAGATACACTAATATTTCTGTAATAAAAGCAATGGAATAAACCAAGCAAGATAGCATACCTAGAAACCCAGTTCTCTGGAGCTGAGGCGGGAAAATAAAAAGAACAAGGCCACCCATAAGTACTGAGAAGATCCTGACTCCTGTAGATGGATAGTTGATAGAAAGACAGAAACAAAGGGATAAATCAATGATGGATATACAGTAGATAGAAGACAGAAATATAGATGATAAACACACTATAGCCATATGAGATATGATTATAACCATGAACATAATCATAAACATAAACAGATAGATAAAAGATAGATGATAGATAAATAGCAGAGAGGATGAAGCTATATCTCATTATAGTTTGCTCATATCTTATTTATATCCCGTTCCAAGGACTTAAGTCCTAACTTTGAGTAGAATTTTAATAGGGCAAATTGTCTTGAGGACATGCTACAGTGTGGGAACAAACGACAGACATAAGCAGAAGTGCCAAGATGAAATGAGAGAAGTACACATGGAAAGCAAGCAAATGTGTATTTATCTCAATGGTATTTCCCTCTCAGCAAGGAAACCATTCCCAGAAAGCAGGGAATATGGAATTCACCATAAGCCTGAAGTTAGTGAGAAGCTTGCTATCTTTTTTTCCTATCTCATTGCATCCTACTTGTCTTCTGGAAATGACTGAATTCTACTCTGGCATTCAGTGATTAAGGAGATGAGGTCATTGGTTTGGGCATTATTACTGAGAGGTTAGTGTTAAATTCATGTTTTGACAAATCAGCAGCAGTCAGGCATAGTGGCATCTATTTTTAATCTGAGCAATAGGGAGGCAGAGGCAGGGGAATCTCTGTGACTGAGGTCACCCTGTTCTCCAGAAAAAAATTCCAGGACAGCCAGACTTACACAGGGAAGCCCTTCTTGATAAAGAAGAAGAAGAAGAGGAGGAAGAAGGGAAAGGAGGAGGAAAAGGAGATGAAGAAGAGGGAGGAGGAGAAAGAGGAGGAGGGGAGGAGGAGGAGGAGTGTGCATTTTTAAGAGAAACATCTCTTCTTGATGGGCCTATGATATCTGGATCCTTAACACTTTATTAAGGTAGAGTTCATTATTTTCTGTCTAATTTTTATATTGCCCAGTATTCTGAATCCACTTATATTCTTACTGAGAGAAATATAAGAACAAATACTAGTAGATTTAGAATAAATAATACCTGACCTTTGAATACCACTTCTGTTTTCTTCAAAAACACATACTTTGCCCTGTCTCCAAGATGTGGGTTTTAACATTGGGCAGCCAGAATTTCAGTTCTTTGTAGCACTAGTGAAGGAAGATGACAAAGACGGGGAGGAGGACTAGAAGGAGGAGAAGGGAGAGGAGTACTAGGAGTACTAGAAGAAGAAGGAGGAGGAGGAGGAGCAGGAGGAGCAGGAGGAGGAGGAGGAAGGTGGTACAAGATTTCATTATTTATCTCTGGCTGGCTTGGAACTCACTATATTCAGGAGGCTAGCTTCAAACATACTGACTACTCCTATCTTTCTTATATGAGATATTTTCTTCATTTACATTCCAAATGTTTTCCCCTTTCCTAGTTTCCTCCCTGAAAGCCCCCTATATCCTCCCCCTGCAATGCTCCCAAACCCACCCACTCCAGCTTCCTGGCCCTGGCATTCCGCTGTACAGGGACATACTCCTATCTTTTACTCCTGTGTGCTGGGATTAGAAGAATATCTTACCTATTTTGCCTTCACTGATTCTTCAAGGAGTTATCTCTAACATTGCTCTGGCCTCATGTGTTCAGATGCCCCTGTAACTCCTGTACACCTATGTAATCTTTAACATCTGTCTCAACTTAGTTCCTCATTCTCCTTAGGTCTGTGTTTTCTAACTTCATCCTGTTTTATTGTTACCATCAAGGTGACTTGGACTTGGTAGCTATTTCTTGTGGTCAATTTAAATTGCCTTAGATAAAATTTTTGGACTCAAACTGATGTTCAAATGGGCCGTGTAAAGTTTACTGTCCAAGTTGATGGGTCCTCTGCTTCATTTGTTCATTCTTTCAGCCCTCAGATAAAGCTAAGGACAGCCTTTGGCTGTCACTGGTTGAATCATGATATTTTTCCTTTATGTCTATAGATTTATAATATAGAATGATGCTCACAATTTCTTTTGTAGCATAGCTTTATATACTTGGAAATTAATTTGGAAAGAGAGTTTTAGGGGACGTATATGGTATCTGCAGTTAGAATATCAACAAACAAAGCATCTTCAAGTTAAGCATTTACCCTCTTATGTCATGTAATCATCGATGATGCAATATACTTCTCTAGTTAGAGTAAAAGTAGGCCTGGGGTTAGAAGCCATTTGTACTTCTTTGTTCTACTTGGCATAGGAAGGGGAGGGATCACCTCATATCGTGGGCAGTAAAAGGTCAACTGTACATCAGATATGCCATGTGGAGAGACAGAGGAGGAAAACTGCATAATGAAAATAGGATGAATAAAGAAGTAAACAAAGGGGAGGGAAACTTTGTCCCTGCTCATTTCTGTTCATCTTCACTGCCCTCTTTTACATTAAATCACATATCCCAACATTATGGGCTCTATGGCATGTTGACTTAAATTAAAAAACAAACAAACAAACAAACTTTATAAGCTCACTTATTTGAACAGTTAGTCCCTAGTTGGGAAGTCAGTTTGGTTAGGTGGTGTAGCATTGCTTCAGGTAATATGTCATTGGTGGGCTTTGAACTTCATAGTCACTCTCTCTTCTAGTTTGCTCTTTCCACTTACTGTTTGTAGCTGAAGATGTGATATCTTAGATTTCTGTTTTGGCCTTCATGTCTGCTGTTTGTTGCAATAGTTACTTGCCATATGAACTTGAGAGCCCAGGAATCATAAGTGCAAGTAAATGACTTTTCTGTAAACTTGGCTTGGAAATTTTGTTTTCTAATTTCAATAGACATGTAGCCAATATACTTGAGTTTCTTAAATATTAGTTCATTTTAAAGTATTCTTAAAATCATTTTTAAAAGACGGCTCTCTGTTTGAGTAGGTTAGTATAAAGAAACATGCAGAGAAAAAGGACACAGCAGGGAACTACTGTATTGTTATCTAACCAACCAGCGTTCATCTGCAGGACCTGACCTGATCTCCATGCTCAGGGAGTTGAGCACATACTGGATGGCTTCTCCTCGTTAGGTAGGTGTTCAACCTATAAAATAGAACCAAGATTCAGGCATGGCAGACTGTTTGTCAACCCCATCCCTAGAAAGTAGCATATTGTACATTCCAGAAGTGTTAAATATGTATTATATTATCATTTTCACTCATGCCTCTTGATCATCTACCCTGAAATCAGATATAATGAATTACACTCAAACCATACTGTTTGTTAATTTACAAGGTTTATAGCAGCATTTAAAAAACTTTCAGGTCAAAATGTTATACAATATTTTGGTAATTAATTAAGTACAAAACTTGTTTTACTGAATTAAGCAAACAATCAAATATTTTTATAGAATCAATTCAAAATAAAATTATTTACAGAATATTGTATTAATTATGTACATTGATAAACTCTGTTTTAGTAATAAATTTCGTATTAGATCTGGTGTTTAATCTTGTCAACTTGAGTGGATTTAGTGTTATGGTAGAAACACATGTTTGGTTAAATCTGTAAGAATACTCCAAGAAAGGTTTAACTAAGTTGGGATACTCACCTTAAATGTGGTTGCCACCATCCCATGCACTAGAGTTCCAGTCAAAATAAATGGTAAGAGCAAGTCAAGCACATAAATCCATTGCTCTGACTCCTTGCTACAGATGTATTGTGACCAGCTGTCTAGTAATTGTGCCAACAAACTGACCTTGTACACATAGATTATATTGTAAAAAGTGGATCCAAAATAAATCATTGGAGGGTAATGTTGATATGGGAGTATGGGGGATTATAACTAACACTAAAGGCCTTTGAGAATGAGAGACAGAAAACTATTGTAAAGTTTTCTAAAATATATAAATATATAAGAAAACTTTAAGGGATAATACTCTATAATCTATAATTGGATCTAAGAAACACAGACACAGACACACAGACACACACACACACACACACACACACACACACACACACACACACACACACCATACATATGGATACACCTACCTAACGAGGAAAAGCAGCCTGGGCCATCCAGTATGTGCTCAACTCCCTGAGCATACATATGGCAAGGTAGGTATGGATTGCCTTTTTAAGATTTGTTGGTAAGAGGATTTCCATATACATCCAAGAATGGCAAGATGTTGCTATTGTAACGTAATAATAAGACCCTATTGATGAAGAAAGCAAATAGTTTAATCATAGATCAAGAAAAAAATAAAAAAGGAAATTTCCTGGCAGCTTCATCCCTACTGAGTAGATTTCATCATGACAAATGATTTTATGTGAGCTGATGATGATAAAAATAAACAATGGAAAAATAGCCATGAACCATATGATGATAACACAATATCTATGTAACCAGTTATAATAAGACTGGTCTACTAAAGCATCCTCACTGGTGTAATACTGGCATGAATGCTATGGGAGTAGCCAACCACTTTTTCATTCTGCAAGATAGGACTTATGTCTGATACAAGCTCCTGGGCCAAACACCTTCAGATGTATAGTTCATGGACCACATAAGAGAATCTAATACTATTAGTAATAAATTCCCTACTACATTCTTATTTTTATGCCCATAGATTAGTGAATCTCTCAACTGTCATCACAGAAACTTTCTTTTCAGTAAACTAAGATCATTAGAGAGACTGAAACCTCAGCATATAAATAATAAATTACTGGACAATCAACATCCCTGGGCACATGGCAGGTATGAATTTGAATGAATGATTACTAAGAAATTACTCTTAATCTCAGAACTTGGCTCACCACATACTAACTCTGAAATTTTATATATGTTACTTTTGGAAGTAATATAGACAAGCAAGAGGGCAATTTGTGTATTTAGGAGAGTTCTTAACAAATAGAAAATTTTAATAATTATTTATGTTATGTGATTGTCCTTTGAGCACCAGAGCTAGCTATATCCATTTTGATAGCCCAAGACTTGTTTTACTTCAGACTGAATGTGGGGTGATGCCCTTATCTGAATGTGCTTATTCTTGCCTGCTGTGACATGTGGCAAGAGGTTTCAGTCAGAGTTTCTGATGACATTCAGGTGGATGGCACCGTGGTGGGTACAGATGGCCCTTTGGCAGAGGGTCAGAACAATGACTGGAAACCTGAACCATGTATGCTCTTCCCAGGAGACTGATTGGTAGGGCTAGTTGAGAATCCAAACTATTATGGAGCTGCTGTGGATGAACCTGCAGGTTGGCAATCAGAGGATGGTAAGGCTTTCGATAGCCACAAGTACTGGTTCCCTGGCAGTCAGAGCAATTCTATCTCCACTGTTTCTGGTGATGGCACTTTTCTACTCTCCATCTGGGGGGCTAATCCTGGCTCAGAAGTTGAATTATGATGATCAAGCATCCTGAAATAATTTGAAAGTGAATGACTTGGGAAAAGCCACATTTTTCCATTTAGATTTTATTCACTTATTATAAAATTCTAGCAAATAATAAAAATATTACACACCAAATTTAACCAGCCTCAAATTCTATACATCTTAAATAATTGTATATTAAGAGTATAAAATCTAATGGGAAAAAAGCCGTTTTAAGATAGCACTATTTGAAGTATTACCTCTATCCATTTAAAGAATGTTAATTTTGCCATTGTGAACACAGATCCTAACATGATTGTCAATAGACAGGGCCACATACAAAATTTCATGCATCTGTTTCAGGGCAGTGTTTCAGTCATCCTTGTAGCTACCATGTAGCCATAGGTGAAATGTTGTGTATCCTGAAACTGATGGCTAAACTGTAAAATGAACTATATGTTGGACTCTTTGTAAAAAGCCAAGTTTTCTGTTCAAAGAGCTCCATAAATTATTATTGATTTACTCACAGATTACTTTACTATTCTCTAATTATTTAATATTACCGTGGCCATTTGTGCATGTAATAATTATTGCTTATGGAGAAAACTGATATTTAACATTTTTAAATACAAAGATTAGGTTGTAATTATAATTATAATAAGGTAATATAGGCAAACATGATTCAATTGATAATACTATCTCTTTTCAAATTATTTAACTTCCACAACTTAAGTGTTTATTTTGTGGGCCACAGTAAGTCCTGGTGGCATTATTGAATGACAATACCATATGTTATATGTCTAGGAGGAAACACAAATTAAATTCCAAAGCAGTAAAATAAGCATAAATTCAAGACTGTTTTAAATAGATTAGTGTGTAATCTGACTATGGTAAAAAATGTCTAATGGTCTGAGATCTTGATGAAGATGACAAAATCCATTACCTATCAGATGGATGAAAGACACAGAGTCCAGTTGAGGTTTGAAAACAACATCTGGTTCCATCCATTTGCCTAAGAATTTCATGAACTCATTGTTTTTAGTAGCTGAGGAGTACTTCATTGTGTAAATGTACCATATTCTCTGTATCCATTCCTCTGTTGAGGGACATCAGAGTTCTTTCCAGTTTCGGACTATTATAAATAAGACTGCTATGAACATAGTAGAACATGAGTCTTTATTACACTCTTGGGGCATCTTCTGCATATATGCCCAGGAGTGGTATTGCTGGGTCCTCAGGTTGCATTATGTCCAATTTTCTGAGGAACCATCAAACTGATTTCCAGAGTGATTTTTACCAGCTGGCAATTCCACCAGAAATGGAGAAGTGTTCCTCTTTCTCTACATCCTCACCAGCATCTGCTGTCACCTGAGTTTTTATCTTAGCCATTCTGAATGGTGTTGAGGTGGAATCTCAGGGTTGTTTTGATTTGCATTTCCCTGATAACTAAGGATGTTGAACATTTCTTTATGTGCTTCACAGTCATTCGGTATTCCTCAGTTGAGAATTCTTTGTTTAGCTCTGTACCCATTTTTAATAAGGTTACTTGATTCTCTGGAGTCTAACTTCTTGAGTTCTTTGTGTATATTGGATATTAGTCGACTATCGGATGTAGGATTAGTAAAGATCTTTTCCCAATCTGTTTGTTGTCCTTTTGTACTATTGACAGCATCCTTTGCCTTACAGAAGTTTTGCAATTTTATGAGGTCTCATTTGTCAATTCTTGATGTTAGAGCATAAGCTATTGGTGTTCTATTCAGGAACTTTCCCCTGTTCCCATGTCTTGTGGCTCTTCCTCACTTTATGGATGGAAATATAAAATATCATCCCAAGTGAGGTAACCCAATCAGAAAAGAACAAAAATAATATGCACTTACAGATAAGTGGATATTAGCCCAGAAGCTCAGAATACCCAAGATACAATTCACAAAACACATGAAACTCAAGAAGAAGGAAAACCAAAGTGTGGGTATTTCAATCCTTCTTAGAAGGGGGAACAAAATACCCATGGAAGGAGTAACAGAGACAAAGTGTAGAACAGAGACTGAAGGAATGATCATCCAGAGACTGCCCCATCTGGGGATCCATCCCACATACAACCATCAATCCCAGACCCTATTGCGGATGCCAACAACTGCTTGCTGACAGGTGCCTGATATAGCTGTCTCCCGAGAGGCTCTGTCAGTGCCTAATAAATACAGAAGTGGATGCTCACAGCCATCTATTGGACAATGCATAGGGTCCCCAATGAAGGAGCTAGAGAAAGGACCCAAGGAGTTGAAGGGGTTTGCAGCCCCATAGGAGGAAAAACAAAATGAACTAATCAGTACCCCCAGAGCTCTCTTAGACTAAACCACCAACCAAAGGAAACACATGATGGGATTCCTGGCTCTAGTTGCATATGTAGCAGAGGATGGCCTAGGCAGTCATTAATGGGAGGAGAGGTCCTTGATCCTGTGAAGGTTCTATGCCCCAGTATAGGGGAATGCCAGGGCCAGGAAGCAGGAATGGGTGTGTTGGTGAGCAGGGGATGGGGAGGGCATGGGAGTTTTCAGGAGGGGAATGAGGAAAATTTGAAATGTAAATAAAGAAAATATCTAATTAAAAAAAACAATTAGCTGTGAAAAAATTAAAACAGGGAGAAGTCTTTCATAGCACTTAGCATCTCCTGCCTCTGATTTCTTCCCTTGTCTCACCTGGAATATGTAAGCATACTCCACCTTTTCTCTATGCACTCAAATCCCACCCAACTTTCCTAACTTCACTTGTGTGCCACAGTTATGCTCTTATCTTCTTTAGTGTACTAGCTGAAATACTACTCTGTTAGTTTCAAAGCGTATTTAAAACTGCAGCTGACATAATACATCATTTTCTCTTGTTGTTTCTTTTGTCTTACTTCTCCTACTCTGTTTGGCAAGACCTTAAATAATAGAATATTATGAAAGTTATCCTCAAAAAACACTAATTAAAATGGACACATTTTATGGGTCCATGGCATGATGTCAACGGTTGAGATGGGCAAAGGAAAGCAGAACTTGATGATGCCAGCACTACAGAAAATGGGCAATCCCACTAACCCCGTTCTTCATATTGGCTTGCTCAACAATTTAAGAACCACATTATTTGAACTTATTAAATGCAACACAGATTATATATATCTATATCTATATCTATATCTATATCTATATCTATATCTATATCTATATCTATATCTATATATATATATATATATATATATATATATATATATAAACATTGATGAACATGGTTGGAATGTTTATATGTAAAGATTAAAATAGCCTACTTATTAATTTTTTGTCTGCAGTTTAAGCATTTCTGTCATGCAAGGCACATTTACATTGTGATAGATACAGGAATTTGTGGGTAGACAATGGCTTATTTCTTCTATAGTGTTATGCAAGCTCAGGAGGCTACATAAAGGGAATAACACAGGATTGATTCGTGTTCCAAAGTATAGATAGAAAAAAAGCTCCAGATTTATCCTGGATGCGATAATCACAGTGAATGGGACCACAGAGGATGCCTTTGGGTTTTCAACATGCTTTGTGTCAAAATAACAAAAGGAATGTAGAGTCCTACAATCTCAATCATCAGGCAGTCAGATGGAGAATGGATAGTGTATTCTAAGAAACAAGTATCATAAACAGAATCAGAAGATCACAGTGTACATCAAAGGGCCCACACTGAATCTTAGTGTAAAACATGACCAGAATGCAAGAAAAGATGCAAATATATAAAGAAAATGAGATGTGAAAGTCAATACTAGTGATGATGATAAATGTCTGGACTGTTCTTATCATAGATATACATCTCTTCCCATGTGACATTCTTTTATCCCGGTTTGCTTTAAGTATCATCCAAAACAACTGACATGTGGTTTACACTCTTTAATTTGGGATATGTGAAGTCTGATGGCAACACTATGGTGGAATAACAACTACTACAACAACAGCAAAAAAGATTGTAGCCAATGACAGTCAGAGTAAGTATATTTGGCAGCATAACAAGTTTAATAGGAGCTTTGATATAGCCTGTTATGAAGCACAGCCACTGTAGTTACTACTCCAAGCAAGAAAAACAAACAAACAAACAAACAACAGCAACAGCAAAAGGTCGTCAGAAAGTGCTTAGAACTGACATTTTCATAGAAGTTCCAGCCACATTGACTTACCAACATGAAAACACTTTGTAGAGAACTATTTGATCACTAAATGTAATGGAGGTGTAGGTGTCTATCCCGGAGTATACTGCTAACAACTATTTAAGAATGACTGCTTTGGAATTGGGAGTGGTCTGCAGAATGGGGTTAAAAATCTTGGGAGCATTATTGTTCTCTATAGTGGCCTCGTGAATCAGACATCAGAAACTACCTCCTGAAAGACGTCACTTCTCAGAAGGAGGGTTGAAAGCCTTCAAATACAGGCACAGATAAAATAGATTAATTATCTAATTATTAAATATGGCCATTTTACCAGTCTATTAGGTATCAGATTCGGTGAATCTTGATGAATATGTGAGGCTTACTCTAAGGATATAATTCTGCACACTTTAATCTGTTCTTCCTTTAATGAAAAACAAAACAATTTATAACTGCCATCTACTAAATTGTTTCCTTTTCTGGGACAAATCACACAGAATGATTGTTCTTTTCTTATAATGAAAGAAAGTAACTTTCAGGAGTATTATAACATCGTAGATTACGAGGACTCAGAGCCACCAATGCATTCTCTCATTATGAACTGATCCTGAACTCCTTACAGCAGGTTTAGAGTTAGACAGACAACCTGAGCCACTGTCTCTACAGAGCTGAGGAGGAAAATGTAATAGCCCATCAATCTGAAGAGTTTGTTAAAAAAAAATTATACCTGCAGAATCAAAGACAGAACGCACAGTGGGGGAGAAAAGGCATTTTAAAAGAAAATAAATAACTGAATAACATCTATTGGGTAAAAATGGTTCATGTATTCCTATGGTTGAATAAAAAGCATTTGGCTATCTTTGCTTGCCAATAGCATAAATTTCCATTTTATCTTCAAAAAATAAATTATTATGACAGTTTATGAGTTAGGGCTATGAATGACTGAGTTTAGAGTTCAGTATCCTGGGATATGAAATGGATTCCTTATACCACTCTTTGTTGGTGGCTTCTTTAGTTGTGACCTTGAACACTAATTCACTGAAAGATGTTTAGTCTCTGAAGACATACAAATGCTGAACAGTAAATTAGGAGCATAATCCATAATATGTGTAAAGAATTGTCTTCTAATATTAAATATATCTAAAAATCTTTATATTTCAGATATTTAAAATGCAATTGCCTAAATATTATTTTGGAAATGCTCAAATGTTTGCCCATTATAATGTGAAAAAGATAAGAACCTGCCTCTTTTGGGAATATTTATTGTTTCAATGTGGATAAGTAAACAGAAAATTTGTCTAAACTATCTCATTTGCCTTCTCTCTCCCTTCCTGTCTTTCCACCATTTCTACTTTTTCAGTCAGGCTCAAAGACAATCGATTCTCATGGATAGTGTTACATTCTTTTGTAGCTTTTCCTCCTCATGACATTTAGAAATAGCAGAGTTGAAAATCGGCTTTTAATACATGTGCATGAGATATGAATTCCTCTTAAATGGGACTTTTTTTTTATTGAAAGACTCTGGCCTAAGATGAATTAAATAACTAAGAATTAAATATTGCTCTTTATGTTTCTAAGACTAGCATTGTGATATAATCTAATTTCTATTATCCTGCCTTTTTATTAGCATTTAAATTTTTATAAACATTTGCTGGCTCAAAACGGATATTATGTTCTTGTTAATGTTATCTATCTAATGCACTCTCCCCTTCTCATAATAACTTCTAATATTGTTTAACTGTTAGAAACTTATTAATAATTTTTGTATGCCAAATTAACAGCTTTCAAAATCAGCATTAATTATTTCAATGTTTTATTATTTTACAAATAAATATGCTTATGTCTCAACTGTCTGTAGAAATCCATGGGGGTTTTCATTCCAAATTATGTCTAGAATATTAACATAAGTTGAAAAATGGATAGCAAAGACTCCTTGAGTTTTAAACAAATATAAGAGTCAGACTTTGTTCACATTTTGACACAAGTGCTTGACTCAAGGTGATTTTAATATCTGTAGTCCTGTATCCCTTGATGAAAGAACAGAGATAGGACAAGAAAGCATGTATGTTTGTACTTTACATTTTACTGTCTGATTCAATCCCCCCAGACAAATTGCCATTCATTTGTTTTGCATCAATGACAACCTGACAATAAAGTTAAACTTCAAGGCATCTCACTTGGAAAAATAAATAAATAAATAAATAAATAAATAAATAAATAAATAAAACCTTTATTTCAAATCATGAAACAGAAAACAAACAAAGTCTACTGAAATGTTCTCAGAAGGTTTATTGCGGATGTAATTGTCTCTTTCTGATCCTAATGAAGGATCATTCACTATCTATACATTTTACCTTGTGATTGGCACTGAGGCATACTCATCATGTACTCAATCAATACTACTCATTGATGTAAGTTGAGAAGAACTGAAAAAGTCAACAACAGAGTCCCGAGCTACTGTCCTTCTCATGTATTGATACATGCGAATGTGTGTGCATGCATGCACACACACACAAGACAGACACAGTGAAAGAGAGAGAAACAGAGCAAGATAGAGAGACAAAGAGACAGAAAGACAGAAAGGCAGAGACACAGGCACACATAGACAGAAAGAAAAGGGAGAGGAAGAGAAAGAGAGAAGGGGAGAAGGAGGAAAGGGGAGGAAGAATCAAGATTAGTTTGTTTTCATGTATTTGAAATCAACAAAATTTAACCTCTATATGGAAGCAGGCAATCTAAGCTTGAAGTGGGCCTTAATGAAGAAATATATGACCCAGAAGACACAGGTTAGATGGTACTATGTCCCATTCATATTAGTTGTCTGAGAATTCCATGTGATGCTTAATAACTATTCAATAGGATCCAAACACACCTCAAAAGCTGCGTGAGGCTGAACCTCTTTTAGCAGTGCCAGCATCATGTTTGCTTCATTCCTTCGTAAATGTAGTGCTTAATATGCTTTGAACAAGCCTTGGTCCCGTCATGAGAGACAATATTTAAACCACAAATAAATATGACTGTTGGTACTGAGAAACATAACCTTGTTTATTTTGATATAATATTTGTTGCAAATTTAAGTAAAGCCCTACAATTTGCATAATAAAAGTAGTTCTACTGAAGCAATATGAACATGTAATAGCATGAAAAGAAGCACGAAAAGATATACAGGAAACACAAGATGCCAGAATTTCTCTTTCCCCTTATGGATCTCAAAACTCTCACTTAATACAAGTGCTCTGATCAATAAGAATATTTCAGAGAGCCCCAGAAATCATATTCAAAGACTTGAATTTCTGCATGTCTAGAGCAGACACTCATCCCCATCAGTATCTGATAGTCATGGACCTTCTATAAATTCCAGTCATCTTCTTCCACTCCATCTGAGAATATAGCCGGCAAACTGAATGCATTGTACAAAGGATGGAGCGTGATAATAATGCTTCAAAAAGGATTGTTTTTGGAGATCAAGTATAAAAGATAGAAGGAACATGGAGTCATTACTTCCCAAAAACATCCCAAGAAAGAGGCAGAGAGTAATTACCTCATCTCTTCTCTAAAGTGCAAAAGACTCGTTGCTTTTTGTGAATTGGATTTCAAAAGGTTTCTCACCATAGATTAAAAACCAGTTTAATAATTGTCCCCTTTTGTTTGTTTCTCTAGAAAACTGTGCCTCTTTTAAGTTCAAACTACATGGGGGATTCTTGTTCAAATAACTCCATTTTTCTAGATTTTAATTAAAAAATAGGTGAAGACCCAGGTTCTGAAGAGCAATTATATTAAAGTTTGTTGTTCACCTGGTTCCAAAGGAGTCCACCTTCCCAGCTTCCCTGAACCTTTCACAATACAGACAATCTTATCTGCTCTTCATCTTAATGTCTTACTTTCATACTCAGATTCAGCAAGGTAATATATCCCTTGGATGATGCAACAGTAGCCACTCACTTTTAGTTTATTCATGAAATGTCTGTATCTTTATTGTGTAACCGTTTTCCTCAAGATTTAAACACTGTATCTTTGAAAAAACTCCTAAAGCCACAAGAGAAACAACTTAACATATCTCCAGGAAGTCCCTGAAATTGACCAGAGTTTCTAGGCCCCACAATACCAAAATATACAAGTCAAGCTAATGAGAATCATTATCAGATACACAAAGCTACACAGAAGTCTTTGAGACCCTGCTGTCCCTACCAGCCCTACCAGCAGGTGCCTGGAAGAATTTAGACTAACAAGTCCCTTGAAAAGGTCACTCTCTGACCTGCTGGGCTGCTTGTAAATATTTCCGGAATGTTCTTCCCAACAGCAACACAACAAAAATAATTTTAAGAGCATGTACCATATCAACCAAGATAGACCATATGTTACTAACAAAACGTTTCCTAATAAATATAATTTTAAACCAAAGAAAATCTGTTGGCCTCCACAGAGGAAAAAAAAAAAAGTAACAGTACTGGGAAAGATACAGCTCTGGGACACTGCAAATAAAAAACAAAAGAAATGGTACACTTGTAAATAACATGAGTGTCAAAGAAAGAATTGAAATAAAAATTATAAAAAATAGAATTTAATAAAAATGAAAATGCACCCTATTAGAAATTAAATGAAACCCCTAAAGCAATAGCAAGAATAATTTTACAGCTAAGTAACTATTTTAGATTAAAAGAGTAAATGAGAGAAGTGAAATCTACACAAAAGCTGAGATAAAGAAGAGAAAATGGATGAATCCAGAGTAAGCCCTTACATTCACAACACAATTCCATAGCCACTCCTCTCCCCCCATATTCCAGGCCTTACCAGAAGAGAACTGGACCTTAACTGGTGTCTAGTTTGTGGCTTGGAATGTGAAGAATCTTAAAGGCTAATTTTGCAGAAATAAGCAGTATTGGTATTTTTACAACCTGAGTTAGCCGTATGCATATTGATCGTACTTTTCTGTCTGACGATTTTGTAAGTGTGAATAGACCCTTATAGGTTTTGTTGCAAAACTATTAATGTCTCATACATGTCTGATATTTCATCAAAGGTACTGTAAGATTTAGTTCAAAGGCCATTCAATGATCCAATACGCAGATATGGTTTTAAAAGAGTCTTCTGTGTTGGCCATGGGTACAAACATTCCAAACTTTGAGAAAGAAAAGTTTATAACTATCTTAAAAAAAAAGAAGTGATAAAGGATAGCATAATGAAAATTAACACTGCCCCATTGTTGGTGGGATTGCAAGCTCGTACAACCACTCTGGAAATCAGTCTGGCAGTTCCTTAGAAAATTGGACATAGTACTACCGAAGGATCCAGCAATACCTCTCCTGGGCATATATCCAGAAGATGTCCCAACCAGTAAGAAGGACAAATGTTCCACTATGTTCATAGCAGCCTTATTTATAATAGCCAGAAGCTGGAAAGAACCCAGATGCCCCTCAACAGAGGAGTGGATACATAAAATGTGGTACATTTACACAATGGAATTCTACTCAGCTATTAAAAAGAATGAATTTATGAAATTCCTAGCCAAATGGATGGGAGGGCATCATCCTGAGTGAGGTAACACAATCACAAAGGAACTCACACAATATGTACTCACTTACAAGTGGATATTAGCCAAAAACTTAGGATACCCAAGATATAAGATACAATTTGCTAAATGCATGAAACTCAAGAAGAATGAAGACCAAAGTATGGACACTGTGACCCTTCTTAGAATTGGGAACAAAACACCCATGGAAGGAGTTACAGAGACAAAGTTTGGAGCTGTGACGAAAGGATAGACCATCTAGAGACTGCCATATCCAGGGATCCACCCCATAATCAGCTTCCAAACGCTGACACCATTGCATACACTAGCAAAATTTTGCTGAAAGGACCCAGATATAGCTGTCTCTTGTGAGACTATGCTGGGGCCTAGCAAACACAGAAGTGGATGCTCACAGTCAGCTATTGGATGGATCACAGGGCTCCCAATGGAAGAGCTAGAGAAAGTACCCAAGGAGCTAAAGGGATCTGCAACCCTATAGGTGGAACTAACCAGTACCCCAGAGCTCTTGACTCTAGCTGCATATGTATCAAAAGATGGCCTAGTCGACCATCACTGGAAAGAGAGGCCCATTGGACACACAAACTTTATATGCCCCAGTATAGGGGAATGCCAGGGCCAAAAAAATTGGAATAGGTGTGTAGGGAAGTGGTGGGGGAGGGTATGGGGAACTTTTGGGATAGCATTGGAAATGTAATTGAGGAAAATATGTAATTAAAAAAATATTAAAAATTTAAAAAAATGTATTTCAAATTTCTCAGGATTTTGTGAGAATTTCACAAGTGCTTGGTAAGAAATATCTGCCTAGTTATTGGTATGACAGGTAATTTTATTAATGTACAGTGATAGGGCTGGACAAAAATGTCCTTTCATATCTCATGATTCCATACAGGCATGCTTGTCACATGCATGTCTCAGTATGATCATAGAATGTAACTCTGTGAGAGTAGCAGATGTATATTTCATGTATCCTACACAGAAACATTTCTAGGGTCCAGGATAGTACTTCATCTGGAACATCAACTGGAGTGAGGGGGCTACAATCTAATCTGTATACAGAAATGTGCTCTTAATCCAGAAATAATGAAAGAAGAATTTATTAAAAAATAAAGTTGCTTCTTTAGAAAAGAAAAGTATCTCAAATTAGTTAAATTCATAGAAAATAGTAACATTTTTAAAAGAGGATTTTAAAAGCTAATTTAAAAATTCCATTTAGACATGACATACCGGAGGTTAGACAGTCAAAGTCACTTTTTGCTTGTGTTCATGATGATCTTGTCAAATTTCAAGTAATCCACAATAGGAAGACAGAACTTCCTATACAATTCCTGAAGACATCTTTAAAATACCCTCTTCACACAGGCTTCCGGATACTTAGATGCTATTTTGAACTTTCAAATGAAGTACCAAAACAAAGTTCTAGAATAGTAGCTACATTGGTTTCTATTTTTTGTTGCTATGACTAAATACATGATAAAAGTCAGTATCATTCTGCCTCAGTTTGATGATACAGATCCTTCAGGATGGGGAAGGAAAGGCAGTAGAGGACTCTTTTATGATATACATAGATCAGAAAGTTGGAAAATATTAATGGTGGCAATCATGGAACTTACCTTTTTCCTCTCATTTTACCTAATCAGATCCAAGCCCATACAATGGTACAACCTAATCTCATGATGAGTTAAGTTTCTCTCAAACATTTTCAGTGGACTTGTCCAGAAATGTGTCTCCTGGGGGACTCCAAATCCAGTCATGCTATTAGTGAAGATTACACAAGCCAATAGATAAAAATTTTTCCTTTTAAAAAAAAATTAGATATTTTCTTTATTTACATTTCAAATATTATCCTCTTTCCTGGGTTCCCCTCTGAAAAGCCCCTATCCCATACCCCCTCTCCCTGCTCACCAACCCACCCACTCCCACTTTTATATCCTGGCATTCCTCCACACTGGGGCATCGAGCCTTCTCAGGACCAAGGGCCTCTCCTCCCATTGATGTCTGACAAGGCCATCCTCTGCTATGTATTTGGCTGGAGCCATGGGTCCTTCCATGTGGAATGGATACAGAAAATGCGATACATTTACACAATGGAGTTCTACTCAGCTATTAACAACAATGATTTCATGAAATTCTTAGGCAAATGGATGGAACTAGTAAATATCATCCTGAGTGAGGTAACCCAATTACAAAAGAACACACATGGCATGTACTCACTGATAAATGGGTATTAACTCCAAAGCTCGGAATACCCAAGGTACAATTCACAGACCACATGAAGCTCAAGAAGAAGTAAGACCTAAGTGTGGATACTTCAGTCCTTCTTAGAAGTGGGGTAAAAATACTCATGGGAGAAGATACAGAGACAAAGTGTGGAGCAGAGACTGAAGAAAAGGCCATCCAGAGACTGCCCCACTTGGGATCTATCCCATATATATACAGTTACTAAACAGAGACACTATTATGGATGCCTACAAGAGCTTGCTGACAGGAGCCTGATATAGTTGTCTCCTGATTGGTTTTGCCTGTGCCTGACAAATACAGAGGTGAATGTTTGCAGCCAACTGTTGGGCTGAGCATGGGGTCCCTAATGAAGGAGATGGAGAAAGGACCCAAGGAGCTAAAGGCATTTGTAGCCCCATAGGAAGGACAACAATATGAACCAATCAGTACCCTCAGAGCTCCCAGAGACTAAACCACTAAAAATGTTTCTTAAAAACAATAATTTTAAATGTACAAGTCACCACACATAGTTATTTTCCTTTGTGCTTTCTACTGTTTTAAAGCAATCCTCCATAGTTTTAGCTTTCATTTCTTTAAACAGTATATGAAAAGCAGATGGTGTAATAATTTATCACTAATCCTCTTACAGTTCCCATAATTTGCCCATAATGGAAAATACAATGATACTTGATTATCTTCAACAATTGAAAGAACCAACTAATATCAGAACTGAAAGATGCTACAGAATATGCAGCAATTTGCTACAATACAAAGGTTCGAATGGGGAAGGAGACACACACAGAAGAGACAATATGAAGGAAAGATTAGAGATATCTTGCCTTTCAGTATTATGGAGCATAAAATTTTGATGATGATCCAGCATTCTGAAAAGGACTGTGGCTCTTCACCCTGCTTCTGAAGGTCCCATGTTACAACAGGCCTTAATCCCCAGTTACGGGAAGCAGCCACAATACAGCTTGGATAACCAAACCTTCTACACAATCTTAGCTACATGATCACACATTTCAAGAGACAAATAGAGAAATAATTTTATTTTGCTCTGCGAAGGACCCCAACACTTTTAAATCTTAATTTTCCAAGATAATGGATTTGTGAAAATTAGGAAAATCAAACTATTGCAATTCCAATCTGGATAAGCAAAAAATGTATGATACATGAAGATTTCACGTCAGTTGCAGGTCCCTGGTGTCTGTGTAAGTAAAGTGGAGCTGGAAAATACTTACAATGTAAACAGTATGAAGGAAGACCTTGGTACATTCCAGACTGGCTTAGTAGATAACGTTTTCTTAGCACTTTTTACCAAATTCTTAATCTGAGGTAAATATGTCAAAGATAAGTCAATAACAAAGCTCCTGTCTGAAATGGGCAACTCAACAACAAACAGTGCCGGGCTGCCACTGTAAACTGCAGCTTACTTATGAGCAATTGAATCTCATTATTTCAGCCACATTATCTTTTACTACAGTGAAAAGTCAAAGAGTGAAAAAAAAATAGTTTTTCTTCTGATTGAAGTGATATGAATAACCACTGACCTCCCAAGTAAACATGATTGTCCTCTCATCCAAGAGTGGTCGCAAAGAATAAAAACTGAGAAAACACTGTTAACTAAGAAGAGCAGGAAAGCAAGATGCATCATACGTGTGTGTGTGTGTGTGTGTGTGTGTGTGTGTGTATTTGACTTATATGCTCTGTCTTGTGAGATAATTCTTTATTATGTCTGTAGTTGACATAATTTCTTAGAAAGGTGATCTCACTGTCTTGGATAGAATTGCTAATGCTTTGACAAAACACCATGACAAAAGCAACCTGAAGAGGAAAGAGTTTGTTTGTGTTATATTCCTATGTCACAGTTCATCATCAAAGGAAATCAGCACAGTAACTCAACAAGCAGACTTGAAACTGGTACAGAGGGCACAGAGATGGCTGCTTACTGGCTTGTCCCATGTGGCTTGCTCAGCCTGCTTTCTTACAGAACCCAGAACCACCAACACAGGTATGTCACCATCTACAATGGAATGAGTCTTACCACAACAATTACTAATTTAGAAAATGCTCCTTAGGTTTGCCTACATTCAAATCTTATCAAGGCATTTGCTCAATTGTGATTTTCTTCTCTCCAATGACTCAGTCCATTTGTGTCCATTTAACATAAAACTATCCAGAACGGTAACCATGAAGAAAAACGCGCAAGGATATTTTAAAATGTTTTTACAAAAATTTACTTAAAATGTCAATAATGTTATTTATTTTGGAATATGTACTAGTCCCTTATCTTTGCATTATGACTAATGCTAAAAATATAACTATAAATGGAGGCAGGTGCTATGCTAAAATATTAACCATATGCTAATTAGATTATCACCTAACATGTTAGAGAATCATTGAGTTCCTTCTGCAAATGAGAAAAATTAGTCTCTAAACATTGAACAGTTTACATCACTTACATCTACAGAATTAAAATATGGTTCATACTGCCTTTGCATTTAAATAAAATGAAAGATATATTTTCCTTCATTTGGATATTTCCTATCCAATGGCAGATATAACTTTAGAATAACAACATTTTTGAGACACCTTTTTTTGTTGTTGTTCAGATTTTGTTTATTTTGTTTTTGTTTTTCTTACTCTGAGTTTCATTCTCAAATACCTTCGCCAACAATGGCAGAGATGGTTTGCATCATCCAAAGTTATAACAATAAACAGATGTTACACAGCCTCAGTACTGCAAAGTAGGAAAACAATGTGTTTGTGTAACCATTCCCTTTTGCTCTATAGGTTATTCATGACAGTGATAGCATGTCCTAACTCTCATGTCTGTGCATGTGAATCCTATTGAGGGTGTTGATCCAAAGGTAGGTTCATCTGTTTCTTTTTAGTATGGGGACATTTTACAGTAGATGCTCAAACATTGTTCAATTCTACCACTTGAAAAATATAGCCAGCAAGATTTCTATAAGTTCCAGTTCATCTTGGGATATTATATGAGGCTTTGCATTAACCAAGAAAGTGAAAGAGAGGAAGAATTTCTAATTTGAAACAAGCCCCAAGAATGAGAAAATGCATTAGTTCAGCAAATAAATAAACACTTGCTGCATTTAACATCCCATTGTAACTTTCAATAAGTTAGCTGCCTCTACTCAGGCCTCCCTCATACATACTCATGAAAGAGGTGGCTATTGGGTATTTAAAGCTCAAAACCAGGCATGAAGTTAATATCCAGTGCCATTGACTCGAGTGTAGTGGGAGCTTCCAAATGTTTTGTTTCATTATGCAAATTGTAAAGCCTATACATCACTTTTTGTAACATGTCATGCTCAGTTTTATAGACTACCTTCTTTCTGAGGACATAAGACATAGGACAGCCTCTTGAGTCCAGGACTTAGGATTTCTTTCACTCCAAACCTGGCAAAGCTTCCACAATTTGGATCTTAACCAATAGGATTCTGAAAGCAAACTTTGTAAACCTGTCTTTGAGTATATGTTCCTGAAATGTGATCTTTGTAGCTATGCTATTGTCTTCTCTCCATTTGAATTCTAACTGTCTGCTGTATGCTAATTTTGCAATTAAGTAAGCACTGTTAGGACTAGCTAACCTCCTCTGAGCTGACAAACAGATCCAAACATCTCAGAGAAATGAAACAATCAAATTTGATAGTTTCCTAAGTACACACCACTGATCAGTTGTTCTGATACAGAAATGCTGCTGCTCAGTTCACTAAGGAAAGGAAAATATGTTGACCCACTCACTAACTCATAAAAACTACTTGCAAGTCAGACCTCACATATTGGTTCATCCTTTTGGGGACAAAAACGGGGTCTAAACTCATGCTGATAGAGAACAATTTGGTGAATGACAATTATGCAGGCATCCCACAGAGCACATTTCTTTCACCACTGGTCTAGTTTGAATGTTGAAGATTTCCAGATCCGGGTTTGTTCAGGACAATTTAGAGATACGTTACTTTTGATACAGTAATCATCTTTGACTCGTGGCCTGCCAAAGTCACGATTATATTTTTTTTGGTCAAAAGGGATTCACTACTCACAAATTTATTGTTTTACATTAATTTTAATGTTTATTGTATTCAACATCATTTAATCTATCTATACTATATAAATAAAATCATATTTTTTAAAAAGTAAAATCATTTAATAATTAAATAAGGATTAAAAGGATAGCCGGGCGTGGTGGTGCACACCTTGATTCCTAGCACTTGGGAGGCAGAGGCAGGCAGATTTCTGAGTTTGAGGCCAGTCTGGTCTACAAAGTGAGTTCCAGGACAGCCAGGGCTACACAGAGAAACCCTGTCTTGAAAAAACAAAAGGATAAAAAGGATATCAAAGATATTAACTCTGCATAATATGCAGCTGATAGTACCATATTTTCTGAAAATTTACCTATAAATCAGTTATATGAAAATTTCTTATATTCTCCATGGGAACAGTATCATGGTGATTGTGATTTCTAGGATAATATCCCGATTTCTAATTAACTCCTAGGCCTGAATGTTCAAAACAAAACTATGTAACATGAAACAGGATTGCATATAACCTTGTTCTTGCTTAGTAACTTTAGTGAAGACAAGTACTGATTCAAACAACATATGCTTGTTACATATAGCTTATGCTAATATAGAGCCAAGCCTTTTTAATTAGAGGAAAATGAAGAGGCAGGCAGAGACGTTGCAGGTACATTGAAGGGGACTTAGGAGTATTTTCAAGGGTTTATCTGTTATTGGCAGCAGATCTTAATTACTCCTAATTGCCACTTCAGATTGTATGATGTCCTTGCCTTAATACAGGTACACTATAACAATACTTTAAAATTCCAAGCTATGATTAGTCTATTGTTGCAATGGTGATTGCAACAGTGAGGGGGAGAATACAAAGTTAATGAGCAACATGAAGGGTTCGGGAAATGCACCAAGCAGCAGTATTTTCAGCAGTAGAAGAGGAAACAGTAACATTGAACTCGTTGAACTGAGCAGCCATTGTGCAGTTGCTCCAGTGTGTGTCTGGTGTATGGAAAGCCCTGCTTTTCATCTCAGCTCATACTCAGGTTGGGGTGGCACAGGTCTGTAATACTGGACATCACAAAGAAGAAGCAAAGGGTTACAAGCTCAAGATCACTCTAGGCTCATAGAAGTGGGAGGCCAGTCTGAGCTAAATGAGACCCTGCATTGAAACAGCAATGACAAAAATTGCAGCACTGATGTGGAGGTGTTCTCATCAAAAGGGTCTGTCCACTGGTGATAGCTATTGCTGAGAAAGATGTTGATTTGAATCAGACATTAAAGTTCATTTTAATTGTGGTATAGAGGCAAGAACCACACAAGTTATTTACCTTAATGCCACATGAAAGGAGAGACGAGAATTATTTAAATCTTTGTCTATATGAGACTTAAGGTTGCAGAGGGATAGAGAAAGGGATGAAAGACAGAGAAAGTTGAGGAAGTTCAAGTAATTTTAATGTTTAAGAATTGCATGATTCAAAGGGCTTTCTCCACTTAATCTTACTGATGATGAATGGGAGTTCCCATAGTCCCACTTGCTCATAAGTGAGGCTAGGCCTGGGAGTGTGCTGTGTGTTTGTGGAGTATGCTGCACAGAAACTTTTGGTTCAGCTCCTTGTTGAAATTCATTAGGCTTTGTCTTTATCCACATTTTTTTTGTCTCACTCAAATCCTTCCACAGGTTCAATACTGGGCAATTTACTCATAAAAAATTAGAGATTAGATAAATAGATTATTACAGTAAATGAAAACCACTGGCAAATTCAGAATGAAGTGAACATGGGGCTGCTGGAATCAGAGAAAGTAACAAAAGAATTCCAGTGAGTGCTGTATGCATCCAGCACCTACTGCCAGATCGGGCACTGTGCTATGAAGTTCAGCACATATCATTTTGATTTAGCATTTAATCAGTCTTGGAGTGTTTATCTGCTCAGCAAACATCGACGAGGCCAGGAGGCTAAGTGGCACCTTCCTAGGCTGAAGTCAGAGAAAACAGACAGGAGAACAGTGCTGATGGAGCGAGACCACGTGAGGGGCTCACCTCTGTGCAAAATCTGGAGTTGGAAATTGTGCCTTTGTGATCCTGTCATTTCTATCAGCTCCCACCTAGGGTCCCCCTCCCCTTGCATCAACATGCAGCAACAGACACTCATATGGCTTTCTCCAGCACTGACATCTGACAGGAGAATGAAACCACCTTCAAGTATAAGCTGTCTAAGCACACCAAACCAATTCTCTTAAGTCAAATCCTTAGGATAAATAATTCTATTTGTGTATTCACTACCTTCTCTGTGGTCATCCTACATTAGCTTTATGGAACACTAGATCCTCAGTCAAGTGGTATTCCTCTTCCAAGTCAAAGACTTGGTAGCCCAGCTTCCTTTACCTTAGCTGTTTGTCCACAGGTACATGTAGCTTAACAGTTATTCTCCAAGGCATATGGGCACAGCATGAACAATTGCTGGAAGTAGTGCTTGATGGTCTCTGAAAAGAGAGGATGCTCGTGAGTCAGAACCTTAGGAAGATATTGTAGCAACTGCCTATGTACTTTCAAGAAGAACTCTGCCATTAAGTTTGCCAGTAAAGCAGGAAGAAGCCTTTATAGACCTTGCCAGAGGATAACCACATTGGAAAATGGAGTTTTCCAAAACCTTTTTTTATGTGATTAAAAGAAAACATATACATGTTAATGAGTAAGAATTGTATATTGTTTTATACTATATGATATACTCAGACTTATCACTTCTTTCCTGGATGACATGTTATTCAATAGGCACAGTGGAGTGAGTAGGCTCTGAAACCTGGAAAATATTAGAATTACTGTAGAAGAAACTGGACTTTGGCAAGTTTTGCTTACTTTCTTCTAGAAGTAGTTCTCCTCTTCCTTTGGCAATGAACTGTAAGTCAGATCTTGCAGTTTTTCTCTATCGCCATATCCACCACTTACACTGAGGTGATGACCTGGCAAGCTTGGTTAGGACTCCACTAATGACCTGTTTCCCTAAGCAGAGTTGCAGGAAATTAAGTCCTGCTCCTCTTCGCTCATTTCCTCCACCACATTTGTATTTCTCTTTCAATTTTGTAATGAATTCTAAAGTACTTAAGCCTTCTCAGGTATGAAGCCTGATAGTGACAGTCCACAATAAAGTGAGCCTGGGGTCACACAACAATATAGGAGGAAGAATGAGCTACAATTAAGGCAACATAATTGCACATAAGCAACACCCTTCAAAACAGGAGGAATAAATCTTTTGCTCAAATAAGGAACTGGAGATAAGAACACTGAAACAGTGTCATAGAGAAATGCTAAAGCTTACAGTTAAAGACAGTCAGCAAAAGTTCTCAGATATGCTCAAGCCTACAAATAAGCCTGTTCCCCTAAATGCATGACATTTTCTCTCTAGAGTGCACTCAATTCATTCCTGGCCATTGTAGGACAAAAAGTTGAAACTCCTTTTACTGTATGAGTTGGGGTTCAATTGTCAGGGTAATAGCTTCCTGACAATTTCCAAATAAGAACCTGATCAACACAACATTCAAATGAACTCAAGGCCCTCTCTATAGATTACTGTTTTCATTTCAATGGCTGGTTGAATGCACATTTACCTTGAAATGATTTTTAAAATCCACTGTTCCTACCAAACAGAGGTAGTATACATTTTAGTATTGCCTCGCTGTGTGACACCAAGAAAACTGAGGCAGTGTCACAGAAGGATGAGACTGTTAGAGTCTCTCAGGCTCAGGCTAAAATGAACACAGTTATTACTTTTTATCCCTTCCTGTTGGAAGGTCAAAGAAGTCACGGTCTACCAAGAGATGAAAGAAGAACACAGAAGTGGGACATTTCGTTTTATTTAGAAATCATTATTGTCTGTTTGGTTGACTTAAAATTAGCTGTCTATTTGGCTTTGCATTCCATAAGTAGCACAAGTTGTTATAGGATGGAGGATATACCACAGGGATATAATGCTTTCCCTGAGGGTGCAGGCTCTTGATTCAGTTTCTTGTAAAGAACAAACACACACAAACCACACACACACACACACACACACACACACCCCACATGCACATACACCACACACACATATCACATCACAGATACCCACAGTAATAAGGAATAAAGTGCTAAACACTCTGAAACTCCGTGAGTTTATTTGACTTCTAATCTTTGTCAATTCCTGTTTCCCAGTGGTGCCACTCAGTTTTTTTCAAAAGGAGTGCATGGTTCTTTGTGAGAGTGAGTGACGTCATGAATAAGACATGTTAAAAAAAATCAGAGGCCAGGTAATCCTGTAATAATGAGCTCTTGATCAAGTAATAGGAAGGCACATAGAGATAAATCACAGAGAAACAGGCCATAGACACTGCAGCTGAACTGAAGTTGCTAGACAGACATCACAGAGCCTGAATTTTTTTAACTTCCTCACGTCTTTTGACCCTTTCCTTGAATATTTGGCAAAAATGGACAGGTTATTGTTGTGCTGGAAAAGCACTATGTCACAAGTATATCAGGAACTGCTTTTTGTCCTGTTAACCTTTTGAAGGCTATGAAGAACTATGAGCAACATCAAATCCACTTCCCCATTAATAAACAACACAGAAGACAACAACCAGACAAGATGGAACCTTAACTTTCAAGTCTCTCCTTAAACAGCATTGGGAAAGATATGTATGGGGGTGGGCAGGCAAAAGAGAACATATGTAAAGAGGGAAAGAAGGAAAGAAGAAATAAGCTGCAGGCAGTAGAAACTGTGAGCAAATGAAGTCAAGGAAAACCAATTTATTTGATTGTTTTGGATTTTTAAGAGAATCCTCAGTTTTTATGTTTTTATTTATGTTTTGAAAACTTTATAGGGCAAATTTTGATAATGCTGCCCACACAATACATTCTGGTCTTCCCCCCGCCTCCATACCCACTCAACTAACACTCTTAACAAAATAAAACCAAAAACAAACTAAAGCAAAATAAAGGAAAAATAAGGTCTATTTGTATTGACCAACTAACAGAATATTCATACTTCAGAAATACATTCTGCATTTATTTTTTGATTAATTTATGTATTTACATCAAACACTATCCCCTCTAGGTCCCTGATTACATACCTCCATCTTCCAGCCACTTTACTCCTGAAATGGTAGTGCCCCCCCCAACCCCCTGAGTATTCCCCAAACCCTGGAGCAGCAAGTCTCTGCACATCTTCTCTCACTTATGCTAGGCAAGTCAGCCCTGTTGGGGAAAGGATTCCACAGTCAGGCTACAGCTTTAAGAACAGCCTCTGTTCTTGTTGTCATGGGACCCATATGGCTATAGGTCTGCTACATATGTGCCAGGACCTCATTCATATCCCTGTGTGTTCTTTGGTTGGTGGTTCAGTATCTGAGAGTTCTCAGTGATCCGGGTTACTTGATTTTGTTCTGCATACTGTAGAGATCATCCCATTCAAGGTCTTTGCTCTGTTCCCCAACTCTTCCAAAAGAGTCCCTGACCTCAGTCCACTCTTTGGCTATGAGTGTCTGTATCTGTTTCAACCAGCTGCTGGGTAGACCCTCTCAGATGACAGATATGACAGGCTCCTGCCTGAAAAAAATAACTGAGTATCATTAATCCATTTTGCATTTCTTTCCAGATATGATTCTCTGTGTGCATTGGAACCACTACGAGACACTTCACCCTAGGATTTACTGTACTGTATTAGAATATTAGGACACACCAAGACATTTGTCCTCTGGCTTCACTGAAGTAATAGATACAATACTGGACCCAATGTTTGCAGCATTTATAAACCTATTAACAAACAGAAATGTATGCTTAATGTCCAAAGGTTGACTTTGAAGCCAGTGACAGTGAGGCTATAAGAAAATTAGGAACATTGGTCTTTCTATAGAAATAGAGCAGGCATTGATTAGAAAACTTTATGCTTACTAATTAAATACATCTAATTTACATTTGCATAAGTTTTGTTGAACTAAAAGGAAATTATGTTTTTTAAAAAAATTTTTTAAATTTTTTAAAAATTTCACAGAATGAAAACACAAAAAGACAAGCAACCATTTAGACTCGAGCCCTAGCAAATACCCAGCTTGCAATAACATGAAGATTTAATATTATTACAATCAAAAATATAAAGCCTAGTGCCCATCCAAGCATATTTCAATCAAAGTTCTCTTTGGGAATCTTCCTACTGACAATACAATTTCATTCAAAATAAACAATAAGATGCAAAAACTACTGTAAGCAGTTTAGAAAATTACATATCAAATATCTTTCTGGAGCCTGTGGGTCTTTTGAACATTTTTGCTTACCAGGTCTCACTGCATATGCAGATTTAAATAATTCATTTGTTTAAGAGATCTCCTGGTCTCCATTCACTCTTCAACAGGAATTTGCCTAGCAGTCATGTCAATGGTAAAAAAATAAATAAATAAAAATAAAGTTTCATCTACTCATTTGACAGAAATAATATAGAAATAATCATGCTTATGATTTTACAGTAGAGTCAGGTAACAATAGTATATTCACTGAAAATCAGATCTGTATATGTGTGACTTCACAAGCCCAGGTGTTCCCTTGCATATGTACGCACTTAGCATTGCTGTAGGCATGGTTCTCTATTGGATACCTGGAACCATACCTCTTCAATTAAGAGGTGAGAATCACAGAGATAGAAGCCAGTCAAGTCACAAGAGAAGTGAGAGCAAGTTCAGTGACAAGAATTGAACTATTTCTGGTCTTCTAAATGGCACCATAGTTCCTTCCCTCAAGGATACCATACAAGACATTATGTGCAGTGTCCTTCCCCTGTAGCCTCAGAGGACTAATTTCCAGATCCGACGGAGACACAAGAATCTCCCAATGATTTCAAGAATATAAATATATTTTGATATATATTTTGGAACAGCTTACATCTGTTTATAGATCAAACTTCAATGCAGATGTTATGTAGTTGTTACAGAAGCTTGTTGAAGAAAAATGTCTGTGCATGTGCATACAGATGCTTCCTTCTTTTCAGATATCTTTAGTCTGTAATTAGGTAAACCCCTGGTAGCATATATTTTCTCACTCTGTCTCTGTCTCTGTCTCTATCTATCTATCTATCTATCTATCTATCTATCTATCTATCTATCTATCCATCCATCCATCCATCCATCCATCCTTCCATCTATCTCTTCTCTTTCTTAATATTTCTTTTGTTCAGGTGGTTATCAAATGGATAGAATGAACAAAATACAAAAATGACAGGGCATAAAACACACACACACACACACACAGAGAGAGAGAGAGAGAGAGAGAGAGAGAGAGAGAGAGGGCCAGATATAAAGATACACACTCATTTATAAATGTGGGTTCATACTTTGCAATGCCCAAGTTGTTTAGACTTTGATTAACTTGAATAAATCTCCAGTTCTCTCATGTTTGCATGGATTTCCTCTGATGATTTAGCCAATAATAGAATAATAAAATAAAAAGACAACAACAATAAACCAACCCAGGTCTTGTGTAAAAGAGGGAATTTACAAAATCGATGTCTGCTGAACAAGTTGTACTGTAGCAGCTATTCTGAGCTTTTGCTCTAAATGTCCACATGGAGATGATCTGATGATTAAAATGTTAAAATCTTTATAGAGATCCATTTTTATTTCATTCGCAACATTCAAAGAATTTTTTGATTGAGCATGCATCAGAGTGGATATGAAAACACATTTTAAAATCAGTCTATTTCAGACAAAATTAACTCTAAAATAGATTCGGAAGCATTATGGATCATGAAGACTCCCGGTATCAGGGAAGTAGCTGAATGTGTTTGCATGGGCTGGGGGCTATAATGAACATTTAGCTTTTCTCTGTAAAAATCTAGCAGGTTTTCTAAGACACTAACTTCATCAAGTTAATATGATATGACCTAATATATTATTATATATGATATGTTATAACATGCTTGGTATGTCTGTATACAGAAGCATCACTGCACTTAAGAACATGGTAACTCAAAATGTAATACACCATCTCCCCTCTAGCTGCATTTATTCTCTTTCTGGGAATGCCTGCATAAAGAGGATATTTATAAAGAACGTTATTTCAACGTCGAAGCTGGCTTGTATTACTTCCCAAGAAAACAATTCACACCGGGAATTTGTATGATCCAGGTGGCTGAGGACACTTTTTTCACATGATCAACTGAAGAGGACAATATCAGATATTGATGAAAGTAGTAGGTAGAAGTCTGGAGAAATCAAAGGTAATAGGTCTGCTTTAGTGTCCTCAGGAATGATATGGGTTGTCTGTATAAGTAGAAATAGACAGAATGTTTTCTTGCTAACCATATTTGGTATTTGAGATATTTTAGAATAGTGCATGTACTTAGATATTCTCAGTATAGTATGAGAATATAGTTTACAGGTGTGTAGACCAACTAAAATGCACAACACTGCAAGGCTTGAATATGGATATACTACTATAGGATTCATCAACACAATGGGCCTCCTGACATTCATGCAGGAGGTATGATAGAGTGGTATCAGATTCCTACTTCTGTACACAACTTTTAATGTTATGACATTTGAATCAGAAATTCAGTGACTGAGGTATATAGCTCTATCAACAATGCTTATTCTATTAAACTCATTTTTCTTCCAATATATGGCATCAGTGATAGACAATCATAGTAGATAAAATGGAGTCTAACTAAGGGGCTAACTTGTCTAAGGTCACTAGGTTACCCCCACAAAAATATAAAATATGAAATCTGATATCTGAAGCCTTCTTAGGAAAAAAATAGTGATTTAAAAAAGTGAAAAGAATTTTTCCCATGTGCCAATATCTTCGAGGCTTTTCCCCACTTTTTCCTCTATAAGTTTCAGTGTCTCTGGTTTTATGTGGAGCTCCTTGATCCACTTAGATTTGACCTTAGTACAAGGAGATAGGAATGGATCAATTCGCATTCTTCTACATGATAACCACCAGTTGTGCCAGCACCATTGGTTGAAAATGCTGCCTTTTTTTCCACTGGATGATTTTAGCACCCTTGTCAAAGATCAAGTGACCATAGGTGTGTGGGTTCATTTCTGGGTCTTCAATTCTATTCCATTGGTCTACTTTTCTGTCGTTATACCAGTACCATGCCGTTTTTATCACAATTGCTCTGTAGTAAAGCTTTAGGTCAGGCATGATGATTCCACCAGAGGTTCTTTTATCCTTGAGAAGAGTTTTTGCTATCCTAGGTTTTTTGTTATTCCAGAGGAATTTGCAGATTGTTCTTTCTAATTCGTTGAAGAATTGAGTTGGAATTTTGATGGGGATTGCATTGAATCTGTAGATTGCTTTTGGCAAGATAGCCAGTTTTACTATATTGATCCTGCCAATCCATGAGCATGGGAGATCTTTCCATCTTCTGAGATCCTCTTTGATTTTCTTCAGAGACTTGAAGTTCTTATCATACAGATCTTTCACTTCCTTAGTTTTTGTTCCCTAATTTCCTTCTCAGCCTGTTTATTCTTTGTGTAGAGACAGGCCATAGACTTGTTTGAGTTAATTTTATATCCAGCTACTTCACCGAAGCTGTTTATCAGGTTTACGCCGGGGCCTAGCAAACACATAAGTGGATGCTCACAGTCAGCTATTGGATGGATCACAGGGCTCCCAATGGAGGAGCTAGGGAAAATACCCAAGGAGCTAAAGGGATTTGCAACCCTATAGGTGGAACAACATTATGAACTAACCAGTACCCTGGAGCTCTTGACTCTAGCTGCATATGTATCAAAAGATGGCCTAGTCGGCCATCACTGGAAACAGAGGCCCATTGGACTTGCAAACTTTATATGCCCCAGTACAGGGGAATGCCAGGGCCAAAAACTGGGAGTGAGTGGGTAGGGGAGTGGGGGGGAAGGTAAGGGGAACTTTTGGGATAGCATTGGAAATGTAAATGAGGAAAATACCTAATTAAAAATAAATAAATAAATAAATAAATAAATAAATAAACAAGAAAAAATAAAGTACTTCTTTCATTTTCAAAAAAAAAAAAAGTGAAAAGAAAATGCTTTACTCAGTCCTTTTTAGCAGTCATCCTATTCAAACTGCCATCATCATGGCCACCATCCAAACCAAGCTAGTAAATGAAGAAAAAGCAGGAAAAAAAGGGCTGATAGCAAGCCTGAAACAGTTTCATGGACCATCCATGGCCTTTATTTTGCATGCTCTCTCTTACCTTTACCTGGGGAAATTCAATACACTGTGCTCATTACTTGTCCAGGAGACAAGTGACAGTTCTGGGCGTCCCACGCAGTGTCCGGAGAAAGGGGGTCATTTGCTTTAGGATATCTGCAGTAAGGGGCTGAGGCCAGGGACACTTAGACTGAGTGAGACAGAGCAAGTGTGATTGGGATGATAAAATATGGTCAGTTATCTCATTTTTGACAAATAAGTCATTTCAATTTGAGGATGGGAAATAAAAGAACTGATCCTTATTAGACTTATGGAGAGAAAAAGAGGTTTTTTTTTCACATTCTGATACTCTCTTAATATTCTTGGAAATTTCCACCCACCAAGCACAGATTAACAAGAGAATGTTCTATTTAACGTAAGAGCACTATTCTATTCAGATCAAAGAAAGAAAAGCAACTCAAACAGTAGCTTAGGAATCTTCCTTATAGAACAATCCAAAAAAGGGGGGGTGGCAATGTGCTTTAGAGGCAGAGTGGTCAGAGGAAAGGTGACTTAGAGCTGAGGTAACAGTGCATGGTCAGCTTTTCTCTACAACTTCTGCCTGCAGTAGACCCCTCTCTGCAGTTAGGAATCCTGGAAAGAAGTTATACCTATCTTTTGACAAGGTGAGAGTGAGTGGAAAGACTTCCTCTTTGATTTGTAGGGAAATATATTGTTAACTCAACACTTAGAATGTGCAAAGAATTTGCATCTGTGGAGAAAATAGTAAAACACTCACACTTGCTGCTGTGAAAAGGACAGAATGAGATTCATTAGTAACGTGGATGCTTTAATGCAATGGGCCTAAAAGGTGGGAGGGAAGGGTCTGGGCAGAATCATGATAGGGAATAGATGAGATTTCAGTCACTATTTATTTATAAAACCAGCAAGACCCGTCAATATGAGAAAACGTTAGGACTTATGATATCTTACATTTTATTGGAGTAGTGTTGAAATGCAGGCTAAGATATAGGAAAGTTGGTTAAGTCAAGTACAAAGTGCCTTCCTTCTACATAAGTGCTAACAACTGTACATACGTGGTCTCCTATCCTCAAATTGATATGAGCCTTACTTGTCATTTTGTTTCTCAGTTGCATGCCTGAACATACTAATTAGCATCCCTCAAATTCAAAAGTGAATGTATATTTGACAAGACTATTTTTAGATTAATTTATATTGGCTTTCTTGTTTGTTTTTGTTTTGTTTTGTGCGTGTGTGTGTGTGTGTGTGTGTGTGTGTGTACTTGCGCACGCATGTGTGCACATTCCATATGTGTGCAGTTGTCTTCAGAGACAAAAATAAGTTGTCAGATCCCATAGATCTGAAGTAACCTGTAGTTTCAATTTACCAGACATAGTTACTAGGAACTTCATTTAAGTCTCCTGGAAAAAGGCTCAAGTGCCCTTAATTATCGAGACATTTCTCTAGTATCTCACATACATATTTATTTTCACTGTTTTAATTTTTTTTACTAAGGTAGTATCTTAAAGACCAAAATTCTTAGGGCAGGAAGAGGTTACTGGGGTCTGTTTTGTTTCTTCTTTACATTGCAAAGGGAGCTTCTCCTGTCTCAGTGTCCCCAACTCCTACCTACTACATGGCTCCTACCTAAATGGTGTTTGCAGGAGACAGCTGCAGACTTCTCACAGCACATTCTTGCTCTAATCCTTTTGTGCATGTTTTCCACATCTTCAATCTATTAGTGAACTTTAACCAAATAAATGAGACCTTAGAATTCAAACCAACTTGATGTTGTCCACAAATAGTATTAATTCCTAGTAACTTTGGGTATATTCCATAGCATTAGTAGGAATTCTATGACTCCAATCTGGAAGTACAAGATTGTTGAGAGTATCAGAGTAATTGACTAACCCAGGATAAAGACTCAACACCATGGGTCCTTTCTGTTGATGTAAGCATCAATCCTAGCCTGTCTTTTTCCTCACAACAAGCTAAATATTTTGTGCTAAGGAGATAACTCAGCAGGTAAAAAGATTTGCCAGCAAACCTCACAGTATATAATATCTGAGGTCCATGTAATGAAAAAGGAGAACCAAGTCCTGCAAATTGTCCTCTGAACTCCATATATGTGGCAGGGCACAAACACACATACACGCACACACACACACACACACACACACACACACATACACTCATATGCACAAATATACACATGCAAATACACACACCCAAATACACATACACAAAAACACACACTAAATAAAAACTTAGTGTCAATAATCAGAATATGTTAGGATGAAATGATGCCTGATGTTATATCAAATAAAAGTTCCTGCTGATATCCTAGGAAAGTCTATGTAATTAGACAATGAGAAAATATGTATTTCATTTTTCCCTGAGGCCATGCTTTTGAGCTATGATTCACAGCATATCTTTCAATATTCTTGTTGAATATATTCCATAATATTCCTGAAAAACAACTTTGATTCCCAGAGAAAAGATTGGAAAGATGGTGGATTGACACTGCTTGCCATCCTTTCCCATCATATTGTTATCTATATGACCAGCTGTGCTGATCTAGGCTCTCCAGACACAAACTGAAGTTAGGAGAGAAAACTCAACTCACATCTGAGCAAGAAGGTCCAGGGAATCTCCTTCAAGGCTGATATACTTTTAGTTTTTGAGTGTAATCTGCACATGCAATCCTGTCTCCACAATCTAAGTGACTTCATTTAACAATGAGTTCTTTGACATTTTAACTAATCATAGCTATAAACCAGAGTGTCAGATCATCTTAAAACAATTCATTTCAGCCTGGATTACTCTAATACATTTTTATCTTATGGGAGACAAAAGAAGTTGATTCTTGTTCTAAAGCTGACCCATTTTTGTTTTTTCTCAGTTGTCTAGAAAAGGACTTTGTTGTTGTTCATTTTATTTTTAATACTACGGAGGGATCTAGCCATTCCTTGCAAAAGAACTCAGATTAGAGTTATTAGTCAGAAATGGAATGCAGCCCTCGGAGCCTCAGGTAAGGGGGTTAGTATTCAAAGCAGAGACATAGCTGCTCAACTACCCCGAGGAAATCTTTGTCTACCAAAGCATCAGTGGAATCATGCCTTAATGTGCTCCTCTTTCTCAGATTATTCCTTTGTTCTGTATAGACTTTTGTATCTGTTATTGCACCTAGCAAAGAATTCAAATTCCAATGGATTGATTAAACCGATTTAGACTGTTTCACTTGCAGATGGCCCCAAAGGAAAAAAAAAAAACATAAAAATGAGCAAACAAAAAAATCCAAGTTCTTTCCCATCAAGAGCCTGTGGATGTTGTGTGGCAAGGAAAGGGGTGCTCTGTTCTCTTGGTCACCGTTTCTCATTTCTTCGAACTTCCTTAAAGGCTGTTATTGTTTCCCCTTCACGATTTGTAAACAGCATGATATAACACAGTAAAACACATTGTTCCTGGTAATTTGCAGTTTCAGAGCAGACTCTTGATGCCTTTCTCCCTGAGCCATTAATTACAAAACAATGGGACACAATAACATGCAGGCACCTCCTTCAAATGAACATAGTTACGATTATGATTTTAGGAAAGGAGGAGCCATCTCTCCAAGCTGCTGAACTTAATGACTTGTTAGCACACCCAGAGTAACTCGGAAACTTCATCTTAAAGATGATTTTGGATGCAAGGCCCCTCTGCTTGACTGAAAGTCAAGTAAGCCCGTAACTCATAAGTGGTCTCCAGTCTGGAGAGATGAAGATAATTTAGACACACCTTTGTCCCTTAGCTTATCAAAACTTTTGGGAAAAAACATGGCTATGAAGAAACTGGAATTTCCCCAAGACTAACATGCTGAGAGGGAGAAAAGCTTGAAGCCTGGTATCATACAGAGGGAAATTTAACTTCCAGATTGTCAGACTATGTTGCTGGGGCAACTGGGGCCCAGATAAAGATGGGATTTTGTTAGGCAGGACTGTATTGCGACCTGGACTGCTTAAACATGGTAACCCCAATTGCCAGTTATCTCTATTTTACCATCTCTGTGGGGGTCTGGGAATTGACTGGGAAGCAATCACAGATATCTTTCTCCCTTTCTCAGTCTTGCCACATTCCATGCATGTCTGTTCTCTGCTTTTCACTACCAGGGAGGACACCTGGCTTCTGGGGGCATAGATAGTAACCTGAAATTTGGTAACATTGTAAGTCTGGCTAGTTAAAGTATCTTCGGAGGGAAAAGATGTCATTTGAAAGACAGCATTTAGAAAAACAGGAAATAGAGTTTGGCAGAATTTCATCATTGCATTAATCTATCAACTTCCAAACTTACCAATAGAAGATAGCGGAGCTATCACATCAGCCCCAAGTCTTATGTGAATATTGACCACAGCTTTGATGGGCACTCATCTATTTGTCTTGAAAATTGACATCAAATTTTCAATGTTTGGTAGAGTTTTTGACAGAAAGGCTACTTATAACATGATGGTATTTTTTTCTTACTCTCTATATACATTTAGCTGTACCAAGTGAAGGTTGTTACTAATGTGACACCATTCCTGAGATTATGAGAACTACTCTATTTTCTAATAATCAAAAGTTGACTCACCTACTTCATTAGACTTTAAACTTTATGTCAGTGTTGTAATGAGTTGAGAGAGGTATTTTATTTCCTAAATTATGTATTTCAAAATTGCCTGGCCAATCTCAGGCTTTCAATTCTCTTTGGTCTTTGTGATTTAAGTTCATCCTAAGTATTTATTAATGTTGAGTTTTAAATTTTCTTTCCTGTATTGCTTTCAAAGTACAATCGGAAAAAGAAAAATAAAAGAAGAAAATTAATCCTAAAGAGTATCCCTCTTTCTTTGTTTGTGTATTGTGGCTTGTATTCGTAACCTGAAAACTAAAATCAAAGAAAGAAACAAGCAAAAAACCCCACCAATTAGAACAGTGGAAGGTTAATTTTTTTAAAAACCAATGTGTTTATTTATTTAACTGATATAAAGTAATAGCTATTGCTAAAGGGGCCAATCATATACAAAGGTGAAAAGTAAGTTAAAATTTTCTGGCTTTTCTCTGGGTCCTTCCCCAGTTTTTCACAAACTGTAGATTAAAGAGTGTTCATTTCTTTGTGTTTAACATATATATATATGTGTGTGTGTGTTCATGTATACATAATACTGTCACACACATACATATACGTATATATATATATATATATATGTCATTCATGTATTAAAACATGAATTCATTAAAGTGATAACTTTGGCATTTTACTTTGTGTGTTTAAAATCTGCTATAGGAGATGAGACTAATAGATGTCTAAATCCAAGAGGCAATTGAATTTGATCCAATCTGAGCAGAAAAATCCCAAGAATAGATGCAAATTTCACTTAAAATGGATAATCAAGTGAGCAAAAGGCCTGCCTAATCACACAGTGATTGTAAGTTTTCTCCAAAAAAGGATTGTGATACAGAGAACTATTGTATCTTTAAAATAGTAACCCACCTCACCAAAATAAAGACCTGGTGACTAAGTAATGAATTGAATCTTTCCTTCATTCTTCCAGCAAGTACTCATTACAAGCCTCCTACAGATGAGGCTTAGACACCATGTTAGACACCATGGCTGCTGAGAGAGAAACAAACTATGCCCCAGATTACTGTTTTTCACTTAGTGTAAATGAGAACCATAGACCTATTTGAGACAGCAACAAATTTTAGCTCAAGACAGAATATGCATGGTCAATTCTTCCCCAGAAAATTGTTGTTTATGGAGGATCTGGGGAGGATAAAGTGTCTGGGATCAGGGTCTTCAAACAAAATAAGAAAACCTAAGAAGTTTAAGGATATTTGTGGTTGACAGAGGATGCAGAGAAAGCCTTTTTGAATGCAGAGAGAACCTAAACTGGTTGGGACATGAGAAGTGACACTCCTCTCTTCAAATTAGCATCAAAATAAATGGTTCAACCATAATTTGCATAAATAGCAAGCAAGTGATTAGTTTATGGAAAATTCTTACTGCTGTATTAGACTGTGAGGATTGCTAGTGGGAGATTAGCGGTTAGACTAGGGGAGACTAATAATAATAAAAAAATGCTTTGCTTCAACTGTTGATCTTGTCTGCTGCTATTGAGGGTATTTGAAATGTCCTGCTGCTACATCTTCCACTAGAGAATATGCCTGCATTTTAAACTGGCAGAGAAAAACAAACTTGATTAAAACCCCTAAGCTGTATCACACCTGAAATATATTACTGGAAAGACACACACACACACACACTCATACAGAGCATCAAGAGGTCCAATGTTCCTGTGCTTCTGCTAACAACAGCAGAGAAAACATTGATACCATATCTCTCTACAATAAGGAGAAATGCATATATGAAAGTTACTAAACATTGATGTGGGTGAACACAGAAGAGATGAAATGTGGTCTTTTTCTTTTTTTGTTTGTTTGGTTCTGTTGCTCACTTGTCTAGCCTGGAGGCAAGGAAATGGGACTTTACAGGTCCTTTTTTATATAATTCCAAGGTGTGCCTCAGACACATTGTTGGAGTCTCATGCCAATATTTTTGAATTTCCATTCTGTCACAGACCACAGTGGATTAAAAGTAAGACTTGGATCATGCTTATTTGAAGAAAGGAAGTGAGGAGTGAGAGTGAACCTCCCTTTGCAGACTTGGTATGGTATCTGTTGAGTCTGTAATGATACAAGAATGAGCTTTTGTTCTGATCTGAGTGCCAAATTCTTTGTACTGTTCTTTCAATCTGGTGACACAGGGTAAGAAGTCAAGCATCAAGGTGCTTTCTGTATGTTCTCCAAAACTGGGACAAAAGTCTACTCATTTGTGAGCAAGGGAAGTCAGCTATCCTTCTTAGAATGCAAGGCCTAGATTCATAACTTCTTTCGGTTACTGAGGTTGTACCTCAGGGGTCTCCAGTTGGGCATTGAATTTGTGCTGAGTCCATCTACGGCAAGATTCAAGGAAGAATGGGGATTGTGTCCATTGGTTTCTTTTTCTTTTTGGTATCTTTTGGTAACTAAGAAGAAGAGCACTTGAAAGACTGGCTGTGAAATGGACAAATGGCATTCGTTAATTGTGTTGGTCCCTGTAAGTTATTCATTTAAATTTTGATGTAAACATTTAAATTGTTAATGAGCCAAGGATTGTATATTTTAAACACAGACATCAGAAACCTTTGCAGGAAGATTATAAACATCACCATATTTGTTGACAAATGTTACAAAATTCCAAATGATTGGACAATCAGCACTTCTTTGCAGCTGAGTGGATGCCTGCCTACACAGTCTGAGAACACATGAGAAGCCTAGGAGGCTCTATTCCTGTCTAGGACTAGGACCAAATTTGCATCCCAGGAAGAAAGGAGTGGGTGGGCTGCTTGGGCCACATTTGCAAACAACTGATCATACAGAAGTGAGGAACACACACAAACCAGTCATTTACAAAAAACAAAAACAAAAACAAAACAAAACAAAAAACAAACAACAAAAAAAAGATTTTGTAAATCAACATTAAGCACCCCAATTTTTCTTTTGCCTTAGTATTCTCTCTATTTACCCCTCTCTCTCACCCTCTCCCTCTCTCTCTCTAAATCCAACAAGTAAATAAAGACACAAATTAGATTGATGTGTGTCCCTGTGACTTCCAATGTAGTGTGTACCACTCTCAAAAGGAATTTAGCTTGTCTTAGTCAGGGTTTCTATTCCTGCACAACGTCATGGCCAAAAAGCAAGTTGGGGAGGAAATAGTTTATTCAGCTTACACTTCCATACTTCTGTTCATCACCAAGGAAGTCAGGACTGGAACTCAAGCAGGTCAGGAAGCAGGAGCTGATGCAGACTCCATGGAGGGATGCTCTTTATTGGCTTGCCTCCCCTGGCTTGCTCAGCCTGCTCTCTTATAGAACCCAAGACTACCAGCCCAGAGATGGCACCACCCACAAGGGACATTTCTCCCTTGATCACTAATTGAGAAAATGCCTTACAGTTGGATTTCATGGAGGCATTTCCTCAACTGAAGCTCCTTTCTCTGTGATAACTCCACCTGTGTCAAGTTGACACAAAACTAGCCAGTACACATGGATAGGTGGGCTCTTTATAACCCTAATGCACTCCACTTTGCCTGCACAGGTAAGAACCATCATAGAATGGTATGGGAGTGGTTTGTACAACCAGAAGAAATGGACATGAAGACTCCCAGTATTTGAAGTATCATTTGATCTCCTTACATTTAAAATTTGAGACCAGCAATGTTCCCTTTCTTTTCCTGATGAGTTGGGGGGAAATCTGGATCTCAGCTAGGCACTCCTTCTATCACTTCTAAGGAAAAGTGAGTCTGGGGATAGAGAAAACTGTGGGTCTTTTGTGTGTATATTCATCAGTGGCTTTGAGATATATTTTTTTTCCTCTTGAAGTTAGCAGGGTACCCAGGATGTTTAGCTCAGGATGGGTTTCAGCCCCAGGGTTCAACATAATAAGATTTAAATAAAATCCCTTAGGACTCTTGTCTCTTCCCAGGGAGTTTAGAGATGTGCGAATGTGTGCTTGGCACTCAGTGCCTTTTCTTTGAGTATTTTCTTCAACTTAGCTGTTTTTTCTCATGTATCCTTCTGGTTTTTAGTTCTGTTTCTCTTTTTGACAATTCCCATTTTGTTTCTAATGTCTTCTGTATAGCATTTTTTTTTTTAATTTTTAAACCTGAGATTTCACTTTTCCAACTTTTCTCATTTAATTTGAAGAACTAATTTCCTCCTTGGAGCATTCCAATGAAAGACAAAGATTATCAGAAAAATGAGAAAGATGTCACAAAGAAAGCAAAGTGATGTTCAATTTCGTGATCCTCTGTGCATCCCCCTTTCTCCTCCCACACCTGATACTGCCATTTTCCCCTCTCCCCCTCTTCGCTTTCCTCCCAAGTCCTGCCCAGCCTCTATCTCCCTTGATTATTAAGTCCCAGACCCTAGGATAGCAAGAGGCTCACAGGACCCAATCGGGTTAAAATCTCTCCCCAACAAAGGGGAGAGAGAACCTGTCAATACTGTATCCAGAGGTAACGAACAGCCCGCAGTTCAGAGATGGGAACACCCACCCTTCTCAAAAATTTTAACCCAGAATTGCTCCTGTCTAAAGAAAATACAGGGACAAAGAGTGGAACAGAGAGTGAAGGAAAGGCCATCCAGAGACTGCCCCAACTGCAGGTCTATCCCATATGCAACCACCAAACCCAGACACTATTACTGATGCCAAAAAGAGCTTGCTGACAGCAACTTGATATGGATGGCTCCTGAGAGGCTCATCCAGAGTCTTACAGATACAGATACAGATGCTTGCAGCCAATCATTTAACTGATTGGGGGACACGAATGGGGGAGTTGGGGAAGGACTGAAGGAACTGAAGGGGCTTGCAATCCCATAGGGAGAACAACAATATCAACCAATCAGACAAATATCACCCCCCACCTCTGCCCAGAACTCCCAGAGACTAAACCACCAACCAAAGAATACACATGGAGGGACTACTGGTGGCCACAGCTGCATATGTAGCAGAGGTTGGCCTTATCTGGTATCAAAGGGAGGGGAAGTCCTGTGAAGGCTTGATGCCCCAGTGTAGGGGAATGCTAGTGCTGTGGAGCAGGAGTAGGTTGGTGGTTGGAGGAGCACTATTGATAGGCAGGGGAAGGGGTGCGATGAAGGTTTTCTGAGAGGAGACCTGGAAGGGGGATAAGATTTGCAATGTAAATAAACAAAATAACCAATACAAAATATAAAAACTCTAGATGAAAGCAAAGTGATGGATCGAAGAAAAGAAAAATGCAACCAAACCCTTAAGCAAACATCACAGTAAGATGGGCATTGCACCATCATTTACTCATTGCATTTACCCAGTTCTTCTGCTTCTTCCTGGAGAATGGCAGCCTCACCATCTTCTTCCATGAAGTCCATGTGACCATGACACAGGTTTTAGCATGGGTGACTGCCAAAGAGATTACTAGGAAAAAAAAAAAAAAAGATTTAAGGGCTAATGATGTGACAGTGTCTCATGTTCAAGATGCAAGGCTCAGTCTTTCTATGTCAGTTTGAGGACACATCTGGAAACATTTGAACAAAACTCACAGTGGGAGTGTAGCAGGGGCAGCATTTATTTTAAGCTTTTGATGCATAGAGGCTGTTTGTTACAAAGTACAAATATGGCCAATTCCAAGAACTAACCAGGAGGAGAAAACGCAAAATAAGCAAGCTATTGCTTTTCAGAGTTAAGAATATGGAGACTCAATAGAAAAAGGAGAAAAAATGTCAAATTGATGTCACTGTAAAGAATATTTTCCCAAGAATATGAGAGGGTTAAAACTAATCCAGTATTTTAGATGAATTCAGAAAGTTATAATTCCTGTTGTCCACACATATAAAACATTTAAGATCCAATATTATGCTTTGAAACATGTACATATAATATTGTAGCTAGCCAAGAGGAAAATATGCCATATAAAAAGTAGTTTTTCTTCCATGATTGAAATCACTACTAGCTCTAATCCAAGACTTGTGTCAACCTAAGTAATAGGGAGCTTGCTACCCTCTGGTGATATGGGAGAGATAACAGTATTCTTTACTCCATTTCTACATTTTATCTGTTAAGGCTTCATCTATCACTTACCTGCTTGAAATTAGCATCATTTGATGCTTACTTCCAAAATAAGCAACAGTATCTATGCAACAGCACACAAAGAATGAATATGAAAAACTAATAACTGTTCTAACTGCTTTTGAATGATTTATTTTAGGGAAGCAATGCTTAGCTTCAGTCACATTTATCCATAGAATGAGCAATGGTCTCTCAGATCATATCTAGACTGAGCAAATCTGAAAGCCACAATTGATAAGAAATATTAATAACAAATATTTTGATGAGTTTTACAGGATGAAGGCAATCCTGTACTGTTCTAGCAGGAGATAACAAAAACAGTGAAGGAGCTGTGAGTTTACTCTAGACACAAGCAAACAAGTGTCTATTCTGTGACTAAATGAAGACTGGAAGAAGTCACACTGTTCTTGAGTCACAGACAAAATGCCTAGTGCTGGGGAGGTGGCTCAGCTGCTAAAAATACATATTGCTCTTTCAAATGATTAGGCTGGAGATGTGGCTCAGTTGCTAAAATTACATACTGCTCCTTCAAAGGATTCTAGTTCACTTCCCATTTCCATGTCACATATAACTCTAGCCATGGATGATCAAAATCTCTTCTAACCTCAGTGGACACCTGCCCTTATGTGCACCCTTTAGCCAGGTATACACAATAAAAAAATAAAATAAGTCATGTTGAAAAGACTTTTCACAACATCAATGGTGCAAATAGTATGTGGATTTCTTATGAAGGATCTCTGAGCCAGAGTTTTCACAAGAGAAGCAAAGAAATGCATACAACTCCTCCGCACATCATGGCTTGCAACTTAGCTGCATCCTTAGCTTAGGGAAGCCAAATATTTTATAACGGACATTAAGCAAGTCAACCATGAGCTCCAGACAGAGACATTATCTTTATTGTACTAGACAGCAAACACTGCATGCCCTTTGCCCTAGAGAAAAACATTATCTGCAGCTTCAAGGCAATCTACAATCTGCTTTTTCTGGAACGAGACACAAACCCTAATTTCTAAAGCAAATTATACAAATGTCTTTAAAAACATAATCCAGGACAAAAGAGCCTGGGCTTGCTGATAACATAAGCAAAAGTCCTTAGTATTTATGTAGCTTCACTGCCCCAGGGTACACAGCGGTTGTGTTTTTACCATCTTGAATTTCAGAACATCTTCCTCTGAGGAAGGAAACTCTGTTCACTTATTTAATCAATCTCAAAAAATTTTAATTCATGATTCAAGCAACAGCATTCCAGCAAGCAAGAGAGTGTCAAAAGTAGTATTTGACCCCAACCATTTCCCCAGCTTCGTTCTTTCAGCCATTAACAATGCTCATGAATCACTGGAGTCTGTTTTACAATATTAGATCTAGAGGCCTGTAGTTTTCTCTATTGTCCTTTCCAATTGGCATAGCTCATTACTGTCCCCATGCCGAGTGCATCAAGAATCACATCTTTGACCTTCAAGTTGGGGTTGAACAATTATTCTGCCACACTACAATATCCAATAAGAGGAGGCTGATATGAAGACAGCTGGGCCCAACATGATGTCATTGATCATTTCAAATAAAATCAGAGACACATTTTACCCTATTATTTCTTATTAGATCAATTCTGGTATATAGCTACTATTCACTGGATGCCAATGAATGTGTTCATAAGAAAATGGTGTCTATAGAAATTACGTAATTAGAAATTACAGGCAATTTCAGACACACATTTGACTGATTTCAAAACCACATTTTCATATGAACTTCCTAAGTATATACCAAGTTAAAAAGTCAGAGTAGATTTGTTATGTAAATTTGATAATTAAAATTTTTGTTCTGCCGATATTGCTAAGTAATATCCGTTCCTAGGTTTCTCTATTCAAGAAGAATGTCCATACAATATCAAGTCAGTCAAGATAGATGTTCCCTCATAATTGATATATATATATATATTATATATATGTATAATATATATATATATATATATATATATATATCTCAGTAGCCTTAACTGTAATTGTATCTAAAATCTTACTATTAGACATGAAATCTATTTTCCTTAGGAAAGAAAATCACTGTTAGATACAAATATTCCTATGAGGAGAGAACTTCTTGATAGCCTTTATTATTTATGAACTTAGAGTTCAGGTGGAAACTTTGCCAGTGTAACAAAAACTATTTTATGCAAAACTTATTTTTAAATCTCCAACAGGTCAATTTGAGAGAAAGAGAATAAAGGGAGAGAGGTCTAATATGTTCGATTTGAAAATGAAGAAATGTCCAGGACAGAAAATGTAGTGAACATTGTAACTCCCAGGATAAAAGGAACTCTCAGAGATAAAAGAAACAATGTGAAGTTGAGATTCTGTCCAAATGTAGATTTACCTAATCATATTTTTTTTCTTTTTTTAGGATAAGGGCAAAACACAATGACTGCAGCCTGGAAACACAGCTTTCACTGTGATGGAGTGGTCCATTAAAGCAGGCCAGACTGGCTCCTTTTATTTTGAGAACAATGTTGACCCAAGTCCAATGAGATCCATCAACATCCCATCTCTGCTGACTCATTTGGCTGGGAAAAAGATGCACAAATCAATTCCAATAGAAAAACCAAGGAGGGTCACAAAATAAAGGCAAATTGAAAGAACAATCACTTAGGACTTCCAGTGCCATAAAAGCAAAGAAACAGATAAATAAACAAACAAATAAGTAGACAGACAGATAGATAGATAGATAGATAGATAGATAGATAGATAGATAGATAGATAGATAGATAGATAGGTAGATAGATAGACAGACAAATAAATAAATAGAATGAAAATGGAGGGCACGTAAAAATAATACATCTTTAAAAGACCTTTGGAAGTTGTTTTGTTTTTGGAGGAGGTATCTCTGACCCAAGATACCTAGACCAAGTGAAGTAAACAGAGGAGATAGCTTTCTGCCTCTGGGGATGGTGAGTGAATGGCTGAGAAATTGTGAAGCATGTGAATGGTTTCCTGACAGTTGCCTGCATGCCTGGCTCCTGTGTCTTACAGCATAGAAATAAATTCACTATTATTAAAGCCAAAGGGAAGCACACAATACTCAGCTGTCAGCTAACATAGTCACCAATCAACAAAAGCTGTGCAGATGGATAGATATTTTACCCCCCCCCCGTGGGATTCCAGCTAACTCGATTGTTAGCCTCTCACCCTTTGTGCCTTCTCTGTTTTAATTTGTTTAACTTGTTTTGTCATTAGTTTTGTCTAGATCCTATATTTATTATTCTGCATTGCACCTCTGACATTTCAGTTTGGAGGTGATTGTTTACCATATGCATTGATTCTCTCAGGCCCTCAAATATGCCACAATCAATGCTAACAAGATAGTAGCTACGGATAGTCATAATTTGGCTATTTGTGACATATGCTCTCTTTCATTTTAATGCATTCTTATGTCTCCATTTTTCTGGAGACTCCCTCATATTCCTTTCAAGACTTTACTCTTAATACAACCCAGGTAAAGCATCTGTACATGTTGGAATTAATAAATACAGATCTCTCTCTATCTCGGTGCCTCTTTCTCTGTCTCTCTGTCTCTCTGTCTCTCTGTTTCTCTCTCTGTCTCTATCTCTGTCTCTCTCTCTGTCTCTCTCTCTTTGTCTCTCTGTCTCTCTGTCTCTCTCTGTCTCTCTCTCTCTCTGTCACTCTCTCTCTCTGTGTCTCTCTCTGTCTCTCTCTCTGTGTCACTCTCTTTCTCCCCTGTAAAAGAAAAATGTACACTTTGCTTCTGTCATTCCCATAATGTGAACTTCTAGGAGAAAACATTAAAGCCAGCATAGTTTCTTTTATTGGTCTGTATTATAAATGAGGGACCCTTCTGCGGGACAAGAAGAATGTACTGTGGATGTTGCAGGTTATTTGTTTGGTCTGCTATCTATTGTAGCTTTGGCTGCTAGTCTGTCCACTTCCTGCACCTGATGTTTCCACATGACCTTTGACTGGGACTGAACAAGAGAACACATTAGAACTTGAGAACTCACTTCCTTGGGTATTTGCCAAGCCTCATGTAGTTCACATTTTATGTCTAAGGGAGAAGACAGAAGACAGATGAGCAGTAGCCAGGTCACAATCCATTGTTCTGCTTTAGATCACTTACAGTTTGTTTTCAAAGACAAATCAATGCTGGTACCAATCTCTGTACCATAGCTCTCTGTTTCAGGACTGGAACATCCTGATGAATTCAACATACTGTATATCCTCCACATGTTCTATTCACTGTATAGCCTTGCTACAACCTACCCATGATGAAGTAATATCTAACCTAATGTATCATAATATAATAAATGTAATATAGCACAGCATAATCTGATATGAAAGACAGTGAGCTTCACATGGCCAAACATTCATTAGAAAACATAAAACATGGTCTATTTCATGCTAATCTACAAACAATTGTACACATTTGTGTCCAACAGCTAAAAAATATTAATCTACACCGCAGATGTGCCCAGATTCTTGAGCACTATAGGGACAAGCTAGAACCTTAGCCAGATGCAGGACCACAAAAGCAAGGTCTTTCATGTTTGCTTGCACTCAGACCTGAGATTTTGTTTTCAGTAGACCAGTGGAAGGAAAGGAGGAGGAGAAAAGACATATTTCTCTGAAGTCTTGTGGGAGATGACAACCAGTTGGTTGGTCATTTAATTCTGGAAACAAATGAGCCATTATCCAAATTAAGCCTTAGTTTTTAATGTTTAACCATGATATTTCACAGGGCCAAGATACAAAAATATTTTTAAGGAAATGATGAACACCAAACTAGAATACAGCTGGGCATATTAGCAGTCCATATTAACTTTGTTAGATGTCGAGTCCAGGGAATGGAATATTCAACCTTTAAATAAATACACAATAAAGATAGCACACTCTTACTATCAGGTTACTGGACTGTGGCAGTAAATGAACTGAATAAAATTTGATGGCTTTCTAACATGCTGAGAGCTTTGCAGAGTCTTCTGCCTTGTCGCTTAACAACATTTTGCAGTCTGCTATCGGTGAACTAATAGTGCAGATGAAAATTTCATGAAAAATGTGTAATCTGCATCGGTTTTATATTATGTCACTAAAATGGATGAAGATCATATTTTGGCATTAACAGCTAATGGTGAGAAAGGGGGCTGGAGCTAGTTGCTCATTTTTGGCCTAAGAATTGATTTTTTTTAAAGTGTTGGCTGTAATTGTGATATTTGGATGTAATTATCATTAAACTGATAAAATATTTAAAAAGGAAGTGTATGAGTTGAAGAGTTTCCTGGGAGTTTGTGCAGTTTAGTTGTATTTTCCTAGAAAAGGCACTCCTTGCAGACAATGCTATTAATTGCATGATGGAGCAGATATGTTCTGTTACTATTCCCTAGCAAGGTCAAAGTTTCCCAGAACAGAACAGTAAAGAGGTAGCAACAGAGGAAAGGTGGAGAGAAATTGTGGAATAATGAATCATATTGCAAATGCTGATAGAAAATGTTCCTAGTTTTTGAAATAGATTGTTTTGTATCTTCTATTTGAGTTGCTATAATAACCTCTTTATCAACATTGCCGCAGCCCACCTTGATTGCTTTCAATGGAAGATTTTGATAAGAGAGGAATATAATTTGGAAAAGAAAATGCTATTACAACGATATCATGTGTATGAGAAAAATATTCCATTTAAGAGACAAACAACTTTGCTTGCAAACATTTTCCTTGAACCAAACAAGTTAATGAACAACCTTTATTTTCTCATTTCTCTCTTCTGCCCCTTTTGCTTGCTGTGTGTGATCTTATTCCTTATGTGTTTGTAAAATAATTTTTTTCTAGATCTATTTAATAAGAATTTCATTGGTTTGATTTAGATTGAATATATGTCCTTACCTTTAAAACTGCATTGACAGGTATCTTTCATATCAGTTCAATTGCTGCTTATTGCATTTAGTATGGCTGCATGATCTTGAGCTGTAGGAATGTGGAACTGATACAGGCTTTTACCTCAAAATAATTAGTTAACACCTTACAACAAATATATTTTACAAAGTTTAGGTAAATATATTTTGAATCTTACAGATGTTTGTGTTTTTTTATATACTAGTATTGAGACATTTGTTCTATATGACTTTGCATCTCCTTACGTGAACATGACAGTTCTTGCCTTGCTGAAGAATTGGTAGAAGGCCACTTTCAGTGATATGATTTCCTCCCATCTGCCCTTATTTTTATAGCTAACTTCTTCCTCAGAGATTAAAGAAATTTTAAATAGAAAATCTATTTTAACTCGGGACCCAAAAAAGTAAAAACAAAGCTGCATGCTTTGGGTGGACTTTGAGTGTGTGGTCTGAGAGGAGGCTATTGGTAATTTTCTTCTGGGCGTGTGGCATTAGTTATATAGATGGATTATTCAAGGCAGACCTGGACTGCATACTCAGCCAGTTTAACATAAAGTTCATTTGCAAACAATATATTTTCTTCTCCTTTTTCTTTTTGAAAATTGTTATGAAGGAAGGAAACACTCAGCATCCTTATCAATGTGCAGCCAGGAGAGTGAGGTTTAAAGCAAACGGTTTTCTCTTACCTGTCAAACTGATTTCTCTGACCAGACCTTCTGGATTTATTTTTCTTGTTGAATTTGACCTAAGGTCCGTGGTAAATGGGTAACCCTTTATTATATTAAGAACATATTATAAAAACATCCATTCTTCATATGATAGCTAATACATTACTAATTTAACCCTTAAATTGCAGACTAATACTCACTTCATGAATTTGAATTCACTTTCCAGTACTTGAAATATCCCTTGAATTCACATTCCTTTAGACACAAACACACACTGCAGCACACATACCCTTTCATAGTGAATGAATCTTAGGACAAGTCAGATTATTAATTCATTCATTAACTTATTTGAGTTTGGTTTTCTACAATGGTATTTACATTTATACTGATTACTTTATAATAAAGAACTTAAGTGACCTACTGTTTCACACATGTATTACTGTTTTGCCACTGGAACTTCCTGTCAGATAGCACTGTCAAGGATTTAAAAGGGAACAATTACAAAAGTAATACAATATTATTAGTTATCTCTGAGCAGCGACCCTGCTGCCTTTTCAACTACTATTGATACAGCTACCTTTTCTGTCTTCATTTTAAATTCAGAAACACATTCTAGATATGTTATGTGTCTTTGAGTTTAGGTACAAGATGTGTCCCACTGCTAGCTTTCCTCATCCTTTTAATGAAACAGAACTTGAACATGCTGTAGATGGGTAACTGACCACTAAGAACATGGGAACCATATGAACATACACTCTTTCCACCTCTTCTAAAGTTAACACTATATACTTGAAATGTTATAATGGGGGTGTTCATATTTTTCAAGAAATGCAGTACATAGATAATACATAGTTTCCAGTAATTCACTTTGAGTCCACTTGTTTTCATTCTGGCCTGGTTTAGAGGAATGAATAACATCACAATGTTTTGTAAGTTGTGGGGTACTCTAATAGGAAGGATGGTCAAATAAACCCAAGTTGGCTTTTAGCTTTGACAGAGCTAGACACATACTCAGACTTACCTTCTGGAACATTCCCATGCTACAGAAAGCGGAATTTCTTTGGGATTTTATCAATCAATATTTACAAGATTTTCATGAAATGTTTAGAACTGAGACTCCACGCTGAACAAGTCAAATGTACCCGAAATTCACCTGGGGATGAATGTTGCAGGTATTAAATTACCTATGGGCACTAGTCAAGCAACTCAGTACTCAATCTGCTCAGAGCTCAAAGGAATAAAAATCACACAAGGAATTCCAGTTTGAAAGAATATTTTCTTTTTAATTTCTGACGTACAATGGCAGGCCATCTGACATCATGTCACATCAGCTTAACTCCCAGCCTGCAACAGGCCTGTTGTGCCGTATCAGTGGAGAAAATGTACAAAGAGATGGGGTCCTCACTCAGATTTCCCTGGTATCAGTCTGGACAGCAAGCAGTCATTCCCAATTGAGCAGGCAGATGGAGACTGAGCAGATTAATAAGTGGATCTTCTTTATCTGAAGAGCTGGCAGGCATCATGGTTCGCCAGGCACCTGAGTTATATTTTTAAATAGGTCAGCACATCGAGCGTTTACAAAGGGAAAATGGAGTTAGTGGGAAGATTGGCACCAGTGGGGAGTACAATGTGGGGGGTGGAGCTCAAAGTGGGCTTTGATAGAGTCTGAGGATTTGGACAGTGGTGAGTGGAAAATAAAGAATACTTTTTTTTTCCCCTTGCTTTGCCATCTTTCTTGAAGAAAATAGAATAAAACCTGAAAAGCACACAAACAGACCAGGGCAATGATTTGGAACTGGAGTAGGCACTTTCACTATTAAAAATGCCCAGCAGCATCACTAGCACTACGGAGAAAATATCAGCATAAGATCAAAGTACAGAGTTTCTTTGTTTGATTATTCCTCTTTGTAGAGTATCTGGCATAAGACATTGGGCAGAATTATTCTTCAAGGTAACAACGTAAAATATAAGTTCCAACTTTAAACAGTAACAGAACTGTATAAGGATGTGTGCATGGATGCATACATCAACATGTAAAACTCCCTATGTTATCTGAAAATCAGGCTCAGAAAAAAAGAAAGATTATTTGGAACAACAACAAAAAAACCATACCAACAAAACATAAGATAAACCAGTGTATCTCCCTGATAATATCAATTTCATTATTGTCTAACTGTTTTAATGTAAAAGTATACAATGTATTGATAATAATATAGAAGGTGTCTAACTAACACCCCGAAATGTCTTATGAATACAGATATCTTTCATAGTATTGTCACTAGTGTGATTTGGAGCTTACATGTTAAATATTAACTATCAGAAATCATTAATCACTAACAATAAAACAAACTGGGCAAATAAAACAAAACTCTGAGAAATCTTATCTCTCCTATTTCCAGATGGTGGACTCCCAGACTTAGAACTATGGAGAAGGCATGATTGAGAAATAGGGCTGCTCAATTCAGGTACACCATTTCTGAATCCCCACCTTGGCTGAGCAACAGAAACAAAGGCTTAGTACTCAGCTATTCATTGTCCCTAGAAGAGTCTATCGTTATAATGAGTAGTGATAAAAATTCTAACATTTTGAAAAAGAGATAAATCTTTTTCTTTACTCTTCTGTCTTTGTGGATGGAGAGAGTTCTTGGGGCTGTGCCATATAACCCAGATTGAACAAAACAAGAGAGTGACTCTCACTCACAGAGTTTGCTTTAACACTTGATTTGACTGCTGGAAGTCAAACTCCATTTGCTTGTGTTATTTCCAAGGGTAAATAAAAAAGGCATTTGAAAAGAATAATTTGGGCCCTCTGGGGAGAAGAGTATATTGATTGGGAAGAAATGTGTAAGGCTAAGGAGTACAATTTCTCTTAAAATGAGACTCAGGAAAATTAAGAAGGCAGATATGATGTAACAGGAAACCTTAATTAGGAAAGAACTTCAAAGTTTCTCCAAATTATTGAATCCTCTGAGCACAGTGTCTAAGATATTGCCCAGAATTAAATGATTCCCAGATATTTCAGCAGAATGTTAGCTCTTTCTTTGTGTGTGTGTGTGTGTGTGTGTGTGTGTGTGTGTGTGTGTGTGTGTGTGTGTAAAACCTCTTTGCATCTTCGAAAGTTTGAGGGATAGTTATGAGTATTGTTTATGGTACAGGGGTGTAAAACAATATGGCACTATAATGAACTCCCTACAAGCCAATGGGGAAACTGAAGAAATCTGAGGAAGTAGCAACAGGCATACAGTGGATCTTGCAGTGGTCCTCCATTCTAGAGCGGAAACAGTGGCCATTGATAGGTTGTAGGACAGGTGTACAGACCATCTTTACAAGTTGGTTCTGAGAAAGCTTGTGAGGAATAATAAACCTGAGAGTTAAACTCCTGGATTTATGGCTCTGATTGAAAAGGTGAGCATCATTACTTCAACTCTTTCTGCCTGGAGGTCCACCTGCTGTTTTCGTTTTCATGTCCCTGCTGGCATTATTTTTGGATTGCTGAGAGCAAACTCCCTGACAGAATGTAAGGGAAGCAAGGTTTATCTCAGCTCATGTTTTCAGAGAAATCTTTTTTTCCCATCATTCAAGGAAAGAGATGAATGAGAATTAAATCTGTCTGAATGTCTTAGAAAGATTTTCAGTGGGAACAACTCCATCAATAGCAAGTGTAGCAGGAAACAGTCTTTGAACAAAATGCAGGTTATCTTTCAAAGTCCTGCTGTTAGTAACCTAGCTTTACTACCTGAGCCTATCTCCTAAGGATCCACAACACTCAAAGGCTGCGGTAAACAGCACATAAGCCTGCAAATCATTTTTTAGATTCACACCTATCACTAACTCTTCTTTGTATATACTATAACTTAGGTACACAGGTATGTATGCATACATGCATACATATGTACATACATACATACTTGCTCCATGTTTCTATCAACTTGCTCCATGTTTTGATCAACTTGCTCCATGTTTCTATCAACTGTAGGGGAAAAGGTAGACACTCCATATCCTGTAGATTAACAAAGGATCTCTCAAGTCAATGTTATTTAAGAAAGTATATGAGTAACACAAATGTGTGTGTATGTGTGTGTGTGGAGAGAGAGAGAGAAAGAGAGAGAGAGAGAGAGAGAGAGAGAGAGAGAGAGAGAGAGAGAGAGAGAGAGAGAACTAACTCGGCTCAATAGAACATATGAGGGATAAAATAGTGGTTGGAAATTTAAAATAAAAGATTCTACACTACTCTAACATCACACTTTCATTTACTGTTGTCCTAATTTTTGGAGGAGTTGGGAGGGAGGAGTGGGTTTATTTTACTGATATGTACATATCACTTCATTATCAAAAGAAATCAGGACAGGAATTCAAACAGAGAAGGAACTAGAGGCAGGAGCTGAGTTTCTTGATCTACAAGCAGCCGGAGACTGTACCACACTGAGCATAGCTTGAGCATCAGAGACCCTGTAGTTCTATTTTTTTTATGAAATTGTGTGATTTGTAACATGAAATTATGTGATTTGTAACATAGGCATAGAAATATATGTGACCTACAATTTACTGTTACATAGGAAGAAAATGTTCACATATAATAACCAATGTATATGAAATATTATTCTATGCTTTTGAGAGATAGTTCAAGGAGAAATACTTCATTCATTTCCTCTAAAAATACTCTAGTCCACAATAAGAGCTAGTTCAAAATTCCTATATCCAGCAAGGAGAACATTCATGTGCAGCTTAAACAGACTTCTCTCACAATTCATGGGATTTGTTGATACATCTGAGTGCATCATTCTTAAGCTTAAAGCCATTTATTCTGGTTTTCTATGTCTCCTCTTTTACCCTGTCCATGTTCCAGTTTCTCTCCACTAAATATGTAATTTCCTCGAGCACAGTAGAAATTTTTCCTCTGAATAACACTGAAAACTATCTTCAGTGAATCTACACACAGTAAAATAATATCACAAAAACAGAAGAATGCTTCAAAAATCTTTGATTTAATATATGCCTTAGTTCATTCTTTTCTGCTGCCAGCTACAGTGGAGGAACACAGTGGATGAGCTGTCTAACTCAAGACTTAGCTTGGAGATGGGCTTGAAGCATTTGGCACTGGTATTCCAGGGAAGCATGTGGAACATGAAATATACTGATATACATATGCCTCAGAATGTTTTTGGAGAGAATTATCATATTGTATCATTCATATTTTGCCCATCTAATGGGAAAGTCTTCACCCATGAACACATCCCATTCATTCTGTCCTAGTTTTCCTTTCTGTCTTGTTTCCCTTGGTCCATCTTGTTTCATTTAAGATATGAATGCTGGGGCAATCAAAATCTTATAGAATATTAGAAGAGTGGATTCACCACGATTAGAGAAAAAGTAGCTGAACATAGAATCTTTGAAACTTAGACTTCTGTCTAAATGTTGCATCTGTATTTTATGCTTGACTTGAATGAACACTTGAATCTCTCGTTCTCTCTCTCTCTCTCTCTCTCTCTCTCTCTCTCTCTCTCTCTCTCTCTCTCTCTCTCTCTCTCTCTCTCTCTCCCTCTCTCTCTCTCTCTCTCTCCTCTCTCTCTCCCCTTCCCTCCTCGGTGTGTGTGTTTGTGGTGTGTATGTATGTATACAGACTGTATGTCTGTATGTATATAAACATGCAGCACATGTTTTCTTCTAATAAATCTATAGATAGTGATTTACCTGTATTTCATTTTCACTTGTTACATTAGTAATTAGTGTAACTTATGTCAGTTTATGTTAGCAGTTGCTAAGTAGTTTAGACTCTGACTAAGTTATCCAACACCCATTGTCAAAATTATCCTTCTGGTTGCTTTTTCTACTTGAACATTCTCTAGTCATTTTTTTCAACACTGACAACTGATTAAAAGACCATCAAATCAATGTGTTTACCAGAGATTTTAATATTAAAAAATAAAACTGGTAGAGAAATAAATCCTGAAAGAATAGGAAGAGAGTGATATTATGACATGATTAGGTAATCTAGATGCCAAGTTATGCAAAGATGGAAGTATGAGAGCTTGTCTAATGCTTTGTCTGGGCCTTAACCATAAGTGGTAGCAGCCTTCTGTACTTCACTAACTACAAACATTTACCATCTTCCCAGTATAGAAATTCACTTCCTATTTTTCTATGCTTTTCCTTGATAAATGATTCTGTTTTCTCCAACTTGGTCTGTAGAATGGCCAACATTAATAGTTCATTTGTTTAAACTACCAGACTGTGGTCAACAGATTCCCAAGGGAAAAGAGTCAGCCAAACAGGTCTAAACCAGCATCATTTAAGAACACAATCAATTCTTTATCTTTTTTCATAAAGTTCACATATGCATGCATTAATCATCATGGGCTGGCCCTGGGTAGGAAGTTCTTACCTAAGCAACTTCCCCACTACAATATATCTTTTCTGTTTAATGGCCTCTGCAGCTTAGATTTTATTGTGTGCTCACTCATCTGTTGTTTTATGAGCCAGTCTGTGTCTTTGTGATGAACTGATTAAGCAACTGGTTTTGAAGTTAAATTCATAGGCAAGCTAACATTCCTTATACCTCTAGCAAACGACTTTGGCCTCTTAAGATCCTGTGCCTTATCTAGCTTACTGACCTTGGTTGTATAGCACTTTCTGGAAGAACTGTAGAGTGATTTTCATATGTGAAAGTAGTGACTAATTTCCTAAGGAAGAAATTAAAGGAATTTTCTGAGGTGTGTTCCTATATAGGACGTGTTATGCATTATAAAGTAGTATATAATGATCAGTCACTTCTCCAGTCATCAAACACTTGTCCTATGAAAAGAATTAATGCTTAACTAAGAAAGAACTTTTCTTGAATTCAACAATAAAACAAGGGATCAAGGGACAAGTTAGGAGTTGAGTCAACGGGAGGATTCCAGTAGATTTTTAGGTGGGAAACTTTAAAGTACATTGAACTAGATCCCATATTTTCTACTAAGCATGGACTAGATGCCATTTCATCATGAACCCACAGATTTAAGCCTTGCTGGCCTCAAGCCCTCTTTCCTTTCCTGGTCAACCTTCTGAGATAGCCAGCATAACTTTCTCTCCTCTTCTTTTTCTCTCCTTTCTTTCTTCTATCCTAATTTTCCCTTTGAATTTCTCTGTAATTTATGGGGTTTGCTTACAAATAACATAAGCCTTTTAAAGTAATAATTACCTGTCTTCTTATGTGTGAGTATGGTCATAGCCTCTAGTGTTCCTAATAGTAATAATAAGATGCAGATCTAATTTTTAGACATAAAGCTGCCTTCCAGTTCTTTACTGGTCAGCTGCCTTTCCCAATAAATATGATTCTACTCTTATAACTGAATGGCTGGTGTCATCCATATTTGGCAAAAAATTATTATTTTTCACCAATAAACTAAATATTTAACTCCTTTACTTTATTCGTTAGAAGGAAATTTATACAAAAAAAATGCTCTGTTCTTCCTAACTTCTGTGGAAAGTGACCAGACTCTTCTTATTTCATCCTAACAGGTTTTCAGTTTTAAAGCCCAACTGGAAAAGATTGTAGAATCCTTTCAATGCCTTTTAAGACAAATATGTTAGCTAAACAAAATCTCCTATTTTCTGTATTTAATTGAATTCAGGTTTCACTGACTACACAAAGAGAATCTTTCTTACAAAGATTCTTCTGTGTTTACAGATTACAATTAAATCACTCTCAGCCTTCACTTCTGTAAATTAAATCAGAGCTCCCATCTCCTTTTCAGCACGGTTTTATGCCAGGTCTTTAAAGATTTATGCTTCTTACTGCTAAATTCGTACAGCAAAGTCTTTCTACCTGGAATCGGGATGGTTTTTGTACATGTTGAGCCCTGCTAAGATTGATGCATATCATCAGCTCTATTTTGAAAGTTGAGGAAGAAGTTAAAGAAGAATTAGGCCTGTCACCATTAATAGACTGTGAACCATGGCTCAGATTAGAAATCAGAAGCTCATACCACGAATAATAGCGAGAAGAAGGGGAGTTCCATCACTCACCAGTCACCTAACAGGTTGCCCTCCAATATCATCTTTATTTTATAGCACCATATTTCTTACCCTTGGGGATCTCTGTGAAATGGATGGGAAGATCAGCTGAGTCGTGATGGATGAAACCATGTTGATTGCTTCTTTGGCAGGACCAAAGGCTCTGCATGCTAAACTTTACCCTCTATGTGGCAGTTAAAAGAAAGGCAACCTGGTGATGCCTTTCCCATCTCCTCGGGTTCATGTAGTTGTATAATCTCCTTTTGATTGTGGCTACAACCTATGACTTTCTTTTAACCAGAAGAATATATCAAAGGTGATAGGATGTCACTCCCATGATTATGTGGTATTATATATACCCATCTTTCTTGCTGAGTTGCTTTTTCTCTTTTATCAACAGCCTGAAACAGCAAGCTGCTGTTATTCAACTGCATATAGGGAACATTCCATGACTCAGAGCTGAGGAGCTGAGAATAATTCCTGAGAGACAATCAGAGGGAAGATGGGGCTCACTGATATTCAACCTCACGGACATAAATTTTGCCATGACCAGGTGATATTGGAGGGGATTTCTCCACCACTGAATCTCCTGACGAAAATAGAACCTGGTATAAAGTTGTATTGATTCTGATTCTGTGCAACATTGCCAAAGAACCCATGTAGTTCAAATCCATGACAACAAACAGGAACAGGACACCATATGATTTGAATGAAGATTGCCCCCATTTGCTCACATTTGGATTCTTGGCCCCTGATGATCAAATGGGATGGAAAGAATTAGGATCTGTGGTAATTTTGGAGGAAGTGTGTCAGTGGAGCTAGTGTTTGATGTTTGGAAAGCTTATGGCATACCTAGTTAACTATTTTTCTGTCACACTCCCTGTGATGTTGCTCATTGACTCTAAAACTATGAGCTCCAATACACTCTTCTTTCGTTAAGTTCTCTTGGTTATGATGACTCCACAGAAATAGAAAAGCAACTAAAATGTATAATTTATTTTTAATTTTTTAAATTTAATTTTATTCTTTTTAATATTTGTTTGCATCCTGCTCACTGTCCCCCTCGCACAATCTTTCCCCCACTCCACCTTTCCCTTCTCCTCAAAGCAGGTGGGAGACCCCTGGGTATCTCCCTCTGACCCTAACACTTCAGCACTCTGCTAGGCTAGGCGCTAACCATCCCACTGATGCAAGACAAGGCAGAACAGCTAGAAGGACATATCCCACGTACAGGTAACAGCTTTTGGGATAGCCTGTATTCTAGTTGTTTGAGACCCTGCAGAAAGACCAAGGTGCACATCTATTACATATGGACAGGAAGACCCAGGTCCAGCCCATGTATCTTTCCAGGTTGGTGCTTCAGACTCTGAGATCTCCAGTGGTCCAGGTTAGTTGACACTCTTGGTTTTCCTGTGGAGTTCCTATCCACTTTGGAGCCTGCAATCCTTCCTCTTATTCTTCCATAAGAGTCCCCACAAAGCTAGGTACATTATCCCTTTTTATTCTTACAGCATAGACAACAAACATAAACTTTTTCTGTGTCTAAACAATGAAACAGTTGAATATTTTGAATCATTATCCTAATAAACCCATGAAAGGCCACATAGCCTGGAGCTGTGAAACTGATAAAAAACTACTGGGTTTTGTTTGTTCGCTTGTTTGTCTTTGTTTTACCTTAATATAAGAAGAAATGCCATGATCAAAACTAATAAAACTTCTGGGGATGCTATTGGCTGTTGTTTTCTCTGCTTATCCCATGGGGAGGATTAGGATATATAGCCTTGTTTCAGGGAGTGTGTCACTGTACGGGGTGGGCTTTTGAGATCTTTTATGCTCACACTCTATCCATTGCAACAGAGAGATGCCTCCTAGCTGCTTGAAGATACCAGTCTCTTCCTGAGTACCTTCATACCAAGATACAGAACTCTCAGCTCCTTCTGCAGCACGATGTCTGCCTGAACATTGCCATGTATTCTTCAATGATGATAATGGACTGAACTTTTGAAAATGTAACCCATCCCCAATTAAATGTTGTCCCTTATAAGAGTAACCTTGGTCATAGTGTTACTTCTCAGCAATGAAAACACTAAATAAGACAATAAGAGACCCAAAATTCTGCCATGAAAAACTACAGCTGATAAACATTTTCAAGAAAGTGGCTGAATACAGGATTAACTAAAAAAAGTCATTTATTGTAGCCCTTCTATATACCAACAATAAACAGACTGAGAAAGAAATCAGGGAAGCAACATCCTTCACAACTGCCACAAACAGTACAAAGTGTCTTGGTTTAACTTTAACCAAGCAAGTAAAAAATCTGAGTGACAAGAACTTGAAGAAAGAAATTGGAGAAGATGTCAGAAGATGGAAAGATCTCCTGTGTTCATGGATCAGTAGAATTAACACAACAAAAATGGCCCATCTTACCAAAAGCAATATACAGATTCTATGCATTATCTATCAAAATACCAACATAATTTTTATTGAGTATCTTTATACTCAACTCTTTATGAAAAAACAGAAAACCAAGAACAGTTGAAACAATACTACACAATAAAAAAATCTTCCAGAGTTATCACTATCCCTGATTTCTAACTCAACTACTGAGCTATAATAATAAAACCTGCATGTTATTAGCATTAAAACAGGAAAGTTAACCAATGGAATAGAAACAAAGTTCTGGGCATAAATTCACACACCCTTGAACACCTGGTTTTTTATGAAAAGGCCAAAACTATACAATGAAAAAAAGAAACAGTTTTAACAAATGGTGCTGGTCTCAGTAGATGTTGGCATTTAGAAAAATAAGATAGATTATTGTGTAAAAAAGATTTTAATCTGATTATTTTTAATATGTACTTGAAGGCATAATAGAAATTTTCAAATATCAAAATAAAATGATATGTGTTCTTTGAGTCTGATGAGGCCTCTTTCAGCTCTTACTGGGTAAGCTTAACTCAGAGCAGGGTACCTAGAGTTTTTAAAACTTAACAGATTCCGAAGCTACCTAGAACCAATGGCTGCTAAGTTCATTGTCTTGTACACAAGAAAAAGAAAGTGCCCATGAGCAATGCAAATGGAATGTAGTGTTGTTAAAAGAAAGAGAGAAAGAAAATTGGAGACTCTGTAATTTACTTATTATTATGTACTTTTCCATAAGCATTTTTATGAAACATGTGCTTACTAGTCAGTAGTTAGTAATCAATGAAAATCCAGTTACAAACCAGTAGAAATGCAATGTCCAGAAATCAACAATTCTAAGAGATTCCTAAATTCTCTGATATAATGAAAATGATTACTAAGGTACTCAAAATTCCCTATGCTAAATGGCAAAAAAAAAAAAAAAAAAAAATTCTAATTTCTCATGATGAGAGGTTCACTAAAAGGAAATAGGACGTGGTCCCTAAAAGGCCAAGAAGGGGGTGTTATGAAGCTCAGTGTCAATGTTTCCAGAGTTATAATCTGAGTACCACGTGAGGAAGATCACTGGAGGTGAACATGTGGAGACGGTAAATTGAAAAGCTCATTGGCTTATTGTGAGCCACAGTTCTCAGTTGCTGGAAAGTTCTTGCTTAGTGATCCTAAAATAATTTGGAAGGAGATTCCAGTTTGCACTTGAATTTATTCAGCTCTTGACATGCAGTTAAAAATCAGAAACAATAAAAAGACATTAATGTTGTCTTAATTGTGGTTCAGGACCAGAAAGAACATTGTTATGTCAGATCCCAGTGTACACAGACATGCTTATGTGAACTGAAGGCCATGGACTGGAAGCACAACTCTGGAGAGTTTTGAATATCGAAATGACTGACTAGCACTTGACTGTGGAAAGTCAGGATGTTTCACGCCAAAAGCCAAATTTTTGTCAGCTGTCTTAAATTTCTTTAAAAACCATTCATTGCCCAGCTTCAGACTTAACACCTAGTGAGCATCTTTTAAAATCACTTGAATGTGTTTACCTAATAAGCCACGACCTATCAACAAGCCAAAGCCTAGCATCAGCATCCTATAGCAGAGATTTTCCAGCTTTTCTGTAATGCATTGATTGGTCTTGTGTTTCAACCAATGTATTTAGGGAGAGCCTTGATTAATGGCTTACTTTTGTTCTGTTACTACAAAATGTTTTTGTAACCACTTCCACAGTGGGACATGTTATTTGGGGAAACCTGAGTTCCTTATTTCCAGATTGTGGTCACTCATATTTGGCTCAGAATAAATAAACTGTTGCTTTCTTTGAAGTCAGAACTGTGTTTACTTGGAAACTTAATTCAATTAGTCTGATAACAATTTCTTTTAGAGGAATAAAAGTTGAGTTTAAATCAAAGGAGCTTGGCCAAAGTGCTAACTAAAGACAAGATTTAGCATTTCTAAAAATCTATTCATATCAATAGAGCAATGAGATATTTTCACAGGATTTTGAATGGAAACAGTCCTAATTCCAGAAGTAAGCCTGAAGTTATTTCAGCCATTAACTGCAAATGAGAATGCAAAATGTTTAATTAAGAGTGTTGCGTATTATAGCTTTTCCATCTTGGCATAAAAATACTATTCTACCACCATAGTGTTACACAGTTAATCCTGACCACATTGTCGTGAGAATGAATAAAGCACAGATTACCCTTGATCCTTGTAGTATTTAGGATTTTTTTTAAACCCTGTAATAGAAGTTAGGAAGCATCCTCTTCTGGGATGTCACTCTTAGTGCTTACTATCTTTCAGGGAGGTACATGTCTTCTAAGTCATTTTGAAGGGCATAGCATGTACTAGAGATAAAAATTAACTTAAGACAGATTTCTGTGATATACCTGGGCATGATGAACACTTGCTAGGCTAAAGTAGAATTGCCCAGTGATGCAGCTGTTCTTGAGCTCTGAGAACTCCTTAGTCCCTTTTATTGGATCCTCTTAGAATGCTCAGAAACCACACTTATTCCCTGAGACTGAGACAAACATGATAGCATTGTTTAGTTGGTCTGTCACCGATGACCTGCATGGTTAAAAGGACATTTCTTCACATAATGTAACTCAAGTGTGAGTGTGTGTGTGTGTGTGTGAGAGTATGTGCACATTAGTGTATGTAGGGGGAGTTTTGTAGATGAGAATCCCATTTAAAAGTTCCAGTGCTATAGCACATATAAGATGACTGGGTACATAAAACCACTCCCAACTTATTCCCAATAACTAGGCTTGTGTCGCAGAATCCTCAGTAGATGGAAATCAACTCCTACACGTTTTCATCTCATTTCCAAACACAATCAGTGGGAAGTGCATACCCAGGCTCGTACATAAAAGTCATAATACACACATATATACATTTATTCATACATATGCAAACAAAAATATACACAGGATTAAAAAAAGATAACGTTTAAAGATTAAGGCCAAGATCTCAGCTTTTTTTTTGTATTGCTCTGAGATGACGTGCTGTTACGTAGGTAGTAAAATTCACTGGATTCTATTGCACAATTCAGTCCATCATGATGGAAGACACTGAAAAGGCTTACATATGAGTATGTTATTTAGCAGCATCTGTCTCCTGTTCCTATGGCGGGTTCTTCAGTGATCCTCTCCAGATGTGATTTTTTTTTCCTCCAATGTTATCACAGCTCTCTATCTCTGAGATCTTAAAATGGGACTAAATGAGTTCTCGAGGTATGTCTCATAGCTTACGAGCACCCGATGTTCTTACAAATGACCCATGTACAATGGCAGATCCCATGTTAGGCACCTCACACCTGCATAAAGCTCCAATTTAAGGGATTTCAAGTCTGGCCTCTACCAGTACATGTAATTACATGATACATGTAAACTCAAATAGGTTCACATACATACGCATAATTTGAAAAAGATAACCTGATTTTGGTAAGGACACATCTACTATTTTCTTTCACTTGAAAATTGATCAAGATTTAAGCAAGAATAAAAATGAGTAGATGAGAATCTCCTCGGGGAATGACATGAATGTCATACATAGTGCATTAACTCACAGTAGATGTGACTACTAGCACAAGTCCTATCTTCATAAGATCAAGACAGTTATAAATCTCAGCATGTATCAGATAGGAGATCTTGAAGCATGACCCATAGTTGAGGAGATTTAGGTACTTCATGGGCCATTCAGATAGCTTATCACTGGTAGGTTGTCTGTACTGTGTGGGCAGCACACTTGTTCTCAGTAGGTAGGTAGATAGGTAGGTAGGTAGGTAGGTAGGCAGACAGACAGACAGGCAGGCAGACAGACAGGCAGATAGACTGGCAGACAGACAGATGACAGATAATTAGTGAAATAAAAATGGAGATTTAATTTGATTTGTTTTACACCATTTGTTTTCAAGTTTTTTTAATGTTGTGAACCTTTACTACAGTTCCTCGTGTTGTGTTGAATTTATATTGATATTTCATACCCAGGAACTTTAATAATACCAAATAGGTAATAAGCATTTACAAGCTTCTGTTTTGGGATTAGAACTATAACAAAGTTGATCAAGTGTTTATTGGGGCATGTAGATGGTCCAGGGTTCACTCCCTAGTACCAGTTAAAAGCATTTTACCTCCCGATTGCTGAGAGCTTAAAATTATAAATTCTACACACAAAGTTTAGCTTATAGCAGAATCCATGTGGCTCCTTGAGAGATAAATATCAAAATGCCTCTGAAGCATCAAGTATATGAGGTATAAAACCTTATGCTATATGCTAAGCCACTGGGCTGGGATGCCGTAGTAATAAAGTAACATTCAGGAAAACAAAACTGAGGTTAATTAGAGATGTGTACTTTTAACTGGATTCTCTTCTATAGAAATTGTCTCTTGCTCTATCCTCACTGGAGAGGAGAAGCAGCTGGCACCTGTCCTCTGTTTAATAGATCATCATATTCCAAACACAATTCTCAGAGCACCCTTTAGTCTCTTCTTTGCCAAGCTAAACAACACCACTTCCTTAAAGTTTTCCTGTGGGATCTATTTACCCTTGAATAACATAGCCCATATTTGAAGAAGATTGCCTTTCATAATCCATAATTCATGCCTGCTAATTTTAGAAAGAAAATAGTATTTTGACAACCACCATTATGGCTTGGTAATTATTCTGTTATCAAGAGGAAACTTTGTGATATGTATATTACATTATTGTGTAATGTGAAAGACATATATTTCAGTCTCTTATTCCAAAGAGAACATGAAAAGACACCTTTTTGATAGATAAATGAGAGTGATATCTGAATTGTCTGTCACCGTTGACTCTGTAGATCTTATTAATGGCATTGCATAAATGTGCCACATGTGTTGCACTTGGAGCAATGAAAGAATCAGGCTACCCAGGTGACTAGCTTGTTTGACCTTGCAAGTGGTTTTGTTTGTTGATTACTTGTAAAAAAGGCTCAAATGCAGGTTTCTTGTAAATGTGTTTTAAAAACAAATTTTAATACAGAAGCAAAGGGCAGTATTCATCTATAGAGAGTGCATTTTGTAATATTTTAATGAGCTGAATGTTTTCCTAAGGCCGAGTCCTACTATTACCAATGAGCAGTATCTCCCATGACTGTGTATGAAGTAAATGGTGATGTGTATAAGGCTACTTCTTACTATACAATGGAAAAACATCACTAACTTGATGATTCTAGCATAGATCAAGGACCTTAAGAACCCTTTGGAATCTCAGGAATGAAACTATAAATAAATATTTGAATTCATTAAAGCAACATGCTGAACTAGGACATTTGAAGTAATTTTAAATATTAAACAGTGATCCTAAGTGTCACCGAAGAACATTAATGACCCAGTTTCCATCACCACAGACTAGGCATCAGAATGCTAGAATATCTTTGTCACACCAAGTTTTCTTGGCTAAAAGTCATGGTTTCAATGTCTGAACTTAACAATTTCATCTTGTTCCCAACTCATTCAAAGTTGTACATAAAGTGAACTAAAATAGCCTCCAAACTATGGAAGAAAATAAATAACATGTTTTCCATTTGATCATTGTAGTCTATTTTTGGTGGCTGTCAAAAACAATATCTAATTTACAGTATTTTTTATTTAAGCATCTGGCAGCTTGATTAATTTGATTAATTAATTTCTCAGGATTCTGTCAACTCAGCTGCACCATAACGTGAAGAATAAAGAAGACTGTGCAATTAAAAAAATAGCTTTTAACAGAATTAAGAATGTCATCATATAAGATCTGATATTGAGTTCTTATTTGCAAGAGACAAGATAAGGTGAAATCAGTAGATAGAAATATGCAGATCACCAAGCTTGTCATGCATCACAAAATAAGTTACAGGTGCATCTTAAGGTGTTATGTTTTGCTTGCATTCTGAAGGGGTTAGGAAATTGTTTTCTTTAAGGAATGTTAATTTAGAAATACCTTATGATACTTAGAGGTTGGTTTTCAATTTAAAATCTGGCAGTCTAGTAGGTCTGGATGTTTCTGCTTTGCATTTAAGTGTATTAAGTCTGTGGTGTAAGAACATGGCTAAGACAGTGGGTCATATCTTAAGTCCCTTTGGCAGATGGACAGTCCGTCTATCTGCTGCAAATTTGTTATGCAGTCTGCTGTCCGTACATCACCCTCTCATATGTAGCAAACATCTTTCAACTGACAGCGCATGAGCTTACTACCATTCCACATTTTCCTGATCATAGCGATTTCCCAGGCAGGGGCCTAGGAGGTAATCTGAGCTCAGCAAAAGCGTTGTATAAAGGGAATTCTGTTCACATTGTTGTGAGCACAGCTGGATGGTCTAACTGCTTTCCTTGGCAGATTTGAAGTTTGAATGCCAGCAGTCTGCAGTGGTATTCTGAGGTTCTTGTTGTCATGTGACTGCATCTGGCTTTGGCTTCTCTCACTGGTGGTTATGCAAACTGGACATTTCTGGGAAGGTTCAGAATCAGGAATAAAATGTTTGTGGTTCTCCTTTAACATGGGATTAGAGGATCAATTTACCATTTTATGGTTGATATACAGTATGGTGGGAAATCTGCATACTCACTGGCCTCTTCATGAATACAAATTTCCAATTGTAAATGTGTGTTAGGTCTACATGTTCACTTGAAGAGAGAATTTGTAAAGTGACATATTTTATGCATGCTCACATACAGTTGCAGATTTTGAGGCAAGATTACCATCTAGAATCACATTATCTTCTTAAATGTTTTGTGTTTTGTATCATATTTATTCAACACATATTTATTTAATAAACATATTGAGTTTGAAATTTCTTTTATATCGATTGACCATTCCTCAGACATTAGAATAGGAAAGTACCTACATACAAACAGAAAATATGGGAAGAAACAGCAAGAGACCTCAGAGTCTTTACAAAGCAGATAGACTCTTATTGGAGATGGAAGAGAAGAAATAGGACTAGGGATTTACTGAATACACAGTCTGATGCTTATTTTGTTATTAGTGTTTGTGTTCTATTACTACACTTTGTGTGTGTGTGTTTCATCTAAATTCCAAATCCCAACTGTCTTCATTTCTTTTATATTGTATTCAGGCTAAACACACATTCAATGGTGACAGAACAAAAATGAGACTTCAGGTCTCCATTTTCACCCAACTCAGTGGTCCAAATTTTCTATTCTTTCATTCAGGTACATTGTACTGAGAAGAATACTTATTAATTAATAATGTGAAAAAATTGTCTGGCTAACAGCAACTTAGAATCTTATATTTTAATGAGTTGTACATACCTTGTTTAGGGATTGGTAGGGGCTCAAACATACCACTTGAAATACATCATAGATGGCATATTTGGTATCTGGTGTTTCGGAGTATGAGGCAGGTATTGGTGAAAAAGAAGATCAGAATAGTCACAAGATCAATGCAAAAATACTTTTAAATTAAAAAGAAATAGGGCTACTTAACAATGTATGGTTCCTTCAGTCATAAATGCCTCACAAGAAGACAACTGGGATACTTACGCAATATCCAAATGTCATCTTTTCTCTCATACGTACATGTAGTATGCAGAGATAACACCACAACACAAACACTCCTAGTTATGCAGAATAGATCACAGGACTAGGATTGTATAGGATGGTTTGGCCATTGATAGCAATATAATTAAGTGGAACTTGACCTACTAGTGTGATCCTGATGTTGTCTGGGCCACTGCACAGTGACAGTGTTCTAAATAATGTGAAAGAATATCTAAGTCCAGGAATGTTGATGACCTGGGACCACAATATGCAAGGTCTTTGAAATGTTATTATTCACGTATACAATATACCAAGGAGGCACAAAACAGTCAAGTGAAATTGACCCATCAAACATCTCTAGCTAATATGTCAACAGAAGTTTTTAATCTCCATGAGGTTGTTTCCATTTCTTTGAAATACTTCTGTGGAATATTATTAATATTCTGTTCTTAACATAAGATTTTTCTTAAGTGCAGTGAACATAGAAGTTTGGGCCATATAATGTATTTTGAACTCTCCTAATACACAAATGAGAATAGTTGCTAACATACGGCTAACATTCTCCTGGGTATTAAGTTCATAGACAGAGTAACATAAATGAAAAGGAAACACAAGAGAAACAGAATTACTTGGCTGTTCATGCAGGTGAGAGGGAAGGGGAGAATGTGATGAATGGAAAGACTACATCCCTTCCATCCAAACCACAACCAGACATTTGCAGCATCAGCTTCTCAGATCTGGTTTCTCTGTGGAGATTCGGACTGTTTCTTGACCAATTCATAGGCTTTCTCTCTCTTGGACACCCCAATGTGGCTCTTTGCTCACTCTTTCCACGTTTATACAGGCTATGTGATCTTTAGATGAATTTTTATCCATCACTTTATATGTATCCCACATTCTTACTTAGATGATGAAATTCCCAAAAACAGAGATCTAAAGTTAATATTTCTTGTAGTATTTCTTACTCTTGCTGATAAGCCTCACCCCTCAAAATGTGATAATATCCTGGAGTATGCTGTAATATAGCCACTTGGTGGGACTTAGTATTTCAGTTTAAATGCTGTGTCATCATTGAGAACTCCATTGGGATCTGGTTGAAAATGGAGTTTAAATTCATGTGTGCATGACCTTCCCCAGTTCCTATCTGGTATCCTTCTGATCTCTGGGGAAAACAATCAATGGAGTTGTTAATTATCATAATTGTCATAAAAGATTATATGTTACTAAAGATAGGATATCACAATACAATAAAATAGAAAGCATTTTCTAGGGGACAAGGACATCTAAAACTTAAGATGCTTCCTAAGCCACCAATACTATTAAGTCATGCCAATTATCGTTATGTAGGACAAAGCTAAGGAAACTTGTGACATTCTCAAGGTTATCACATGTTCCAGTAGCAGAGTTGGAATCATGCTTCCAGATTCTCCTTCACTTTACAATATCAAAAAAAATTAATTGACGTTAAGCATAGAAGATATAGGACAGTTGCAGAGGAAGGACAGTCATGCTTGGGAATTGCCAAATAGGGACCTGGAGAAAGGAATCAGAACAAGGACTGTATTTTATTAAGTAGCTTTCATGTATGAGGTCCATCAATGGGCAGTTTATGAAATGATCTTTGATACAACAGCTATGTAAGATCAATATTATTTACCTTATTTTCTGGTTTTTGGTAATATTCATACTAATAATATTTAATTTTTTATTTTGTGGAATTTATATAATTTTACATGTAAAGTACATAAAATATTTGTGAACAAAAGAGTTACTTGGATATATTTGGAGGTATAATTTGCATGCAAACATTGTGCAATTATATGTTTATACTTAGAAATGAGGGCTAGAGCCGTAAAGAGCAACACGAAGCTTATTAATCTGAGTCACAGAAAAGTTCTTCATTTTTAATTTCTTATTACTGGTTAACTGCATTACATAGGAGTTTCATTTTAACAACAAAGCCAATCGACAAAAATAGAAATTATTACTTTTGTTAAGAAATGTTTCCATGATAATGTATTTACCAGGAATCTACTATGAAAGTAAGTCTTCTCCGTTTATCTTACATGTAGAGTTGTAAATTAAACAATTGCACTCATTTTTTGATCAAAAATTTGCAAACATTGTGCAATTATATGTTTATACTTAGAAATGAGGGCTAGAGCCGTAAAGAGCAACACGAAGCTTATTAATCTGAGTCACAGAAAAGTTCTTCATTTTTAATTTCTTATTACTGGTTAACTGCATTACATAGGAGTTTCATTTTAACAACAAAGCCAATCGACAAAAATAGAAATTATTACTTTTGTTAAGAAATGTTTCCATGATAATGTATTTACCAGGAATCTACTATGAAAGTAAGTCTTCTCCGTTTATCTTACATGTAGAGTTGTAAATTAAACAATTGCACTCATTTTTTGATCAAAAATTTGTGTGTCAACCACAGTAATTGCACATTCAAAGACATTGATTTTACAACATGTATGTTAAAAAACCATTAGCTTATATAGAAATCATCCACCTATTCAAATATCAAAGTAACTACTTTATTTTATAAATTTTTTGTGTGTTTAAAAATTTTTATTAGATATTTTCTTTATATACATTTCAAATTCAAATGCTATCCCTAAAGTTCCCCATACCCTCACCCCCACTCCCCTACCCACCCACTCCCACTTCTGGCGTTCCCCTGTACTGAGGCATATAAAGTTTGCAAGATCAATGGGCCTCTCTTCCCAGTGATGGCCAACTAGGCCATCTTCTGATATATATGCAGCTAGAGACAAAAGCTCCGGGTGGTACTGGATAGTTCATATTGTTGTTCCACCTATAGAGTTGCAGATCCCTTTAGCTCTTTGGGTACTTTCTCTAGCTCCTCCATTTTGGGCCCTGAGTAGATTACACACATGTATTGAAGGATCCCAAGATCACAGACCTAAAAAGCAAGATTAACATTGAACTATTCAGAACCAATGCTCAAACGTTTGTTCAACTAAATGTTCTCAGAGTAGTGTAGAATCTTATATGATATCATGAAATGGCACATCAATGGTGTGTGTGTGTGTGTGTGTGTGTGAGAGAGAGAGAGAGAGAGAGAGAGAGAGAGAGAGAGAGAGCGCTAGGATGATGCAATTTGTTTGTTTTTTTTTTAGAGTGTGATCAAACACTTTTTTTTTAATTTTTAATATTTTTTATTACATATTTTCCTCAATTACATTTCCAATGCTATCCCAAAAGTCCCCCATAGCGCCCCCCACTTCCCTACCCACCCATTCCCATTCTTTTGGCCCTGGCATTCCCCTATATTGGGGCATATAAAGTTTGCAAGTCCAATGGGCCTCTCTTTCCAGTGATGGCCGAATAGGCCATATTTCGATACATATGCAGCTAGAGACAAGAGCTCCGGGGTACTGGTTAGTTCATAATGTTGTTCCAACTATAGGGTTGCAGATCCCTTTAGCTCCTTGGGTACTTTCTCTAGCTTCTCGATTGGGAGCCCTGTGATACATCCAATAGCTGACTGTGAGCATCCACTCCTGTGTTTGCTAGGCCCCTGCATAGTCTCAAAGAGACAGCTATCTTTGGGTCCTTTCAGCAAAATCTTGCTAGTGTATGCAATGGTGTCAGCGTTTAGAAGCTGATTATTGGATGGATCCCTGGATATGGCAGTCTCTAGATGGTCCATCCTTTCATCACAGCTCCAAGCTTTGTCTCTGTAACTCCTTCCATGGGTGTTTTGCTCCCAATTCTAAGAAGGGGCACAGTGTCCACATTTTGGTCTTCATTCTTCTTGAGTTTCATGCGTTTAGCAAAATGTATCTTATATCTGGGATATCCTAAGTTTTGGGCTAATATCCACTTATCAGTGAATACATATTGTGTGAGTTCCTTTGTGATTGTGTTACCTCACTCAAGATGATGCCCTCCAGGTCCATCCATTTGGCTAGGAATTTCATAAATTCATTCTTTTTAATAGCTGAGTAGTACTCCATTGTGTAGATGTACCATAATTTCTGTATCCATTCCTCTGTTGAGAGACATCTGGGTTCTTTCCAGCTTCTGGCTATTATAAATAGGGCTGCTATGAACATAGTGGAGCATGTGTCCTTCTTACCGGTTGGGATAACAAAAAACCTAGGATAGCAAAAACTCTTCTCAAGGATAAAAGAACCTCTGGTGGAATCACCATGCCGGACCTAAAGCTTTACTACAGAGCAATTGTGATAAAAACGGCGTGGTACTGATATAGTGACAGACAAATAGACCAATGGAATAGAATTGAAGACCCAGATATGAACCCACACACCTATGGTCACTTGATCTTCGACAAGGGAGCTAAAACCATCCAGTGGAAGAAAGACAGCATTTTCAACAAATGGTGCTGGCACAACTGGTTGTTTTCATGTAGAAGAATGCGAATCGATCCATTCCTATCTCCTTGTACTAAGGTCAAGTCTAAGTGGATCAAGGAACTTCACATAAAACCAGAGACACTGAAACTTATAGAGGAGAAAGTGGGGAAAAGCCTTGAAGATATGGTCACAGGGGAAAAATTCTTGAATAGAACAGCAATGGCTTGTGCTGTAAGATCGAGAATAGACAAATGGGACCTCATGAAACTGCAAAGCTTCTGCAAGGCAAAAGACACCATCAATAAGACAAAAAAACCACCAACAGATTGGGAAAGGATCTTTACCTATCCTAAATCAGATAGGGGACTAATATCCAATATATATAAGGAACTCAAGAAGGTGGACTCCAGAAAGTCAAATAACCCCATTAAAAATGGGGCTCAGAACTGAACAAAGAATTCTCACCTGAAGAATACCGAATGGCAGAGAAGCACCTGAAAAAATGTTCAACATCCTTAATCATCAGGGAAATGCAAATCAAAACAACCCTGAGAATCCACCTCACACCAGTCAGAATGGCTAAGATCAAAAATTCAGGTGACAGCAGATGCTGGCGAGGATGTGGAGAAAGAGGAACACTCCTCCATTGTTGGTGGGATTGCAAGCTTGTACAACCACTCTGGAAATCAGTCTGGCGGTTCCTCAGAAAATTGGACATAGTACTACTGGAGGATCCAGCAATACCTCTCCTGGGCATATATCCAGAAGATGTCCCAACCGGTAAGAAGGATGATGCAATTTGTAATGGACTCATGTTTGACTTACCAGATAGGACTTACAGAGAGATTATCTAAGGAACTCAGTCATGTCATAGTATTGTGGCTCTGGCCATAAACTCTTGAGTGCGAGTGATGTCACCAATCAGTTGGAAATCAGTTAGAAGTAGGGACATGAATATCAATAGTAAGGGCATGGTGCTTATTCTTCACCCCTTATTTCCTCAGTTCACTGAGAGCTGTTTGGGAAATAGAATTGGGAAAGTGATTCCCTGTCTTTAGAGACTTTTTAACTTCAAGCCGAGCAAGCAGTAATTTTTACCATGCACTTATTTCTAACAACTGTTCTCATTGGTCACACATCTGCTCTGAGGAAAACACTCAGATTCCAGCAGCTGTTTCAGTTTTGAATATAACTTCTGTGTGTGTCTAATGCAAGCCCAACCTCTCCTTCAAAGAAGAACACTACACCATTCGGAATGTGGCTCCGAGAGACTCACGCGAATCAAAGTCTTCATTAGTGAGTCTTTATTATATGTTAATTTGCTATCAGTGGTTCACGAAGCCTTGAAATTTTATATTTTAGTCAAGGACTTCCCCATCTGTAACTTTACATTAAATATAGAACAAAGGAACTCTTTAAAAATGAGAAAGATAGGAAAAGATTGATCTAAGGGACACTCCCCTGTATCATATCTTATTTTGAGTTAAGGTTGGTTTTATTTTATTTATTTATTTTTTTCTGGGCATCTCACAGTGGGCTGTTCAGTATTTCAATCACAATACCTTTAGATTCTCAACCTCACCATATCTTCTTTACAGACACCAGAGATTCTTAACTGCTGGAAGACGGCTTTGACTTTTCTGCTGCCTGTGAACTACCTTCTGAATATAAGGACATTGCCTACTTACCGTACTACAGTATCTATGCTTGAACATTTGAAAAATTATTTAGCTCTCAATTTGATCGTGTTTATTATCTAAACTTAAAATTTATCACAGATGAAAGTTTGGATTTTCAAATTATGCTACAATTTTCAGCTGATAACAGAATATTCTTTGCTTTGTTAATGTTTCGTAACGATGTGTCGGTGAAAGTAAAAGTATAGAAACAGAAAGGAGTGGGAAAAGGAAATGCAACAGTGTAACAGAAATAAAAGGAGAAAAGGTGTGATTATTCCCCAATAACAGAAAACCTCAATTTGTGGATGACTGAAAGAATTTGATGAGCTGATCCTGGGCATGCGATTCTGAAAATCCAAATATTTAAGGGGCTGAAGCAGGAGGATTAAAATTCAAAGTCTTCTTAGAGTACAGACTCTAATATGCTCTTAGTAACAGAGACACTTTCTCTCAGGTGAAATGAAAGGGAAGGTCCTGAGTTCACACCCCAGTTTTTTTTTTTTTATTTATTTTTTTTTTATTACATATTTTCCTCAATTACATTTCCAATACTATCCCAAAAGTCCCCCATAGCGCCCCCCACTTCCCTACCCACCCATTCCCATTCTTTTGGCCCTGGCATTCCCCTATATTGGGGCATATAAAGTTTGCAAGTCCAATGGGCCTCTCTTTCCATTGATGGCCGACTAGGCCATCTTTCGATACATATGCAGCTAGAGACAAGAGCTCCAGGGTTCTGGTTAGTACATTATGTTGTTCCAACAATAGGGTTGCAGATCCCTTTAGCTCCTTGGGTACTTTCTCTAGCTTCTCCATTGGGAGCCCTGTGATACATCCAATAGCTGACTGTGAACATCCACTCCTGTGTTTGCTGGGCCCCGGCATCATCTCACAAGAGACAGCTATATTTGGGTCCTTTCAGCAAAATCTTGCTAGTGTATGCAATGGTGTCAGCGTTTAGAAGCTGATTATGGGACGGATCCCTGGATACAGCAGTCTCTAAATGGTCCATCCTTTCATCACAGCTACGAACTTTGTCTCTGTAACTCCTTCCCTGGGTGTTTTGTTCCCAATTCTAAGAAGGTGCACAGTGTCCACACTTTGGTCTTCATTCTTCTTGAGTTTCATGCGTTTATCAAATTGTATCTTATATCTTGGGTATCCTAAGTTTTGGGCTAATATCCACTTATCAATGAATACATATTGTGTGAGTTCTTTTGTGATTGTGTTACTTCACTCAAGATGATGCCCTCCAGGTCCATCCATTTGGCTAGGAATTTCATAAATTCATTCTTTTTAATAGCTGAGTAGTACTCCATTGTGTAGATGTACCATAATTTCTGTATCCATTCCTCTGTTGAGGGACATCTGGGTTCTTTCCAGCTTCTGGCTATTATAAATAGGGCTGCTATGAACATAGTGGAGCATGTGTCCTTTTTACCGGTTGGGACATCTTCTGGATATATGCCCAGGAGAGGTATTGCTGGATCCTCCGGTAGTACTATGTCCAATTTTCTGAGGAACCGCCAGACTGATTTCCAGAGTGGTTGTACAAGCTTGCAATCCCACCAACAATGGAGGAGTGTTCCTCTTTCTCCACATCCTCGCCAGCATCTGCTGTCACCTGAATTTTTGATCTTAGCCATTCTGACTGGTGTGAGGTGGAATCTCAGGGTTGTTTTGATTTGCATTTCCCTGATGATTAAGGATGTTGAACATTTTTTCAGGTGCTTCTCTGCCATTCGGTATTCCTCAGGTGAGAATTCTTTGTTCAGTTCTGAGCCCCATTTTTTAATGGGGTTATTTGACTTTCTGGAGTCCACCTTCTTGAGTTCTTTATATATATTGGATATTAGTCCCTTATCTGATTTAGGATAGGTGAAGATCCTTTCCCAATCTGTTGGTGGTTTTTTTGTCTTATTGATGGTGTCTTTAGCCTTGCAGAAGCTTTGTAGTTTCATGAGGTCCCACTTGTCAATTCTCGATCTTACAGCACAAGCCATTACTGTTCTATTCAGGAATTTTTCCCCTGTGCCCATATCTTCAAGGCTTTTCCCCACTTTCTCCTCTATAAGTTTCAGTGTCTCTGGTTTTATGTGAAGTTCCTTGATCCACTTAGAATTGACCTTAGTACAAGGAGATAGGAATGGATCGATTCGCATTCTTCTACATGTTAACAACCAGTTGTGCCAGCACCATTTGTTGAAAATGCTGTCTTTCTTCCCCTGGATGTTTTTAGCTCCCTTGTCGAAGATCAAGTGACCATAGGTGTGTGGGTTCATTTCTGGGTCTTCAATTCTATTCCATTGGTCTATTTGTCTGTCACTATACCAGTACCATGCAGTTTTTATCACAATTGCTCTGTAGTAGAGCTTTAGGTCCGGCATGGTGATTCCACCAGAGGTTCTTTTATCCTTGAGAAGAGTTTTTGCTATCCTAGGTTTTTTGTTATTCCAGATGAATTTGCAGATTGCACTTTCTAATTCGTTGAAGAATTGATTTGGAATTTTGATGGGGATTGCATTGAATCTGTAGATTGCTTTTGGCAAGATAGCCATTTTTACAATGTTGATCCTGCCAATCCATGAGCATGGGAGATCTTTCCATCTTCTGAGATCTTCTATAATTTCTTTCTTCAGAGACTTGAAGTTTTTATTATACAGATCTTTCACTTCCTTAGTTAGAGTCACGTCAAGATATTTTATATTATTTGTGACTATTGAGAAGGGTGTTGTTTCCCTAATTTCTTTCTCAGCCTGTTTATTCTTTGTGTAGAGAAAGGCCATTGATTTGTTTGAGTTAATTTTATATCCAGCTACTTCACCGAAGCTTTTTATCAGGCTTAGGAGTTCTCTGGTGGAATTTTTAGGGTCACTTATATATACTATCATATCATCTGCAAAAAGTGATATTTTGACTTCATCTTTTCCAATTTGTATCCCTTTGATCTCCTTTTGTTGTCGAATTGCTCTGGCTAGGACTTCAAGTACAATGTTGAATAGGTATGGAGAAAGTGGACAGCCTTGTCTAGTCCCTGATTTTAGAGGGATTGCTTCAAGCTTCTCACCATTTACTTTGATGTTGGCTACTGGTTTGCTGTAGATTGCTTTTATCATGTTTAGGTATGGGCCTTGAATTCCTGATCTTTCCAAGACTTTTATCATGAATGGGTGTTGGATCTTGTCAAATGCTTTTTCCGCATCTAACGAGATGACCATGTGGTTTTTGTCTTTGAGTTTGTTTATATACTGGATTACGTTGATGGATTTCCGTATATTGAACCATCCCTGCATCCCTGGGATGAAACCTACTTGGTCAGGATGGATGATTGTTTTGATGTGTTCTTGGATTCGGTTAGCAAGAACTTTATTGAGGATTTTTGCATCAATATTCATAAGGGATATTGGTCTGAAGTTTTCTATCTTTGTTGGGTCTTTTTGTGGTTTAGGTATCAGAGTAATTGTGGCTTCATAGAATGAGTTGGGTAGAGTACCTTCTGTTTCTATTTTGTGGAATAGTTTGTGAAGAACTGGGATTAGATCTTCTTTGAAGGTCTGATAGAACTCTGCACTAAACCCATCTGGTCCTGGGCTTTTTTTAGTTGGGAGACTATTAATGACTGCTTCTATTTCTTTGGGGGATATAGGGCTGTTTAGATCATTAACCTGATCTTGATTCAACTTTGGTACCTGGTATCTTTCTAGGAACTTCTCCATTTCATCCAGGTTCTCCAGTTTTGTTGAGTATAGCCTTTGGTAGAAGGATCTGATGGTGTTTTGGATGTCTTCAGGATCTGTTGTTATGTCTCCTTTTTCATTTCTGATTTTGTTAATTAGGATGCTTTCCCTGTGCCCTCTAGTGAGTCTGGCTAAGGGTTTATCTATCTTGTTGATTTTCTCAAAGAACCAGCTCCTTGATTGGTTGATTCTTTGAATAGTTTTTCTTGTTTCCACTTGGTTGATTTCACCCCTGAGTTTGATTATTTCCTGCCGTCTACTCCTCTTGGGTGAATTTGCTTCCTTTTGTTCTAGTGCTTTTAGGTGTGTTGTCAAGCTGCTAATGTGTGCTCTCTCTAGTTTCCTTTTGGAGGCACTCAGAGCTATGAGTTTTCCTCTTAGAAATGCTTTCATTGCGTCCCATAAGTTTGGGTATGTTGTGGCTTCATTTTCATTGAACTCTAAAAAGTCCTTAATTTCTTTCTTAATTCCTTCCTTGACCAAGGTATCATTGAGAAGAGTGTTGTTCAGTTTCCACGTGAAGGTTGGCTTTCTATTATTTATTCTGTTATTGAAGATCAGCCTTAGTCCATGGTGATCTGATAGGATGCATGGGACAATTTCAATATTTTTATATCTGTTGAGGCCTGCTTTGTGACCAATTATGTGGTCAATTTTGGAGAAGGTACCATGAGGTGCTGAGAAGAAGGTATATCCTTTTGTTTTAGGATAGAATGTTCTGTAGATATCTGCCAGATCCATTTGATTCATAATTTCTCTTAGTTTCACTGTGTCCCTGTTTAGTTTCTGTTTCCATGATCTGTCCATTGGTGAAAGTGGTGTGTTGAAGTCTCCCACTATTATTGTATGAGGTGCAATGTGTGCTTTGAGCTTTACTAAAGTTTCTTTAATGAATGTGGCTGCCTTTGTATTTGGAGCATAGATATTCAGGATTGATAGTTCCTCTTGGAGGATTTTACCTTTGATGAGTATGAAGTGTCCCTCCCTGTCTTTTTTAATGACTTTGGGTTGGAAGTCAATCTTATCAGATATTAGAATGGCTACTCCAGCTTGTTTCTTCATGCCATTTGCTTGGAAAATTGTTTTCCAGCCTTTCATTCTGAGGTAGTGTCTATCCTTTTCTCTGAGATGAGTTTCCTGTAAGCAGCAAAATGTTGGGTCTTGTTTGTGTAGCCAGTTTGTTAGTCTATGTCTTTTTATCGGGGAGTTGAGTCCATTGATATTAAGAGATATTAAGGAAAAGTAATTGTTGTTTCCTGTTATTTTTGTTGTTAAAGTTGGCATTTTGTTCTTGTGGCTGTCTTCTTTTAGGTTTGTTGAGGGATTACCTTCTTGTTGTTTCTAGGGCGTGGTTCCTGTCCTTGTATTGTTTTTTTTCTGTTATTATCCTTTGAAGGGCTGGATTCGTGGAGAGATAATGTGTGAATTTGGTTTTGTCGTGGAATACTTTGGTTTCTCCATCTATGTTAATTGACAGTTTGGCTGGGTATAGTAGCCTGGGCTGGAATTTGTGTTCTTTTAGTGTCTGTATAACATCCGTCCAGGATCTTCTGGCTTTCATAGTCTCTGGTGAAAAATCTGGTGTAATTCTGATAGGCTTGCCTTTATATGTTACTTGGCCTTTTTCTCTTACTGCTTTTAGTATTCTATCTTTATTTAGAGCATTTGTTGCTCTGATTATAATGTGTCGGGAGGTATTTCTTTTCTGGTCCAGTCTATTTGGAGTTCTGTAGGCTTCTTGTATGTTCATGGGCATCTCTTTCTTTAAATTTGGGAAGTTTTCTTCTATAATTTTGTTGAAGATGTTTGCTGGTCCTTTGAGTTGAAAATCTTCATTCTCATCCACTCCTATTATCCGTAGGTTTGGTCTTCTCATTGCGTCCTGTATTTCTTGGATGTTTTGAGTTAGGATCTTTTTGCCTTTTACATTTTCCTTGATTGTTGTGCCGATGTTCTCTATGGAATCTTCTGCACCTGAGATTCTCTCTTCCATCTCTTGTATTCTGTTGCTGATGCTCGTATCTATGGTTCCAGATTTCTTTCCTAGGGTTTCTATCTCCAGTGTTGCCTCATTTTGGGTTTTCTTTATTGTGTCTACTTCCCTTTTTAGGTCTAGTATGGTTTTGTTCATTTCCATCATCTGTTTGGATGTGTTTTCCTGTTTTTCTGTAAGGACTTCTACCTGTTTGATTATGTTATCGTGTTTTTCTTTAAGGATTTGTAACTCTTTAGCAGTGTTCTCCTGAAATTCTTTAAGGGATTTTTGTGCTTCCTCTTTATTGTCTTCTGCCTGTTTAGCAGTGTTCTCCTGCATTTCTTTAAGTGTGTTATTAACGTCCTTCTTGAAGTCCTCTATCATCATCAGGAGATATGCTTTTAAATCCGTGTCTAACTTTTCCGGTGTGTTGGGGTGCCCTGGACTGGGCGAAGTGGGGGTGCTGGGTTCTGATGATGGTGGGTGGTCTTGGTTTCTGTTAGTAAGATTATTACGTTTACCTTTCGCCATCTGGTAATCTCTGGGGTTAGTTGTTATCGTTGTCACTGTTTAAAGATTGGAGCAGAAGCTGTGTTCCACTCACCAGCAGTCTCTAAATCCTGCGGCGGGGGTCGTGGGTAGCTGATGGTACCCCGGTGCTGGTCCAGCCAGAAGAGGCCTGTGGTCCTACTCAGGCCGTTTTTCTGCTTCCCTAACTAATGCAGTCTCTGGTCCTGCGTGCAATTGGATTGGAGCAGAAGCTGTGTTCCACTCTCCAGAAGTCTTAAGATCCTGTGGTGGGTGTTGTGGGTAGCTGGTGAGTGTCAGCCGACCCTGCGCCCCAGCTGCCCTGGTGCTTTTCTGACCGGAAGAGGCTTGTGGCCCTATGTAGGCCGGATTTCTCTCTCCCCAACCAGAGCAGTCTCAGGTCCCGCGTGATTGGACTGGAGCAGAAGCTGTGTTCCACTCACCAGCAGTCCCAAAATCCTGCGGCGGGGGTCATGGGTAGCTGGCGGGTGTCAGGCAACCCTGCGCTCCTGCTACCCTGGCACTGATCCGGCTGGATGAGGCCTGTGGCCCTACTCAGGCCGGTTTCTGCTTCCCTAACTAATGCAGTCTCAGGTCCCGCGCAATTGGATTGGAGCAGAAGCTGTGTTCCACTCACCAGCAGTCCCAAAATCCTGCGGCGGGGGTCGTGGGTGGCTGGCGGGTGTCAGGCAACCCTGCGCTCCGGCTACCCCGGCACTGATCCGGCCGGATGAGGCCTGTGGCCCTACTCAGGCCGGTTTCTGCTTCCCTAACTAATGCAGTCTCAGGTCCCGCGCAATTGGATTGGAGCAGAAGCTGTGTTCCACTCACCAGCAGTCCCAAAATCCTGCTGCGGGGGTCGTGGGTAGCTGGCAGGTGTCAGGCAACGCTGCGCTCCCGCTACCCTGGCGCTGATCCGGCCGGATGAGGCCTGTGGCCCTACTCAGGCCGGTTTCTGCTTCCCTAATTAATGCAGTCTCAGGTCCCGCGCAATTGGATTGGAGCAGAAGCTGTGTTCCACTCACCAGCAGTCCCAAAATCCTGCGGCGGGGGTAGTGGGTAGCTGGCGGGTGTCAGGCAACCCTGCGAGCTCCTGCTACCCCGGCACTGATCCGGCTGGATGAGGCCTGTGGCCCTACTCAGGCAGGTTTCTGCTTCCCTAACTAATGCAGTCTCAGGTCCCGCGCAATTGGATTGGAGCAGAAGCTGTGTTCCACTCACCAGCAGTCCCAAAATCCTGCGGCGGGGGTCGTGGGTAGCTGGCGGGTGTCAGGCAACCCTGTGCTCCCGCTACCCCGGCACTGATCCGGCCGGATGAGGCCTGTGGCCCTACTCAGGCCGGTTTCTGCTTCCCTAACTAATGCAGTCTCCACACCCCAGTTTTGAAAGTAGAAAAGTGTGGGTTTTCTTGTTTGGGCTACCTCAATGTGCAGACTACTTCAACATCCCCACTGCTAAGAGCCAGGAAAACAATCCTTAGAAGCATGTGCCATTGGATGCATCAGTCAACAGCAGCCACTGATAACTGGTAAATAGGTGAATGCATTTTTAGCTTACATGGAATTCAATCATGGTTTTGGCAGAAACTGTTCCCACTTTCCTGATACCTGATTTTGTGATTTGGAAGATTATGGTAGATACCTTATGGAAAGAAACTTGGAGAGTCTTGAAGTGCTTAAGAACTATGAGTGATAGAGTTTTGATACATTGGATTCAGTTTTGATACATTGGATTCAGTGAATAAGTTTTCTCTAAAATAAAAATTAGTCTTCAATGTAAAAAAAAATTAGGTAAATATGGAAAGGCAGGCTAAGAAATTAGTTTTTATTGAGTTTTACTGTTATAGCCCCTATTCTATACTTTACGGGGTTTAATTTGGTTAAAAAAAATGTCTCATTTGAAGGTCCTCTTAAATAGTTATGACTTAGCTTTAATTTGCTCATGTCCAGATGGGCGGGGTATCCCACCACTGAAGATGTCTGCCTCCATGAAATTCATCATCCTAACTAGGCTCTCCCATTTCCACAGTTGTTGAGCATTATTTGATCAACTGTGGGATAATGCTTTATTTATATCAGATGTATTTTAAGCAAATTGAGATTCATCAACTCTGGTTTGATGCAGTTCTTTAAAATTTATTCAAAGTAAACTACCTGCAACCAAGAAGGTTTCATTCCAGGGAAGCAGGGATGGTTTACTATATGAAAATCCATCAACGTAATCCACTATATAAACAAACTCAAGGACGAAAACCACATGATCATCTCATTAAATACAGAGAAAGCATTCGACAAACTTCAACACCCATTCATGACAAGAAGTCTTGGAAAGATCAGGAATTCAAGGCCCATACATAAGATGATAAAAGCAATCTATAGCAAACTAGTAGCCAACATCAAAGTAAATGGTGAGAAGCTGGAAGCAATCCCACTAAAATCAGGGACTAGAGAAGGCTGCCCACTTTCTCCATACCTATTCAACATAGTACTTGAAGTCCTAGCCAGAGCAATTTGACAACAAAAGGGGATCAAGGGGATACAAATTAGAAATGAAGAAGTCAAAATATCACTTTTTGCAGATGATATGATAGTATATATAATTGATCCTAAAAAATCCACCAGAGAACTCCTAAACCTGATAAACAGCTTTGGTGAAGTAGCTGGATATAAAATTAACTCAAACAAGTCAATGGCCTTTCTCTACACAAAGGATAAACAGGCTGTGAAAGAAATTACGGAAATAACATACTTCACAATAGTCACAAATAATATAAAATACCTTGGCGTGACTCTAACTAAGGAAGTGAAAGATCTGTATGATAAGAACTTCAAGTCTCTGAAGAAAGAAATTAAAGAAAATCTCAGAAGATGGAAAGATCTCCCATGCTCATGGATTGGCAGGATCAATATAGTAAAAATGGCTATCTTGCCAAAAGCAATCTACAGATTCAATGCAATCCCCATCAAAATTCCAACTCAATTCTTCAACGAATTACAAAGAGCAATCTGCAAATTCATCTGGAATAACAAAAAACCTAGGACAGCAAAAACTCTTCTCAAGGATAAAAGAACCTCTGGGGAAATCACCATGCCCGACCTAAAGCTGTACTACAGAGAAATTGTGATTAAAAACTGCATGGTACCGGTATAGCGACAGACAAGTAGACCAATGGAATAGAATTAAAGATCCAGAAATGAACCCACACACCTATGGTCACTTGATCTTTGACAAGGAAGCTAAAACCATCTAGTAGAAAAAAGACAGCATTTTCAACAAATGGTGCTGGCAAAACTGGCAGTTATCAGGTAGAAGAATGTGAATTACCTCACTTAGGATGATGCCCTCCAGGTCCATCCATTTGCCAAGGAATTTCATAAATTCATTCTTTTTAATAGCTGAGTAGTACTCCATTGTGTAAATGTACCACATTTTCTGTATCCATTCCTCTGTTGAGGGACATGTGGGTTCTTTCCAGCTTCTGGCTATTATAAATAAGGCTGCTAATCCTAAGTGAGGTAACCCAATCACAAAGGAACTCACATGATATGTACTCACTGATAAGTGGATATTTGCCCAGATACTTAGAATGCCCACTATATAAGATACAATTTGCTAAACGCATGAAACTCAAGAAGAACGAAGACCAAAGTGTGGACACTTTGCCCGTTCTTAGAATTGGGAACAAAACACCCATGGAAGGAGTTACAGAGACAAAGTTTGGAGCTGAAACAAAAGGACGGACCATCTAGACACTGCAATATCCGGGGGTCCATCCCATAATCAGCCTCCAAACGCTGACACCGTTGCATACACTAGCAAGATTTTGTTGAAAGGACCCTGATATAGCTGTCTCTTGTGAGACTATGCCGGGGCCTAGCAAACACAGAAGTGGATGCTTACAGTCAGCTACTGGATGGATCACAGGGCCTCCAATGGAGGAGCTAGAGAAAGTACCCAAGGAGCTAAATGGATCTGCAACCCTATAGGTGGAACAAAAATATGAACTAACCAGTACCCCCCGGAGCTCGTGTCTCTAGCTGCATATGTATCAGAATATGGCCTAGTCGGCCATCAGTGAAAGGAGAGGCCCACTGGTCCTGCAAACTTTATATGCCTCAGTATAGGGGAACGCCAGGGCCAAGAAGTGGGAGTGGGTGGATAGGGGAGTGGGGTGGGAGGGTATGGGGGACTTTTGGGATAGCACTGGAAATGGAAATGAAGAAAATACCTAATTAAAAAAATTGTAAGGTGAAAAAAAAAAAGAAGAAAAAGAATGCGAATTGATCCATTCCTATCTCCTTGTACTAAGGTCAAATCTAAGTGGATCAAGGAACTCCACATAAAACCAGAGACAGTGAATCTTAAACTTATAGAGGAGAAAGTGGGGGAAAGCCTCAAAGATATGGGCACAGGGGAAAACTTCCTGAATAGAACAGCAATGGCTTGTGCTGTAAGATCGAGAATAGACAAATGGGACCTCATAAAATTGCAAAGCTTCTGTAAGGCAAAAGAGACCGTCAATAAGACAAAAAGGCCACCAACAGATTGGGAAAGGATCTTTACCTACCCTAAATCAGATAGGAGACTAATATCCAATATATACAAAGAGCTCAAGAAGCTGGACCTCAGAAAATCAAATAACCCCATTAAAAATGGGGCTCAGAGCTAAACAAAGAATTCTCACCTGAGGAATACCGAATGGCTGAGAAACACCTGAAAAAATGTTCAGTATCCTTAATCATCAGGGAAATGCAAATCAAAGCAACCCTGAGATTCCACCTCACACCAGTCAGAATGGCTAAGATCAAAAACTCATGTGACAGCAGATGCTGGCGAGGAAGTGGAGAAGGAGGAACACTCCTCCATTGTTGGTGGAATTGCAAGCTTGTACAACGACTCTGGAAATCAGTCTGGCGGTTTCTCAAAAAATTGGACATAGTACTACCGGAGGATCCCCGAATAAATCTCCTGGGCATATATCCAGAAGATGTTCTAACTGGTAAGAAGGACACATGCTCCACTATGATCATAGCAGCCTTATTTATAATGGCCAGAAGATGGAAAGAACACAGATGCCCCTCAACAGAGGAATGGATACAGAAAATGTGGTAAATTTACACAATAGAGTACTACTCAGTTATTAAAAAGAATGAATTTATGAAATTCCTAGGCAAATGGATGGACCTGGAGGGCATCATCCTGAATGAGGTAACCCAATCACAAAAGAACTCACATGATATGTTCTCACTGATAAGTGGATATTAGCCCAGAAACTTAGAATACCCAAGATACAAGATACAATCTGCAAAACACATGAAACTCAAGAAGAACGAAGACCAAAATTTGTACACTTTGGCCCTTCTTAGAATTGGGAACAAAACACCCATGGAAGGAGTTAAAGAGACAATGTTTGGAGCTGAGACGAAAGATGAACCATCTAGATACTGTCATACCTGGGGATACATCCCATAATCAGCCTCTAAATGCTGACACCATTGCATACACTAGCAAGATTTTGCTGAAAGGACTCAGATATAGCTGTCTCTTGTGAGGCTATGCCAGGGCCTAGCAAACACAGAAGTGGATGCCCACAGTCAGCTATTGGATGGATCACAGGGCACCCAATGGAGGAGCTAGAAAAAGTACCCAAGGAGCTAAAGGGGTCTGCAACCCTATAGGTGGAACAACAATATGAACTAGCCAGTATCCCCCCTCCCCCCACAGAGCTCGTGTTTCTAGCTGCATATGTATCAGAAGACGACCTAGTCGGCCATCATTGGGAAGAGAGGCCCATCGGTCTTGCAAACTTTATATGTCTCAGTACAGGGAACTCCAGGGCCAAGAAGTGGGAGTGGGGTTTGGGAGTTGGGGGGAGGGTATGGGAGGACTTTTGGGATAGCACTGGAAATGTAAATGAAGAAAACACCTAATTTTAAAAAAATAATAAAAAGAAAAAAGAAAACTAAATGCAATTTTGCTTCCTTGGGTTAGCATTACTCTAAAGGATACAAAATAGTAAATTTAATTTGAGTAAGTGTCTTCATATATACACATTTTCTAAGGCATTATCAATGTTTGGAGCTGAGGTTCATCAGAGACAATACAGAAGAAGGCTAAGAATCATACAGGAAACAGCTTACTACAGGGAAAGGGAATGGACATGTGAATTCTTTCATTGCTTCCAAACTTGGATTTTGAGTGTGCACACATTTTTCTTTTTAAATCTAAGCATTCTGAAGTAGTAATTAGAACCTTCATGAATCACAGTGGACCTGCATGAGGCTAATGCCATTACAGCCTTAGACATACCAGACACTCAAGGTTGGACCACTATTTCACTAGAATGGGACAGGTATTCCTTATGCTCCCAAACTTCTCTGAACCTTCTCCATTGTCCTTTTATCCTTGTTAGGGGTAAGGAATCCTAACATTGTGGCTAATATTTGTATTTCGTTAATAGGACCATGAAGAGATAGGAAAGTGGGGCAGGGAAAATCAAGATGGTTCCTTAATTCTAGATTCTTCTCTATAGTATCCTTGGCACAGCTAGGTTCATTAGCAGATCAGTACTTTTATCAAAGTACCAAATTTCTGTTATTTTCTTTCTTTCCTTGTTTATCACTCCTGGGGTATATACAGCTTTTCAATGAATAAGAACTTACTCATTCTTTCTGAGTTAGATCTTTTTAGACATATTCTAAATATATTCCACCATTAACTTTTTCTACTAGAAGTCTAACAGGTAAGCTGAATCAGAAATACTTTCACTATATATAAAATATATGTTTTATCGTATAACAGATAAAATTGCAAAGAAAATGCATTGTCTCAAATTTATAGTGCCACTATCTTATTGCTCAATCTATTTATTTTGAAGTGATTCTTTGTGGCTTAGAAATTCAAAAGTAAAAATAAGTCTTCTAAGCTAAGCTTCCTTCCCTAGACAAGAGTCACATTGTGACTCCTAATTTTGAAAAAAAAAAAAAAAAAAAAACCACAATCCACTGCAGAAATTCAACATGAGCACCATAGACTGTTTATGGAAAATGATATCAACCAACTAAACATGTCAGAACAGAGAGTGATATTATAAAGGATGGGCAGAATTTGGGGATGCTGGAGGAAATACAAATCATGCCAACACACATGTGTGCTTCAGATGTTTTCAATACAAGAGGAAAATTACATGAGTTACCATTAAATTCTTGTGAAATGGCTCTTATAAACCATGTTAAACAATTTTTAAATACACTATTTCAACACAAACTGTATTTCTGGTGAAAAAAGAAGGACGACAGAGACAGGGTTCTTGGATAATCTTATTTTATCTTTTTTTTATTTTCTCTTTATGATCAAAGGTTTTAAATAAGGGGCAAATGCATTAAATGAAAATTAGGGAAGTTTATTAGAAACACAATTATCAGTCTCCAGGGATTTCCAATTAAGTAAAGAAAAAGTAGCTTGAAGATATGGAAATGGCAATTCTAACTCACTCATGGGGGAGGGAATATTTGTACTTTCCATTTGAGGATTTAGACAAAATCGCATGCAAAGCTCTTTCAAAGTTATTTTAAGGAAAGTTACTTTTTTGATTCCAGTTGAGAAGGACAGTTTTTCCCCATACCCATTAGAAATGTAACTATATGTTTAGAGCCAAATGAAGACTTGAGGGTGAGGTTCACTGATTTTTCCTCTTCTGCCCTCCACATAATATCTCTCTCCCTCTCCTCCCTCTCCCTCTCCCTCTCCCTCTCCCTCTCCCTCTCCCTCTCCCTCTCCCTCTCCCTCTCCCTCTCCCTCTCCCTCTCCCTCTCCCTCTCCCTCTCCCTCTCCCTCTCCCTCTCCCTCTCCCTCTCCCTCTCCCTCTCCCTCTCCCTCTCCCTCTCCCTCTCCCTCTCCCTCTCCCTCTCCCTCTCCCTCTCCCTCTCTCTCTCCCTCTCCCTCTGCCTCTCTCTCTCTCTCACACACACACACAAACACACACACACACTTGCACACACACATATATCTTTCATCTATCTCTCTAATCTGTCAACCATCTATTTTAGTATTTGTATGTGGGGGTGAGGATGAATCTCTATGTATACAGGAATTCTGTGACACATGTGGAGAACAGGAGACAATTTTGAGAAGTCAGTTCTCTGATTTTGAGAACTCAGTTCTCTGTTTTAGTTTTTTTAATTGGGGTTCCAAAAAGTCTCCATGGCCATGCAGTGAATGTCTTCATCTGTTGAGACATTTCACTGGCAATGGAATGTTGGGAATCTGCCTGGGCCTTTCTCCATAGTGCTATGTGATCACATCCAGTCTTTATATGGGTGTTGTGGAGCCTAGTTCAGAGCACTTTGCTCTGGTGATAAAAACCTTACTGACAGAGCAATGTCCCAAACCCCATCCAAGTTATTTTCAAGCCCATGATGTGTAAATGAACTAAAAAAATTGTTCTTCAAAATCAATTGCCTTAGGTCCAGACTGACATCTGTTTGGGCTGTTGTTAAATTGTTATCCTTTGAGAACATGTCCTTTCCTCTCCTTGTCCTTGCCATTAACTACTTTATGGCTCCATTGCACATACTGTGTTTTAACAGCAGAGGAAAGGAGAGTGAGCTATGCTAATACTGAAATCTTGGACTAGTATGTCCTCACATGCTTCCAATGCTCTTGAATTTTGACTACATTTTAAGATGCAGAAAATATCAAGTTCCAATTCCAGGGATTATTGGGAAGCACTGGTGACAGTCTGAACCATACATAACTGATTTTGAAAGTCTTTTTGTGCCCCTACCTTCCCTCACAGGCAGCTGTGTGGCTCTGATATCAGTCCACCCTGCCTTGTGGGAGCTTTCAAGGCATCCCATGACATTGAGCAGCATCCTAGAAAGCCTGAATCACAGAAAACCAGAGATCAGCAAAGCAGTTGTGGTTCTGGGGCTGAACTCTGCATGGGATTTAAGCATGTAAATGGATGTTGTGGACATGATTTAGATTGCTTAATCCTACACAGGAAAAAAGGCCAGGGCCCACGCAAGCTCCAGATATGCTGTTATTCAGAAGAGCAACAAAATCTGACCATTTGGGGTTTCATTTCTCATTATCTGCCCAAGACCTCCAGTTTACTTAGAATGAAGAAAACAAGGAGGAAAAAGGGAAAAAGACTCCACTATATCCCTCCAAAATCCTGTTCAGAGGATTTGCTGTAACGGCATTCCAGCTTCAAATAAGACTGATTAAAATAAAATTACTCAGTCTCCTGACCCATAGCAAATTTCATGAGCTGCAATTTGTCTAGTAGTTGAGCTGTGAGTACCATTTGATTGGCTATAATTTAGGTTTATAGTTCCTATTTTTTCCTTAAACTCAGTGGAATCCAGTCATCCTGAAATAAAGAGTTAGAAAGGAAAATGTGGGATTGAGTATGAACTAAGAAAAATGGAGAGACATTTCTACAAAATATAAGAGCACCGTTTGCTTTTTGAACTGAGAATGTCAGCATTGTTTCTTTGTAGGAGGAGAAAGTCCTTTTGTATTGCATTGGCACATTTGATTCTGAACTCTCTGCTTGTCTTCGTTTTGTCATGTTCACAATCTCTCTTTTCTTCAGTTTGTGTTGTTTTTATCATTGCCTTTCTATCTCTGATGCTGAGATCTGTAAGTTATAAAGTAGTTTCCAATTTTGAAAGTACCATATATATGGTCCAGGACTTATGACCTCTCACCTAGAGCATCTCTCTTGTAGGCTCAGACACTTACTTTCCCGACATTTCTCAGTATCAGTCCTGTGGGAGGCAAAGGGCTGTTTCAGGTACTCAGGAGGGCACATTGGCACCTCTGTTTGTTGAAGACTTTAGGCTGTGACTTTGTCCTCTAAAATCTTAGGATCCTAGATCTCTTCAGCACCAAGAACTATGAACCTGATCTAAAGCAAAGGAATACTAAATGTGATATGGTCATATAATTTATTCATTTCTAAGAAAACACTAAAGAAATGACATTCAGTCATTTCATTCAGTCATAACTGAATGTCATTTTGTTAGCCTTTTGTTCTTTCTTTGAGACTGTGTCAGTATGTAGATCACACTGACTTTGCAGCCTCCCCAACACACACATACTCACATTTGTGGGAGAAAGAAAGGAATAATTAGAGCTAAGTCACTGTAAATTACACTTTAAAGGATGAAGGTCTCTCATTGGCTTACAGATTACTCCTTGGTAGTAAAATATATTACATACTGGATCTTTTAATTCTAAGAATTCTCACAATCACCCAGTACTAGGAAAAAGCATATATGAACTGTTGTGGCTGAACAATGGGTCAAAATCTCTTTCTGAACTACCCATGTTTGCTAACTAATCTAAATTAAGTGGGTTCCTTCAGGCAAAACTGGGTGAAGCTTTTGAAATATAGTTACTGGCAAAGCTATTGAAATATAGTCTGAAATTTAGTTCTATGAGTTGTGTTCTCTTTTAGACAAGCTGCTTTACAACTCTGAGATTTAGTTTCTCTTTTAACAAAATGAGAATAATCAAGTCTACCATGCTGGTATGGTAGAAGGATTAAATAAAATAAGGAATCTAAAGTTCTTGGTACCTAGCTAGATTTAATAAGTGAGGATACTTAGGAGGCAAACTTAAATGATGAATACTTTGTAGTATTCCATAAAATCCTTCTTTCTAATTCATTTGTTCTCCTGTGTTGCTTAAGGCCACACTTAAAAAGAGCATTTATTAAACTACTAATACTATTCTAAAATACATAATTGTGAGAGTTTAAAATGAAACTCCACCATTCTTTCCTTGTTTTCAGAATTGCTGAACAGACTGATTCACTGGATATTAATGAGAACACAGGAAATTGGTTGGAACTACAGACCACTCAAACTCTTTTATCATTAAAATATTCAAATCTCAACACCAAATGACCCCCTATGTATTCATCTGTAGTCTGTAGGGAGCATAGAACCCAACCCCAGGGCACCTCATGTTATCTCCACCTTCTACATGTCCTAGTTCTTTGTTCCATAGCTAAACAGGTTAAGGTTCAGAAAGGAGACTCACATGACCAAAACTGCATCTTCAACTGAGCAGAGAATGGGAATGAGGACCAGGTCTGTGTGTCTGAGTTCCACTCCGTACTTGGGAAGCCATGAATTATGTTGGATACGTTTCTACCTCTATGTCAGAGCTCTTTTAATAATGTAGCTTGAGTTGAGCTCATGAGTCTTACATAACCAGGATATTACTTTAAATTATCCACCATGTACTTCAAAGTTCAAAGCAGATCACCTTCATTTTAACCCATCAGGGAGAAAGCACTGAGTTGGTGTTACCAGCTCTCCTCTAAAACCACTGTGAGAAGGGCTCATCTTCACACCTATGGTTTTCTTAGCCAATAAGAAATGGAGGGGTAATTTCCTTATTAGGACCTCTGCACATCACTAGTTGCCAAGAGTTCTGGGTGGCCCTGAAAGGGATGTAGGGTTTTGAAACCAAGGAGAATTTTTGGATTGAGGAAGACTTGTCACCAGAGGGTGCCAAAGAGCTGCACAGTTTGCTTCTGGGCTTTTGGCCATCAAGTTTCTATGGTAATGGGGTCAGCCATCAATGAAAGCAGAGGTTGGGCATATCTAATGCCAGGGGACCTGTTCCAAGGCTCAAGGCTTTGTGGAGAGGGACACCCACCTGGTGCCACAACACATCTTAGCAGGCTGCCGCATGGGTAGCCCTTGTTGCTGCTGACTTGACAGTTGGTTTGGTCAATGCCATTGATTGTGAGGAAGTCAACTGTTAAAAATAGAATCAATGGTGCTACCACAAGCTCACTAGCCATTTACAGGCACTCATAAATACTGAAAACGACTGCCCAGAGGCTGAGCTTCCAGGCTTCTTTTAGCTCTACTTTGAATGTGCTGCTTCCCGCTACATCAGCAGAAGAGAGAACATGAAAGAGCTGAAAGCAGATCTAGCTGTTTGAGCTTCTCAAGAAAGAAATTATTAATAATACACTCACTCTGGTGCATTAAACTTTTTTCAAAACTTTCTTAAATTCAAGAAATGCCAGGTTTGTTGCTCTGGGTCTGCCCTGCTTTTATAGTGCCCACATTTTTGTTTTTCAATAAAAAGGATCTCTTTTCCCAGGAAACCAGGTCTGTTTCCTCATGTAAAGGAGACTATTTCTGCTGTGCAGAGGTCAAAATAACTGTAGACCATCCAAAATGTAATGATGAGTTTAACATAGGAAATCAGACAATATGCATGACAGGGTTGACTATTTACTATGGCGAGTGAATCAAGTTAAAGTAATTGTAGGAATTCAGTCTCTTAAATATTTTTAACCTTTTAATGGTATTTATCTCTTTTGCAATTTGATAAACATTATTATAAAACTTGCAAATGTTTAAAATATTATTGGTCAGTCTAATTCTCAATAAGAGAATGAGAAATAAATATTATTTCCATATATATTTTTTGCTTTCATATGTCTGCATTGACATAAGGATTCCAGATTATTTCATAAGAATATTTCCAATATTCTTAATGGAACTTATATTACCTGTTTAGGTACACATTATGGAGATATAAATGATTGAGAATTAGTGTGTGTATACTAACTAAAATACATTTGGTAATTTTTATCTTCTGGTCTATGTTTTTCATACTCACTAAGTATTCCATTATGAAGTAACTTGATTTTATATTACGATGGCTTTAACACTGTACTGATTTTATCTATAAAGTTGAATCATCACCATATATTCACTCATTCATTCAGAGTGGAATTTGATCAATTTGAAGACATACCTTCATATATTGGACACAAGATAGAAAATCAAAGCCTGTTTCAGTATAAAATGGGGAGGGATCACATGCAGTTCTTAACTTCCATCCATTTAAAAACACAAATAACTGTCAGAAAAATTAAGACAAGCCTTAAAATAGAATATCATAGGGTTGTCAGAAGAAAGATGGATGGCTATAAATGCCTTTTATGTGAAGTCTAAAAAACTATCTTTCTAGAGGAAGCTCCTGGCCATAATTGAATGGATGCCTTATGCAGGTCAGATGACACAAGAAGTAAGAACAAAGTGTGGATAATTTGATCCCTCTTAGAAGGGGGAACAAAATACCCATGCAAGGAATTACAGAGACAAAGATTGGAGCAGAGACTGAAGGAATGACCATCCAGAGACTGCCCCACCTGGGGATACATCCCAAAAACAACCACCAAACCTAGACAATATTGTGGATGCCAACAAGAGCTAGCTGACGGGAGGCTGATAAAGCTGTCTCCTGAGAGGTTCTGACACTGCCTGACAAATACAGAAGTGGATGCTCACAGCCATCCATTGGATGGAGTACAGGGTCCCCAATGAAGGAGCTAGAGAAATTACCCAAGGAGCTGAAGGGGTTTGCAGCATCCTAGGAGGAACACCTCAGTCCCACTTGTGAGGAAGAAGAAAGCAATCATAGGTGGGGAGGGATGGAGGGACCTGGGAGGGAAAGTGGACTGGGGGAGAGGGGAAACTGCTCTGGTATTGGGTGAAGGAAAAGGACTGAAGTCCTGAGGACCAGTAGAAAGATTTGAAACAGGCAACTTTGGTAGGTAGGAGGTTGCAGGGACCCTCCAGAATGTACCAGAGACTTGGAGGGTGAGAAACTCTCAGGACTCAAAGAGATGGACCTTACATAAAAGGCTGGATAGTAGGAAGAGAGAACTAATAGAGCCCACTCCAGCAGGAAGACAGGGCATCAAATGAGGGAGGTGGTTGCCATCGCACAATCAAAACTTGACCCACAATTGTTCCTGTCTGAAAGAACTGCAGGGATAAAAATGGAGAGGAGCCTGAGGAAAAGAATATCTAGTGACAGACCCAAAGTGGGATCCAGCTCAAGGGGAAGCCCTAAAGCCTGACACTACTACTGAGGCTATGGAGCACTTACAAAAAGGGACCTAGCATGACTGCACTCCAAAAGTCCTAACAAGCAGCTGAAAGAGTCAGATGCAGATATTTGCACCCAACCAATGGACAGGAGCTGCTGGCCCCTGTGGCTGAATTAGTGAAAGTCTGAAAGAAGCTGAGGAGGAGAATGACCCTGTAGGAGGACCAGCAGTGTCAATTTACCTGGGCCCCTAAGATCTGTCAAACAGTGGAACACAAACGAGGCAGCATACATTAGCTGATATGAGGCACCCAACACAGAAGAGGACTGCCAGGTCTGGGTTCAATCAGGGATGATACACCTAACCCTCAAGAGACTGGAAGCCCCAGTGTGTTTAGAGGTCAGATGGGGTGGGGGGTGGGGAGTGGAGGTGGAGGTTGGAGACAGAGAGTGAGGAGGAGGTATGAGATATCCAACAGTCAAAAGTGGACAGGGGGAATAAAATCTGGAGTGGAAAGAAAGAAAGAGAGAAAGAAGGAAAGAAAGAAGGAAGGAAGGAAGGAAGGAAGGAAGGAAGGAAGGAAGGAAGGAAGGAAGGAAGGAAAGAAAGAAAGAAAGAAAGAAAGAAAGAAAGAAAGAAGGAAGGAAGGAAGGAAGGAAGGAAGGAAGGAAGGAAGGAAGGAAGGAAGGAAAGAAGGAAAGAAAGAAAGAAAGAAAGAAAGAAAGAAAGAAAGAAAGAAAGAAAGAAAGAAAGAAAGAAAGAAAATTTCTGTTTTCCTAAATATAGTTGGAGTATTCTGCAGCATAACATAACAAATACATAATGGCAGACTAAGTGACTAACTGACTCTGTGAGTTCCAGATCCATTGACAAAGTGTTTATTAAAGAATAAGATATGCAGTACCTGAGAAAGATAAAATTCATTAAAAATCATTAACCTTTAGACTAAACACAAATGTACTCATGTGCATACACATGCACTTTGGAATACATGGGAACAAGTGGACCTTTGTAGTGCATGAGTACATGTGAGGACACACACACACACAAATGGGGAAGGAGAGGAAGAGGGAGAGAGAGAGAGAGAAGGAGATTTATAAAACTCTTAGAGTTATGGTTAACATTCTCAAATATATATTTTAAGATCCCTTTTCTACAAAAGATACTAAATATTTTAAAAAGAGATCTAGCCAGTCAAATAGGCTTGTGTGCTGTCAATGCAAACCCAGTGTTAAAAATGGAACCATCCCCTAATCCTTACTTTGTTATCTGCTTGATAATGTTTAAGTACATACCTTTATTTCAATAAACATGAACTGTACCATGAATTAATGATTATAAACCAATCAGTGTTTATAGGTATGTTAAGAATTATTTCATCCACCTTCACCATTAGATATGTAGTTTTTCGATATTTTGGGGGAATAAGTGCTACAATGGCATGAAAAAAAAAGAATGTATACACCATGTTAATTTTTTAAAGAAAAAGTATCACTGGCTTGTGTGCTGTCAATGCAAACCCAGTGTTAAAAATGGAACCATCCCCTAATCCTTACTTTGTTATCTGCTTGATAATGTTTAAGTACATACCTTTATTTCAATAAACATGAACTGTACCATGAATTAATGATTATAAACCAATCAGTGTTTATAGGTATGTTAAGAATTATTTCATCCACCTTCACCATTAGATATGTAGTTTTTCGATATTTTGGGGGAATAAGTGCTACAATGGCATGAAAAAAAAAGAATGTATACACCATGTTAATTTTTTAAAGAAAAAGTATCACTGACACTTGGAGACACATACATCGGAATTAATAATTGATTACTTTTCAAATTGTCTCCTAATGTTATTACCAAATCCGTCATCAAAGAATAATGCAAAAGATAAGAGAATGTGCTAAGTTTACCATCACTGATTCAAGACAGTGGAGCCTCTCCAGTAGAGTTCAAAACGTTTTAAAAGTTAATGAAACAGATATTAAATAATAGTGTGCAATTTCTCAAATAGCAATAGTGATTTTGTATTTTCTATGGTTTAATCTTTGGATCACCTTTTTAAAATTATGTGTGTATGTGTTTGTGTTTGTATTTGTGTGTATCTATATCTAGCTCTAGCTCTATCTATCTACCTATAGATAGAGATAGAGATAGATACAGACGTAGATGTAGATGTATAGATATAGACATAGACATAGACATAGACATAGATATATACACATACACATGAATAGAGTGTCTATGGTATGAAAGTCAGAAGTCAAAACAGGGAATCAAATTCCCTAGATTTGGATTTCGCAGAGTGGTGAAGTGCTTATTCAGGGTTCTTGGAACTGAGCTATGGTCCACTGCAAGCATTGCAAGCACTCTTAATCACAAAGCCCTTTCTCCTGCCCCTTCTTTACTATTTTTGTTGTACTTTTATTTATCTTTAGTCTTCTACTATCTCCTCCACTGTTGAGTCTTTTATTAAATACCCATGGAAGGAGTTACAGAGACAAAGTTTGGCTATAAGATGAAAGAATGGACCATCCAGAGACTACCCCACCCGGTGGTCCATCCCATAATCAGCCACCAAATGCAGACACTATTGCATTTGCCAGCAAGATTTTGCTGAAAGGACATTGATATAGTAGCTGTCTCTTGTGAGGCTATGACAGTGCCTGGCAAATACAGAAGTGGATGCTCACAGGTCATCTCTAGGATAGAACACAGGGCCCCCAATGAAGGAGCTAGAGAAAATACCCAAGGAGCTGAAGGGGGTCTATAACCCTAAAGGTGGAACAACAATATGAACTAACCAGTACCCTCAGAGCTCGTGTCTCTAGCTGCATATGTAACAGAAGATGGCCTAGTCGGCCATCATTTGCCCCTTGGTCTTGCAAACTTTATATGCCCCAGTACAGGGGAACACCAGAGCCAAGAAGTGAGAAGGGGTGGGTATGGGAGCAAGGTCGGGGGAGGGTGTAGGGGACTTTCAGGATAGCATTTGAAATGTAAATGAAGAAAATATCGAATAAAAAAAGAAAAGCTATTAACGTTCCACCTAGAGTTAACTAGCAACTTTTAACTTTCCTATAACAATAATTTCTTTACATTTCCAAACTTTGTTTTGGAGAACCTAACAATTTTCTTAACTGTTATTGTCTCTTTAAGCTGTACTTCTGGTATTCTGATTCACTGGCCTTGTAGAAGGTTTCAGGACCACAGGACAAGTCATCAGTCTTTAAATAATCTAGAGTTCTTAGCCTCTGAATTTAAATACCATTCAAAATGGTTAATAGTTAGATGATATCACCATCCAAATAAAGATAAGATTATGTATATCATATGCCATATATCCTTAAAATGTCTAAAATTGAAAGCCATGAATCTGTCCACTTAGGAAATATATATGTTCATTTTACTTTTGACATTTTTCTAGCAATTGTGCTCGCTGTGGATGCATATAGAAGCAGAGATAAACATCCTGTGGGGATTGGTCTCTAAATGAAACCTAGGCAAACTTTGATAGTGCCAGAAATTATAGACACCTGATCCTTAGGGAATGATGCCCTGGCCTCACCAGCATCTTCTATGAATCCAAAGATCTTCCTAGACTTCAAAACTATTTGCAACACACAGCTAGGTTAAACTATAATCAGAACCAGGAGACTGATGGGGAAAAATGTTGCACCATTTGAGGTTCTTGTCCTAGTGAGAAAGATATCCTGGGCTGTAGTCTCTACACCAAGTAGCTGGCAATGTCATTATATGATCTGCATGGAGTCTTGGAACTCTGATAATCCCTGATACTGCCCCTACTTGCCTTCCTTTCCCCTGTCTATTAATTAATTAATAACCTCTATAATTTGGAATAGTGGGCAGGCAATGCAGTATCCTTGAATATAATCTATACAAGAATGCTTTAAAAACTGGTTCATTCATTTGCAGCAAAGAATGCTTATGGAGGTTTATTATAAATTTCTGTTACATGTTCTCAGCATCTAAGTGAGAAGGCCTTTCTTAATTTTCTGTTGTAAGACACATTGAGATGAAGTTCTTTGATATGGGGGTGGTGGCAACTTTCATTCTTTCTGTGTCCTTGCAGTAGCTGGTGCAATGCATGTTCTATAGTTGCTAGTTGACTGGGTCTTTCCTTGAATCTGGGAGATAAATAAAGTTATTACTGAATAGTGGGCTAGGAGAAAGCCACTAAGGGAAAATAATTTACCATTATAAAAGAATTCAAAAGAACCTGAAAAATACCAACGCCCTAAAACAATGCAAAAAAATTAGTTTTGTGTGTTTTGAATATGTGTATAAAAATCTCTGAAAAAATTTTTCATGAAAACAAAAGACTGTCTTCACAAGATCTGATATGCCTTCAAGTTCACACAAACACATGCATGCACTACTAGTGTATTAACAATTCTTTCATAGTGAAAACATAGACACCCACAAGTAAAAGCTCCAGAAAAGTTGTTGGTTGTCATTTCTTTATCAAGTTCCAAAATGAATGAAGTCACAATTGTAAATTCATTGGGAAATTATGTTGTGTGTATAAACAGGAAGATACTCTTTAGTCTATCATGCAGGTACAAACTGGCAGCATAACAGACACCATGTGAAAACCCACATGGAAGCTTGTGAAAAGATAAAGGACACTGTCTCAACCAGGAGGAACAGACTGTTCAGGGTCCTTCAGCCTTAGGAGGTTTGTGAAATGAAGCTTTGGAGATGACCTCATGCAGGCACTGTCATCTATCTATGCTGAGAATAAGGCCAGGAAAATGAAAGTCTAGATCCGGCAACTATAAGAAATTTTAATATATGTGAAAATACACATAATAAGTTATATCACATGAATAAAGGCTTAAAGTAGTATGCTAAGAAGTCCTCCCTCCTAGGGCAGTAGTGAGAAGTATCCAGATTTCCTGATGTCATGGCATTTTAAAGTTGATTGTTACAATGTGAGAGGAGGGTTTATTTTTTCTCAAAAGGAAATAAAAAGGAATTTAGGATGATAAATCTTTAAGAGTTAAGATGGGAAATACCTTCGTACATGAAGAGAGAGTCCATCGAGCCTTCACAGGACCAAGGGCCTCACCTCTTCCCATTGATATCTGATAAGGCCATCATCTGCTCCATATAGACTGGAGCCATGGGTCCCTCCATGTGTATTCTTTGGTTGATGGTTTTGTCCCTGGGAGCTCTGGGTGGTTTGGTTGGTTGATATTGTTGTTCTTCCTATGAAGTTGCAAACTCCTTCAACTCCTTCAGTCCTTTCTCTAACTTTACCATTGGGGTCCCCATGTTCAATCCAATGGTTAGTTGCAAGCATCCACATCTGTATTGGTCAGGCTCCAGAGAGAGCTATAGCAGGCTCCTATCAGCAAGCACTTCTTGGTGTCTGCTATAGTGTCTGGGGCTGGTGTTTGTATATGGAGAGGGTGGGAGGAACTTGGGAAGAGAGGAGGGGGGAGGGTAAAGAGGGAGGAAGGATCAAGTATGGGAGAAACTAAGATTTAAGAAAATGTTTGGGGCTGGTGAGATGGCTCAGTGGGTAAGAGCACCCGACTGCTCTTCCAAAGGTCCAGAGTTCAAATCCCAGCAACCACATGGTGGCTCGCAACCATCCGTATCGAGATCTGGCGCCCTCTTCTGGAGTGTCTGAAGACAGCTACAGTGTACTTACATATAATAAATAAATAAATCTTTAAAAAAAAAAAAAAAAGAAAATGTTTGATTAAAGGGAGACCACTTGAAGAAGGATGATTATGGTGGAAGTTAATGAGGTTTCACGGCTCAAGATATAAAGAATGTAGGGATGTAAATGAAGAAAATATCTAATAATAATAATAAGAAGAAGAATGTACGGCAGAGTGAATATGACAGTGCCATTCTCAGCCTCTATGTTCTGACAAAGCATTACACACATAAGGCTCATAATTCAGCTGAGCATTGCTGATTGCCATTTATTTTTTGTCCAGCCATGAGTCCCAAGGTCGGATGTGTATTTTTGGAGGAGACCAGCATAAGGTTTCATAGTACTTTTTTTTTTTTAAACAAAGGCTTACTGATTATTTTGAAAACAATTCTTATCAATAGAGGTCAATAATCTGTTTTAAATAATTCTTCTGGGTTGTATATATCAGGTTCCTTAAAATGAATGGAAGGTATTTTGTATATCAATAGAAAAAGGATTTAAGCACAAAATAGAAAAGTATCCTGAGAAGAGGTTAAACAGTGATAATTAAATGCTTAAAGACAAGAAAGTATTGAGTTCTCATGGGGAGTATGGATCAGCCAGCATTGGCATGCCACCTCTTGGCCAGTTCTACTTTTAATCCCTGGTTCCTCACCTGGTGAGCATTGCACCCGGTATGAAATTTTGCCCAACTGCAGTTTGTCCTTATGCAATTCTGCCTGAGGCTATTGGAGACAATTCACCTGCTCGATCTTTTGCTGAGATTCAAGCAATGGGGTCATGTGAATGGCACATTATAACCTCTATCTACAATTCAGGTGACAGCAGATGCTGGCGAGGATGTGGAGAAAGAGGAACACTCCTCCATTGTTGGTGGGATTGCAAGCTTGTACAACCACTCTGGAAATCAGCCTGACAGTTCCTTAGAAAATTGGACATAGTACTACCGGAGGATCCAGCAATACCTCTCCTGGGCATATATCCAGAAGATGTTCCAACCGGTAAAAAGGACACATGCTCCACTATGTTCATAGCAGCCTTATTTATAATAGCCAGAAGCTGGAAAGAACCCAGATGCCCCTCAACAGAGGAATGGATACAGAAAATGTGGTACATTTGCACAATGGAGTACTACTCAGCTATTGAAAAGAATGAATTTATGATATTCCTAGCCAAATGGATGGACCTGGAGGGCATCATCCTGAGTGAGGTAACACAATCACAAAGGAACTCACAAAATATGTACTCACTGATAAGTGGATATTAGCCCAAAACTTAGGATACCCAAGATATAAGATACAATTTGCTAAACGCATGAAACTCAAGAAGAATGAAGACCAAAGTGTGGACACTGTGCCCCTTCTTAGAATTGGGAACAAAACACCCATGGAAGGAGTTACAGAGACAAAGTTTGGAGCTGTGATGAAAGAATGGACCATCTAGAGACTGCCATATCCAGGGATCCACCCCATAATCAGCTTCCAAACGCTGACACCATTGCATACACTAGCAAGATTTTGCTGAAAGGACCCAGATATAGCTGTCTCTTGTGAGACTATGCCGGGGCCTATCAAACACAGAAGTGGATATTCACAGTCAACTGTTGGATGGATCACAGGGCTCCCAAAGGAGGAGCTAGAGAAAGTACCCAAGGAGCTAAAGGGATCTGCAACCCTATAGGTGGAACAACATTCTGAACTAACCAGTACCCCGGAGCTCTTGACTATAGCTGCATATGTATCAAAAGATGGCCTAGTCGGCCATCACTGGAAAGAAAGGCCCATTGGACATGCAAACTTTATATGCCCCAGTACAGGGGAACGCCAAGGCCAAAAAATGGGAATGGGTGGGTAGGGAAGTGGCGGGGAGGGTATGGGGGACTTTTGCGAGTGCATTGGAAATGTAATTGAGGAAATTACGTAATAAAAAATATTTAAAAAAAAAAAAACTCTATCTACAACTCTGTGCTGCTGCCTCAGTATAAGTGGTATAGTATTTTCTTCCCAGACATTGGTTTTTTTGAGTTCTTTCCTAGTTCTACCTGAATATCAAACTTCTTTCTTTCTACTTCCCAGCTTCAGTTTAAAGTCCTGTCACCCTTCAGGTCTGCTTTGTCTGAGTCCTAGCTTAGCAAGTGTTTACATGGTGAGATCCCTGTAAATCCGCCAGCACAGAAATGTGCAATCCTCAATTCTTGAACTTGGTTTTTCATACAAATTGACAAGAGCTTTTCTCTGAGACCAAAATATATTTTCAGCTATAACAGACAGCCTTTAAACATTTGTAGCTCAACGCAGTTGAATATTCACACTGTGTTTTTAATTAGTCTAATGTGTACTTGCTCCAGTGTATAATAAAAGACATAATCCGTAATTATATCCCCATTGCACTGCTTCCTGTCAAAGAGATTGGTTAAAAGAAATCCTGTTCTATCATTCAATTTGTTAATGGGATTATGATGAGCAGACGGTCTGATTACCATGGCCAAGGCATGTATCAGCCAGGTGGCAGGATTAACAGCACAGGTCATCAGTAATTTAAAGATGTCAATTGCCAAGCTCCTTCATGAGTTTCAGGGACACCAGATATCTCAAACCTATTTGCTCCTTGGAGACAAACATGTGGCTCAATCTCCATAAATGAATTAGAAAAGGTGTCCTAATCTGACTTTGAAAATCAAAAGTGCCCCAATTTAATGAAAACACTTCAATCATGAACTTGGATATAGGGGATGGAAAATAAGAATCGAAAGAAAATTGATGGCTAACTGGGAGAGACTAAACCTATTCTCTAAATGTGTGTTCTCCCAGTCTTCCTTGGGCTCTCCACATCTGTCTCCATAGTATTTCATTGGTTATCTGTGCACTAATATTTTCCCTGTGCCCTTAACATTCTTGTAGCATGAGATACTGTCCATATAGGAACAGAGATGTACTTCCTGAAAATGATTACAGTTGACAAATGTCTCAGAAAAGTGTGACCATAAAAGGTCATTCTGAGACATATTAGCAGATTTCCATAGCAACTTGAATTTCCTTTAGTGATGTATGAAATCAAGGCTTACTGCATTATAATGGATGGTACTCAAGACTTGTATCCCAAGTTTGAAGAAGTTTTGTGTCTGCTTGTCTTCTGTTGCTTAGTTGCTAACAGCTGAGTGCTCTTGTCGATGACTTCATGGTACAAACAACCTTGAGTCTATAGAATACTGGGTACTTAACTTAAAACAAAATTTTTATTTCCATTGAAAACAAATATGCTCATCATTTGGCTAGAAAAGGAAGTCTTCACTGAATGGTACCCAACTGAGTAACCATCATTCTCTCTAAGGAAGACATTAAATCCTTTCTACCCCTCAGGACAATAACAGAAATATGAGGTGGGTCGGGAAGGGGAGATTGGACCAATCAGGGTATCTGTGGTAGAAATATAAAATCTATGCTAGAGAAAGGAAACTACAAGGATGTTAAGTACTGAATCTGTCGAATACAAGTTTTAGACCATTTCTACTTAATGAACAAAATGTTAAAAAAAATTAATTACTCAAAAGCAGAACAGTAATGATTTCAATATATTCACGCCAGTAAACCAAACATTTTTTTTAATTCTGACATTTTGTAAGTTATAACTCTCTTACGTAGACATGTTTTGTTTTTATTTTCTTTGATGTATCTTTGCTGTCTTACAGGAAATGAAAAACCAAAATTCTATGAGGGTGGAAATGTTTTGAAATTAATTTTGTCAATACAGTCTGTTCTTTTTTATTACATAATATAAGAACAATTAAGTGATTTTTAAAAAGAAACTTATACTCTATTGCAGATAACAATTTTAGGTTATTGCCTTTCTTAAAAAAAAATTGAGGGACCTAATAAGGAAACACATTTTATTACATTTGTTATTGGTGCTATAAAACACAATTTTAACAGCCAGGAAATTCTGTGCAATTGATCATATGTTACAAATGCATTAATTTGAGTTACTGTATTTTTCATATGTAATTTGAAATTATGTATAGACATAAAACTGTCTTATTGCATGGTATAAATCTATGTATTACTATTTCATTACATTAAATTAAAATCATATCTATAAGCAATTTTTCCTAAAGTACCTGAATATCTGATAATAGTTTCTCTGATAACACTTTCATAGATTGAGTGGACCACACTCTGCTATTTTTAGTGAATTCTTTCACCGTTCCATATTTTTCATGGCTTTGGACCTATAGTTTCTTGAAATAGTCATTGAACTAAAATAATGTCATGCATAAAAACTAAAATTAGTAAAAACTAAAAGACTTTACTGAGAATGGGATAACCAAACAGGATTCAACAGTTTACCAACCTCCGTTGAAGAATACTTTGTTTCCAGAAGGGTATGCTGTAACTGGTACATCTCTATCACTCGTCTATAGGCAGTAATGGCAAAGGAATGTGTCCTCAGTGAATCTGGGTTCCTTTGGCTCAGCTAACTGACCTAGGAAGCAGAAGAGCAAACACTCTGTTTTACAGAGTCAGAGTATGCACTTCAAATCACTTACCTATTTAATAGTAACTCATTGAACAATTCATGTCAAAAAGAAATACATTCACAAACTGTCCCACATCTCACTATACAGAGATGTCAGATATATTTAGTTTGTGCCTAGTATTCATAGTCTGTCATCTATCTATCTATCTATCTATCTATCTATCTATCTATCTATCTATCTATCTATCTATCATACTATCATCATCATCATCATGTTTGTGTGTGCATATTAGGTGATCTCAGTTAACTATACTCTTCAGAGCTTGAACGTTTGAATAATTTCTAATTCTGTCTTGGCATACTTTCCAGAAGCATATTTAAACTAACATTGCGCGAGTATGCAGTCCTTACCTATGCAGCTCCATGTCTGATTACTTTAGACTCCTGCTTTCTGTCTCTATCTGTCTAAAAGTTTCTGAGAGTTAAATCGGTATGAGTGGAATTTCTTTGGCTTCCAAGTAGTAACTGGAAAATGATTCATATTTCACAGCTCCCTTTTCCTATGATGATACAGTCTCCTGCTCAGGTTCACAACCTTGGAGGTCATCTTTCATCCTGAACACCCTTTGATTATAAATTTACATCACACAAATCTTCTTCTATCATCTCCAGAACATAGCAAGGCTGTGACCAAAGCTGTCTCAGGAAGATGCCAATTCAATAATTCATGCTGTTATTATATCTCTGCTGGTCATAGTAGTAACTCATCCTGGTGTGCACGAGCATTGCTCAGCCCTGTATTTCAATAGTGCTGAAGAAGTCACACATCTATCCCCAGCACAGTGGCTCTAACATATCTGATCTATTTGTCTAATAGAATTGAATTATGCATCTAAGTAACTCCATATCATTAATTATTCACACAGCTTTTAACACTGCAACACCTAAATTCTTCTGCACAGGAGAGTTCTAAGTTATATTTGGGTTTTAACCAAATAAGTGTTTCATGAAGCTGAATGTTGAGCCGACAGCTGTGAAAAAATCCACCTGTACAGTTATGCAGAAGCTAGAAATATATAGAACAATAAATGTCAAATATGGATTTGTATGAGAATGAGGCTAAGTGATAAAAATTGTCTTTTAGAGTTTTCAAACCTTTGTTTTAAGGTGAGATTAAAAGATCATGGTAGAAAAAAAAGGGGCCCAGTTTTTATATTTTATTATTAAAGAGCTGTTAATTAGGTACATAGTATTCTCAGGCTTCTTCTAGTCTCTAAAGATCTAACAGTTACCAAAACAGACAAAATCCACACAGCATGGATGGGCAAGAATGAATGAAGCCACAATAAGGACAAGCTGGTTCTATCTCCAAAGGATGGTGAGGTTTAGACCTTCCTTGTTTGGAAAGCTCACTGTCACTTTCTAATTAGCATAACAGAATCATCTATCTTGTCTTAGTCTGAGGTTTTCTACTTAGGTGGATCAAAGTAGGATTCAGGAAAACATTTCACTAGCTATGTAAGCTAAATGTGAAGTTTTGTAATAGTCTTAAGTTTATCAGATTTTTCAAAGGGTCAAGAGATGAGAAAGAAAAGTTAGGACATATTTAAAATTCAGTTTTATTCAATACTAAATTTGAAATGCTACAGAGCATTGTGAAAGAAAGTAGCACAGAGGAGGAAAATGAGTCATTAAATACATTTCTTTGGCTCAAATTTTGTGGGGAACCTACAGAAAAACTTAGCATTTTTCATTATAATTCTTCCAAAAATTTCAGTGAATAAAGCAAGCATAGATGAAAAATGAAGTACTTTATTTTATCAGAAAGTATAGGGAACTCATTCAAGAAGTATGATAGAATATTAGAATAGGTAAAGTAGATTCAAGAGAAACAATATCACTGAGGATGGAATTTTCTAAAGTGGGAAAGAACTGAACTTATAAGCTCATGTTTAAAAAGGAGAAATCTAAGTGAAAGAAAAACAATGAAAGAAGTAGCCAAGCTTTAATGGAATACCAGAAAGTATGCAAGGCTTGCATTGCCATCAATGTAGATGAAGTTCTATGATACATTTTGATGACAATACAAAACATGAAGGTTTTGAGGGAGATGCAACTAAAAGAAATAGGAGAATTTAAAAAAAACTACATTACATATGGATTGCATCTGGTGGACAAATACTTAAGTGTTCATAAATGAACTACATATTATTATATCATCTTTCCTCTCTTTCATTTGTGTCATCTTATCTCAGGCTAGCTGCCAATTCATTATGTAGGGATGATGGTTTTGAGGTCCTGATTCTTCTACCTTCAACCAACTGCTGGGATTGTAGTCTTTTTAAAATACCTCAGGGTTAGATCTCTCTTCATAAATAAAATTCCTCCTTAATTGCCTTCTCTAGTCAACAGACTGTGAATAATATGCAGAGATGACTCTTCCTTCACTGGGTTATTTCACACTGGAAAACAACAGCATGATTCTCCTTTGATTTCTCTACCTTCTGTACGATGCCCGGATATGCAGATTCTTCATCCTTGAAAAGCTAAAGAGTGATGTCTCATGAAGGGAAAAGTATTCCGTGGCACATGCAATTTCTCATGAAGGGGAAGTTATACATGGCACATGCAATAGGGAATTCTGGGCAATGTCAACCATCTGGAAGTGGCCTTTTACTAAAACCAGGCAGGAGTTAAGAATCCTTAGTGACAAAGTCCCAAGGAACCATGATAATGGCCAAAAATATAAAGGATATTATGTAGATTTCTTTTGTGATGAGCCTCAGATGAGAGTGGACCAACATAATACCTTGGCTGTGTTCTTCATAACCTCCATATATAGAATTTGCTTGAGTTGTGTGAGGTCTCCTGACTTCCAAACACTTAAAAATGCCTATTAGTTGTAGGCTGTTCACCTTTCCAATATGTAATATATCAAAAAACAACTACTGTAATTTCTGAAAAAAAAGTTTGTTTTGATCATTTTTTAGTCACAATAGAAGAGATGCTATATACTACTCCAAAAAAAATCATCAGTGTGGTATCTTTTTATCTTAATAAAATTATGAAAATGTTGCTTCATTTTAAAGGCTATGAAAATCATCTCTTACATATTTGGGAACATTATCCATATTTAAAGAATCATAGTGAGAATAAGTGAGTATTTATCTTCATCTTAATTTATTATAATGAATTTATAGAGGTCTCCTAAAATGGAAAGAATATTCTAGAGGGACTGATGTTGAAAGGTCACTGTAACTTTCACATTCCCACTAGGGGTATTCACTTTGAAATCCATCTCTGGTGGAGATGGCCAGAAAAGGTTTGCCCAGAATAGCAAGTAAGGAAGGACGGATGAGTAAGTTTCATCATTATGATGGTGAAGAAGATTTCCAGAGCAGAGCAGACAATGATCCACAATGCCAACTGCAGTGGAAAGACAATGCAACACTGCTCTCAGAAAGGTGACAGTCAAGTCTTAGCAACAGACAATAGCAAGAACTTATCAAATCAATGAATTTCTTGATGTGGACATACTTACTTGTTAGGTTACATGGTGGACACACTCATGTCAAGAAACATATCACAAAACATGTGAACCAACTGTTGTGTAGCATGACAATTTATATTTAGAACATTTAAATATAAATGAAATAAAATTCAATCTACAAAAAATGATTCACTTTAATAAAACAACTTTGTAACTTGAGAAATGAGATAATAACTTTGTAAAGTAGAAAAAAAATTAGATGAAGGCTTATAAAACATCACCATACTCTTGCTTATACTATTAAAGAAAATTCAGTTAGCCAAGAAGTTCATTACAAATATGTTATATAAGCATTGGCTATTTGAAAATTTCTCACGGCTGTATTATCCTTTCACTGAATATCCATTATCCTAGATCCTGGTTCTCATAGATTTTGCTAGATGCTTTATCACATTTCAGTTTATACTACTTAAAGAAGCCATGATGATATATTACTGTCGACTGAAGTGTACAACATTCTTAGATTTATTTTGACACCTAAAGCAACTTTTCATTAGGCTGGTAACAAGCCATTTAGATGGCAAGGTCTTCCAACAAGACACCATTAGGATGTCAAAGATGTGCTGACATAAATATGTACATTTTCAACAATATGTTAAAGAAAAGCAGAGTTTGGAGGCTCTTAATTTTCTCAGGTAGCAGAGGAGTGACATCTATATGCAAATGGCAGAATAATAGTGCCCATTTTTCTTTAATGGAAAATGTCCCATTATACATGCTTAAGAGCTCCACCCTCACTGACTGACTGTTTATGAAATTACAGAGGGCACTGGAGCATTGTTTGAGCAAAATCAAGTATCTCCAACAGCTGCTGTGCTGGGCTCCAAACATTGAGAACATTTCACGGGACACATAAAAACCCAAAGATGAGAGAGACAAAGGAATCCACTGAAATGCATATTTAGAGCAATGAAATACAAAAGCAAAAACAAAACAATACAATGTATTGAAAACTCATATGTGATGTTTATTCATAATTTTGGGCAAAAGAGAAAATAATGGATAGGTATATTAATCTACAGCCATCATAAATCTACCCTCTCTCTTTTCTGCAGGTGTTGAATACAAATCACATTGCAACTATGTACTGTAAAATTTTAGGAGATTTCCAGTATACCAGATGCATTTGTTTAATAAAGTATAGTTTTTGGATGATTCAAGTCAGATTAATGTGTACACATCAATAAAAATGATCTAGTAGAATGATAAATTAGATGAAATGGAGACACATCATACCTGTGTATATTCCTATGCCAATATTACATGTGTGGGCAGCATTGTAATTCCAAACAACAAATCTTTATCTAACCAATAGCAGATATCAGTTCTCCCTCTTATTCCAGGTTAATCTGAGCACTACTCAGCACTATCATATATTTCCATTTTGACAATTCAAGTTCACTTTCCTTTTCTTTGTACTTTCCTAGATTCTTATAAAAAAAAACTGACTCAACAATTTGATAAACAAATCCATTTTTCTAAGATTAAATGCATTTTGGTATGTTACACATCACTTCGAAATATGAATTCTTCAGTTTTCTTTGCATTTATGATGCTGAATGTACTATAGACAATTTAATGGGAAGAACTGAACTCTCTTCCTCTAGCCAATATTAAAAAAAAAAAAAAAAAAGCGCTGACTCACAATTCCCATGATTATCTGTCATGGCAGTCAGCGAGCAGTATTAGCATTTGTGAAACACTGAGTCTTTCTAAATGTATTATTGATATATATAAAGAACAAAGTGCTGCCTGTCAAACATTGACTTTCAGCCCTTTAACACCAAGATAGCTGTCATTTTGTCTGTCAGGATGACAGGCCTGATTAATTGTATTATCTCTGAAACTATAGAATAACTGGATAACTTAATACAATCGACGCCAATAAATTTAAACTCCTTGTGAAATTGCATTTATGAGGTTGATTTAATGTACTGTATGAGCATGCATTCATTCATCTCTTTCTTCGTTCATTCCAGATAATTGACTGGATAATTTAGAGAAGTATTTCCTGCCACACGTCAAGTGAAGCAGGAGTGATTTCCAAGGAATCTTACTCTTGAGTAACAAGAGAGGTGAGAAAAACACTTCAAAGATTCTCTTGTACAGTTTTCCTTCCATGTTCTGAAAGGTATCTCTGTTTCAATATCATGTGGGTGTTTGCACATATAGATTTCATGGAAAATGTTTGCTTCACTTGAATTTGCAATCATCTCTGTATATTTTACTTTATTGTACGTTTCAAACACAATGCAAGACCCGTGCTGAGTTCTTAAAAGTTTACCAAATGTTAAAAAATTCATTTCACAATTTAACACACCTCCTACATTTCAAATGTATAGATTTGAGGTAGCTGATTTAATGCAGAATGGGTGTTTCAATAAAGTAACAGTGCTAGTGGATGTTCTCTGACTTCACAAATATACTTAAAGAAGACACCACTGACTGCACAAAAAAATTCTCTCTTACATGTAGCAGGTCAACATTAGACCTCCATTTTCAATACATCATTCAAAGGGCTTGTGAGGCCAAGTCTAATGCCAAAGAATCTCAGGGGCTGAATCATAACTTAGCACAGTAAACTCTGTCACAGTTCAATATATAAGACCTAGTTAGCTCTCTCCTTTTAAAAAATAAGCATTTATAATTTCATATACACATAGATACTAATTATATTTCTCTTTCTTTCTTGTCCTTCTTAACTTATCTCTGGAAATTCTTCTCAAGTGTTTTTTCTTTTTTTCCATGTAGTAATTGTAGTTTCTAGTTAGTATTATATGAAGTTCAATTCTGCTTGTAAATAAGGTAGTTGTTTGAAAATTATATTCTCCTTAGTTTTTTTTATTAGAAAAAAATAGTAACAAACTTCCAATGAAAATTCAGTTTTACATAAATGAATTTATCCATCTTTTACAGTTTTTTTAAAAAAAAGTTGTATCTTCTGTAAATACTTTTAAAATATGTAATCATGTTTACTTTCATTTCCTAAGATTAAAAAAAATCATATTTTAGGAAATTCTGATGTTGGCCGGGCGTGATGGCACATGCCTTTAATACCAGCACTTGGGAGGCAGAAGCAGGTGGATCTCTGAGTTCGAGGCCAGCCTGGTCTACAAAGTGAGTTCCAGGACAGCCAAGGCTACACAGAGAAACCCTGTCTCGAAAAAAACCAAAAAAAAAGAAAGAAAAGAAAAGAAATTCTGGTGTTTACAAATGCAGTTTACAAAATGGAGTGACTTAAAAACACAAAAACAAAAAAAATCATTTTAAAAAAAAGACAAAAATGTACAAATATAAACATCATTTTTTAGGTATTATAAAGCTAAATCCTCCATGGAGAGTTGTTAGTCCATTCTGTTATACAAGAGGCCCTTGTTTCTTACAATTCTGGTAATTATGGTTATTGTCACTGAGGATTTGATTCTTATGGGCCATCTCTATCTTAGTACTTCCAAAATTATCTATCATATTTATTATACATACCTAATTGTAAATATCTGTGAATTTCTTCTCCTCGATATGACTGAGTTTCTTGAATATATGGAAACATTTTTCTGCAAACATTATAATTAAAATGTATCTGTCTGTGGTCTCCTGCTTCCTCTCTCATTGTAAGATGCCATGATGTACTATATTGTCATAGTTCATCATTTTTCAGACTTCTTATACTCAGAACTCTGTTATTCTTCTCTTTGTTTATCTTCTCATAGTGAATTGTTTCAATCCATTTCTCTTCATATGCATAGATATATGTGCCTTATAAACACTGATAGTAGGAGTCTTATATTGAGACATTCATTTCAGTTATTCTAATATTTGGCATAAAAATTTCTATTTGATTTGATTTAACATTTTCTAAAATTCAATACTCTATGTTAATTTTTCAGTATCATCTGCATATTAATACTTTAAATTTTTTAACACATAGCTTGTGATAAGTTTTGATCAATGATTAAAAACCAAACCCTGGGGGAAGGCCAGGGCCAAGAAGTGGGAGTGGGTGGGTGGGGGAGTGGGTGGGAGAGCGTGTGGGGGACTTTTGAGATAGTATTGGAAATGTAAATGAAATAAGTACCCAATTTAAAAAAACAAACCAACAAACCCTGACAGTATTACTGATGCCATGTGGTCGTTGTAGACAGAAGCCTAGAATGGCTGTCCTCTGAGAGGCTTCAGCAGCAGCTGACTAAGACAGATGCAGATAGTTACAGACAATGATTGGATTGAGGATGAGGACCCCTAAGGAAGAGTTGCAGGGAGGATTGAAGGAGCTGAAAAGGAAGACAACTCCAAAGGAAAACCAACAATATCAACTAACCCAGACTCCTCATAGCTCCCAGAAACTAAGCCACTAACCAAAGAGCATACATGGTCTGGTCCACGGCCCTTGGCACATATGTAGCAGAGGACTGCCTTGTCTGGCCTCAGTAGGAAAGGATGTGCCTAATCCTGTAGAAAGTTGATGCTCTGGGGAAGAGGAACGCTGAGGGGTTGAGATGGAAGTGGGTGGGTGGGTGAAAGAGATGGGTGGTTCAGTGTTGGGTGGATTACCCTCTCAGAAGCAAAGGGGAAGGGGAATGGGTAAAGAACCCTGGGAAGGGGAACCTGAACTGGGAAGGGAGGCACCATTTGGATTGTAAATAAATACAATTATTCAATTTTAAAAAAGACTTTTTAAGTCTTTGTCTAGGAATTCTAACACCTAACCTCTCTTAGGGTACAGTTTTTGTTACTTATAATTATTTTTTCTACATACAGGTAATATATTCTTTCTTTGCATGTTTCAACAATTTGTTTAAAATCAGATACATGGTAAGATGTAATAAAATAATACAATATAACATGGCTTCTTTAGAAACATATCCTCTCCTTTCAGGGACTGATGTTTTTGATGATGCAAACAAGTATTCTTATTACTGATTTTCACCTATGGGACCATAAGGATGCTTCCTCAAAATCTTGTGCTGTTTACCAGGAAATACCGCAGATGTCAATCAGCTTGTTTGGAGGCTATCTACATTTGGCCATAACTTGTTGTAATCAATAATTTTCTCACTCTCTGTTGAGAGGATATGTGTATAGTTTAAAGTCCTCTTGGCATTATTTCCCTGTTGATTAGCTACAAAGGGTTATTGAGAAGTTAAAATTTGAAGATTCTTAGGGTACTGGAGCACAGGCCTAAGGTCAGGAAATCACAGTCATGCATGTGAATGGATGTCTAGAAACCTAGTGATGACTCAGTTCTTTACAATTCTTCCTGGACTTCTCACATTTTTAGTTTTCTATTTGAACTCTTACCTCTTAGACAACTGTATTGTCAAAAATTGTTTCTTCTCACTATTTTTGTATCATATACCTTGGAAAGGTGCTTTTGACTAGATACAGTCAGTCTTAAGGATGAGACATATATTGTGAGTGAATTTTTCTCATAGATACTATGTGGAACACATGAAGTTGACAGCTTTCCAGGAATGTGCTTTTGAGGGGACCCACATGATAATACATGGTTGTTAAGCTTAAGATACATTTTGCCTTGGAAGTGCAGGAATTTTGTCCATCAAAACTAAGAAAGAGCTCTACATACAGGAAAGAGATGTGAATTAGGCCAATTTAAATAGCACAGAATGAAAATTTAGCCAAGATACAGTCAGTTTTAATAGTAAATTATATAAGATTTTCATAGTGCTTCAACAAACTTAGAAAACCCTGGAAAAGTGTGTTTGAAAATGCTTTTTCACTTACCCTTTATTAAGTTCATTTCTTTTGAAAAACAGCTGATTTTGAAATTGCCACTCCTTATAATTCAAAGGGTCTTATTTCCCCAAAATAGTGAACCTTATTGCTAGTGATGGAATAATAGATTGCCTTTTCATCTGTAACAAATTCAAATTTTAGTCTCCCTGCAAATATTTGACATTAATATAGAAAGTAGAATTTCATACATAGCATAAACTGGTGTCATTTGGATATATTGCAGAAAGGACGACAGAGGAGAGGGAGAAAGTGACAGAGAAAGTGGAGACATGAAAGAGAGACAGAGAATGGGAGAAAAGGAGAAGGGATAGGAGCTTCAACAAATTCACCATGAACACTAGGTTCTGGGTAATTGATGGAGTCATGCATTGCCATGGTAACTGTAGATAGGCTTTAAAATGTTGTGTAAATGTGACTTTCTACAAAACAACATTTGTTGCTCCATCTCCCAAGCTATTAAATTTTGACATTGTGGAGACTTTAGAATGACATATTATGTTCTAATATATTTTGTATTCATTTCAAACTAAAGTAAAAACCTACAAAATAGTTACTGGCAATGTAGGAGTCACTGTTTCTCCAGTAGTTTGGTAATCTCACGTATCCATGTTTTTAGTGAGTTGAACACCTTTGCATTCACAAAATAAGAATGTATTTTCTTCTTTTAAAATTATAGATAAATAATTTCATGTAAATAATTCAAATAGTTTTGACACACATTCTTTCCTGAAAATATATGTGGTAGGTAAATGTTTTCCCAATTGCAGCTTGTATTTTTATTTTATTGAAGCTGTCATTTAATAAAGAGAAGTTCTAAATTTTAATGTACTCCATTAATCATTTATCCACGTATTAAAAAGTCTGTCCATTACTGCATGTCCTATGCTATCTCCTCTTCATAAATCAGGTGTGACTATAAACCTGAACTCTATCTTGCTCAATTGGCCTAATCTCTGACTTTCAGCTAACAAGAGGCCATCCTCAGTAAATAGTGAAACCTTTTAACAAGCCCACTTATCTTGTAGTTACAGTGACTTCATTTCAGATAGCATTTTATTTAATCTTTATTCTTTTTAAAATGTTTTTATTGGTTATTTTATTTATTTACATTTCAAGTGTTATCCCCCTTGCTGGTTTTCCCTCTGCAAACTTCCTATCTCCCTCCTCCCCCTGCTTCTCTGAGGGTGCTCCCCCACCCACTCCTGCCTCACTGCACTAGCATTCCCCTACTCTGGGGCATTAGATGTTCACATGACCAAGGGCTCCCCTCTCACTGATGCCAGATAAGGCCATCCTCTGCTACATATGTATCTGGAGCCATGGGTTCCTCCATGTGTGTACTTCTTGGTTGGTGGCTTAGTCCCTGGGAGATCTGGGGTGGGGGGGTTGGTTGGTTGATATTTTTGTTCTTCCTATGGGGTTGTCAACTCCTTCAGTCCTTCTACTAACTCTTCCATGGGGTCCTAGTGTTCAGTCTGATGGTTGGCTGCAAGCATCCACATCTGTATCAGTCAGGCTCTGGCAGAACCTCTCAGGAGACAGCTATATCAGGCTCCTGTCAGCAAGCGCTTCTTGGCATCAGCAATAGTGACTGGGTTTGATGTCTGCAGATGGGATGAATCCCTAGGTCTCTGGATGGCCTTTCCTTCAGTCTCTGCTCCATTCTTGGTCCCTGTATTCCTTTAGAAAGGAGCAATTCTGGGTTAAAATTTTTGAGAAGGGTGGGTGGCCCAATCCCTCAACCGAGGGCAGTGCCTAACCTCTCTATATGGTCTCTACAGGTTTTCTCTCCCCTTTATTGGGTGTTTCAGCTAATGCCCCTTAACAGAGGATGGATACAAAACATGTGGTACATTTACACAATGGAGTACTACTCAGTGATTAAAAATGACAACTTCATGAAATTCATAGGCAAATGGATGGAACTAGAAAATATCATCCTGAGTGAGGTCACCCAGTCATAAAAGAACACACATGGTATGTACTCACTGATAAGTGGATATTAGGAAAAGCATGGAATACCCATGATACAACAGACCATACAAAGCTCGAGAAAAAGGAAACCCATAGTGTGGATGCTTCAGTCTTACTTAGAAGGGGGAACAAAATGATCTTTGGAAGTAGAGGATAGGAGGGACTTGGGAGGAAGAAAGGAAGGAAGAGGAAAAAAGGAGGTAACGATCAGGTGTGGGTGGAGATTGGGGGGATGTATGTCAGGAAATTGAACAAAGTTGTGTAGTAGTGGGTATGGGAACAGGGGTAGCCAACAGAAAGTCCCAGATGTCAGGAAAGCAAGAGGTTCCCCGGAACCAATAGGGATGACATTACCTGAATTAATCTTTATCCTTTAAAACAATCTTTTACCAACGAATCCTAGAATTTTATACTGCTGTTGCTTATTACATTTAGTTTACATATTATTTAGAGCGAAACAACTTTCTGAAATTATGAGCTTATCTAGTTCACTCATAATATTTATAATTTCTCTAAGGTGTTTATGAAACTCACTGACTTTCTTTATTGTTATTGTATATATGTTTTTAAAACATTTTATAATTTTTGGATGTTTTCATTTGCAGAAAGACCTACTCAAGATCATTGAATTAGACAGCATTTTCTTTTTGCTTGAAAATAAAATATGTTGTTATATACAAAACTCAACATAAAAGCTCAAAAATTAATTTACGTAAGTCGCTCATATATCACAATACCTTCCTGACTTTACCCATGAATTCATATTTTTAATTTGAATATGTAAAGTACACTCAGTTTTCATTTACTATTGATTCATTATCTGCAAATTGGTTTAAGTTGGGACCAATTGTAACAATGAATCCTTTCTCTAACTCCTTCATTGGGAACCCTGTGCTCAGTCCAATGTATGTCTGTGAGTATCTTCTTCTGTATTTGTCAGGCACTGGCAGTTCCTTTCAGGGGACAGCTATATCAGACTCTAGCCAGTAAGTACTTGTTGGTGTACACAATAATGTCTAGGTTTGGTGACTATATATGGAATGGATTCCCAGGTGGGGCAGTCTCTGGCTGGTCATTCCTCCAGTCTCTGTGCCACACTTTGTCTCTGAAACTCCTTCCATGGATATTTTGTTCCCCCTTCAAGGAAGGATTGAAGTATCCACACTTTTGTTTTCCTTGTTCTTGAGTTTCATATGGTTTGTGACTTCTTTCTAATGCTGCTGCTGTTCTCAATGGTCATCCCATGGTATTGGCATCTCCATGGTACTGGCATCTCCAGTATCCTTGAGTCTTCTGCTACAACTAGACTTCACCAATAGCCTGTCATAGGCTCTCTTTATGTTAAGCCTCAACTCCTTTGTATGACTCCTTCAGTCCTGGGCCATCAACCACAACTGATGCTGCACATTCACCAGTGGCCTTTCTTGGCCTCTCCCAGTGCTAAGCCACAACTTCTCTCCATGATCCCTTCATGCCATCAAACCAGTAGGACCTTGGTAATGTTTACATATTACCAAGTCTGGCTGTCAGCAAAATGTCTATCTAGAACACAGCTGCTTCTTTCTTTCAGAAAACACTTCCCACAAGATTTCAGCTCAGTGACACTGGTCTCTTTCTTCAATCCTAAAATCTTAGCTCCAGTTAACTAGCATCAATTCTATCAGTAATCTCTTCTAGTCTTGACTCTAAATACATAGCCACATGGCTGAAGATGACGAGTTTTCTTGCTTGCAAGGGATAGAACATAAGCCTCCTTGTTCTATTACACCATTACCAGATTTCTGTTTTCCAAATTCTTCATGGCCTAAGTTTAACTGTCCTAGAAATTGCTCTATAGACTGACCTTGAGCTCAGAGGTCTTCATGCCTCTGTCTCCAGAGTGATGCCATTAAAGGTGTACAGCATCATGCCTGGACCTAAGCCTTTCTTTACCTTTTCACGTGATGTTCTGGATTGAAGTTCATTACGATATAGTTAAGTTCACCATTGAGAAAAGTCATCCCTTGTCAATTTGACACACAATCATATTTCCTCACATCCAAAGGAAAATATTAATCAGGTGATAATAGTGCCTAACATGATTTAACTATCCCTTGTTCAACTCCAAATGCATAAACAATAATAAGGTTAGCTGTGTGGGTTCTAGCCCAAAAGTCACAATTTCCTTAAGTCTACTTAATGCCCTTGAATACAGGAGTTAGTTTCATTCCACTTCCTGGTAGCCCTTTAATCTTAGAACTATAATTTTTCACCCCTTCTAAGCTTGCTATGCTTGATTAAATCACTCTTCATAAGGGTGAACCGTGTGACAAAATCTATATTAGCCTCAGATAGAATTTTTGGCCAAGGGAAAAAAAACAATCCAAATTTTTCAATAAAAAAATTATAAGAATGATCTCTATGCAACATACTAATATTCTTTTCTGAAACCTCTTGAGCCAGACCCCAAATAAAAACATCAGCATGCCTATCACAGCAATACTCCAGTCCTTGTTGCCAAATTGTGTCTTAATTAGGGTTTCTATTGCTATGAATAGACACCATGACAAAGACAACTCTTATAAAGAACAACATTTAGTTGTGGCTGGCCTACAGTTTCAGAGGTTTGATCCATGATAAATTTTAGTGGGAAACATATTAGCACCTAGACAGACTTGGTACTAGAAAGTGAGATTTCTTCATCTCAATCTGAAGACAGCTAGTAGGAGACTGTCTTCCACACTGGGCAGAGCTGGAGCAAAGAACCTCAAAGCCCATCCATCCCCATGGTAATGCACTTCCTCCAACAAGACCATCCATAGTCCAACAAGGCCACACCTCCTAATTGTGCCACTCTTTATGGGCCAGACATATTCAAAACACCACACCATGTCAATGTATGCCTTCCCATTTTAGTTCATGTCTACCAGTATTAATACATGAACACTCATGTTAATGTATGTCTATCTATGTTAATATATCACTACTCAAATCAATGTATCATTGCTCATGTTTATAGATACCTCTCCATGTAAGTGCATATCTAATCATGACAATACATTCTTACTGGTGCTATTATATGTCTACCTATATTATTGCATCCATACTAAATGAAACAATATTTCCTTCAATGGGTATCCATCTCATTGGAAACATCCAAACCTGTGCTAAAAAGAAAAAAGTACAAAAGAAAGTCATGGAAATATTTTTTTCCTGAAAAAAAAAAACTTGTATCTAATCAAATGTTCATCATTATTAAGGTATTTAAAAGAATCACTGATAGATTAATGGATTACAGACAAAATGTATACAGCAAGATAAAATTGCAAATGAATACTACAGACTCTTGAGTGCACAACAGAGGATATAGCCTGAAAAATGCACATGCTAACTTACAATTTACTTACAGTTCAATAGGAATTAAAATTCTCATTTAACATCTGTTCATGTTTCTCTCTTGGAATGAAAGAGACAGTTCTTTAAAAAGAAAGAGAAAAGTGTCTCTGACATTAAAGGAAGTTTGAGTAATTGTCAAACTTCATGGTGACATGTTTGTATTTACTTTTTAAAAATCTACTTGTATCATGTAATCATAATTGTACTATCTTGAATATGTTCAACATACTAAATATATGTTATGCACCTCATAAAATGTAAAGGTCACAGTTTGTCTGCTAAGTTTTGCAGTGGGACATTATCAAGAGCCATAGATGCAGAAATGAGAAAGACAAAGCATCATCCTTGGCGAAACAGTGTGATTGGCTTTCAAAGCTGATATTTTCTACACCCAAACTAAACACACAAGTTCAAGGAAAACATTTACTTCACAGAATTTTCAGTGGCAGATTTCATACACTTAGAGGATATTTTGAGTAAGAGGTTAAAAAAAAACTTGTAATATTAAATGTATACAGTTGTGGAGTGTTCATAATCATGGAAACCAAATAGCTCTAGTATTTTGGAGACTAAACTCAACAAGGAGCAAATAATGTTTTCAGGTGATCAGCCTATTTCACTCCTTTATACCTGCTCTCCTTGGAGCATAAAGCCTCATACACAGGCCTCACTGCCAGGAAGCAGTCATGCCTTCTTATTAATCCCTAATACACTAAAAAATCACTAAGAAAAAATACACATATATGTATTTTATATCTATATATAATTTAATGCTGAATAGGCTATAAATGCCATTTATAATATTTACTACTGGCGGTGCCAGCACCGGGTCACCTTGGGCACTGAGTCGGCGGACACCCCCAAGGTCCCTAGAGGACTCTCCACGCGATCTTAGAACCACCTGTGAGTGGAACACAACTTCTGTTCCATTTCAATCACGCAGGACCTGAGACAGCATTAGGGAAGCAGTAAGCCCGGCCTGACCAGGGTCACAAGTACCTTCCAGTCTGCCCCAGCACTGGGTCACCTGGGAGAGGAGTCAGAGGACACCCCCAAGGTGTCTAGAGGACAGCTTCTGAGACGGACCCCATTTCGGGCTCCAGACATTCTGGCGCCTTCCCTCCCCACCAGGTGTCCTCCCCACCAGGGAGGGCTTTGTCTGAACACCTGAGGAAGCCATCTTGGATCCCAGATCCCTTTGAAACTACTCTGCACAGGTGAGAGTATAGACGATAGAAGCTAAGTGCTTCTGGGACAGGCCCTGTTTCAGGCCTTCATCTTCTGCCAGGGGCAGGTGCAAATGCCAGATATCTGTGCACATTCCCTGCAAGAGGAGAGCTTGCCTGCAGAGAGTGCTCAGACCACTCAAACTCAGGAGATAGCTAGTCATCCAGGTCTGCTGATAGAGACTAACAGAATCATGAGAGGAACAAGCTCTAAGTAGAGACAACTAAAACAACTAACTCCAGAGATTACCATATGGCAAAAGGCAAACATAAGAATGTTACTAACAGAAACCAGGACACCTCACCATCATCAGCACGAAGCACTCCCACCTCAACCAGTCTTGGGCACCCCAACACACCCGAAAACCTAGGCCCGGAATTTAAAGCGTATCTCATGATGATGGTAGAGGACATCAAGAAGAACTTTAATAACTCATTTAAAGAAATACAGAGAACACTGCTAAAGAGTTACAAGTCCTTAAAGAAAAACAGGAAAACACAACCAAATAGGCAGAAGTCCTTAAAGGAAAACAGGAAAGCACATCCAAACAGGTGATGGAAATGAACAAAACAATACTAGACCTAAAAAGGGAAGTAGACACAAAAAAGAAAACCCAAAGTGAGGCAAGGCTGGAGATAGGAAACCTAGAAAAGGAATCTGGAAACATAGATGCCAGCATCAGCAACAGAATACAAGAGATAGAAGAGAGAATCTCAGGTGCAGAAGATTCCATAGAGAGCATCAGAAAAACAATCAAAGAAAATGCAAAATGCAAAAAGATCCTAACTCAAAACATCCAGGAAATCCAGGACACAATGAGAAAACCAAACCTATGGATAATAGGAGTAGATGAGAATGAAGATTTTCAACTTAAAGGGCCAGCAAATATCTTCAACAAAACTATAGAAGAAAACTTCCCAAATCTAAAGAAAGAGATGTCCATGAACGAACAAGAAGCCTACAGAACCCCAAATGGACTGGACCAGAAAAGAAATTCCTCCTGACACATAATAATCAAAACAACAAATGCACTAAATAAAGATAGAATATTAAAAGCAGTAAGGGGAAAAGGTCAAGTAACATATACAGGAAGGCGTATCAGAATTACACCAGACTTTTCACCAGAGACTATGAAAGCCAGAAGATCCTGGACAGATGTTATACAGACACTAAGAGAACACAAATGCCAGCCCAGGTTACTATACCCAGCCAAACTTTCAATTACCATAGATAGAGAAACCAAAGTATTCCATGACAAAAACAAATTCACATATTATCTTTCCAAGAATCCAATCCTTCAAAGGATAATAACACAAAACAAACCAATAAAAGGACGGAAACCACACCCTAGAAAAAGCAAGAAAGTAATCCTTCAACAAACCTAAAAGAAGACAGCAACAAGAACAGAATGACAACTCTAATAATAAAAGTAATAGGAAGCAACAATTACTTCTCCTTAATATCTATTAATATCAATGGACTCAATTCCCCAATAAAAAGACATAGACTAACAGACTGGCTACACAAATAGGACCCAACATTTTGCTGCTTATAGGAAACCCATCTCAGGGAAAAAGGCAGACACTACCTCAGAGTGAGAGGATGGAAAAAAAATTTCCAAGCAAATGGTCTGAAGAAACAAGCTGGAGTAGCCATTCTAATATCGAATAAAATCGACTTCCAACCCAAAGTCATCAAAAAAGACAAGGAGGGACACTTCATATTCATCAAAGGTAAAATTCTCCAAGAGGAACACTCAATTCTGAATATTTATGCTCCAAATGCAAAGGCAACCACATTCATTAAAAAAACTTTAGTAAAGCTCAAAGCACACATTGCACCTCACACAATAATAGTTGGAGACTTCAACACACCACTTTCATCAATAGACAGATCATGGAAACAGAAACTAAACAGGGACACAGTGAAACTAACAGAAGTTATGAAACAAATGGATCTGACAGATATCTAGAGAACATTTTATCCTAAAACAAAAGGATACACCTTCTTCTCAGCACCTCATGGTTCCTTCTCCAAAATTGACCACGTAATTGGTCACAAAACAAGCCTCAACAGATACAAAAATATTGAAATTGTCCCATGCATCCTATTAGATCACCATGGACTAAGGCTGATCTTAAAAAACAAAATAAATAATAGAAAGCCAACACACACGTGGAAACTAAACAACACTCTTCTCAATGATACCTTGGTCAAGGAAGGAATAAAGAAAGAAATTTAAGACTTTTTAGAGTTTAATGAAAATGAAGCCACAACATACTCAAAATTATGGGACACAATGAAAGCATTTCTCAGAGGAAAACTCATAGCTCTGAGTGCCTCCAAAAAGAAACTAGAGAGAACACACACTAGTAGCTTAACAACACACCTAAAAGCTCTAGAACAAAAGGAAGCAAATTCACCCAAGAGGAGTAGAAGGCAGGAAATAATCAAACTCAGGGGTGAAATCAACCAAGTGGAAACAAGAAGAACTATTCAAAGAATCAACCAAACCACGAGCTGGTTCTTTGAGAAAATCAACAAGATAGATAAACCCTTAGCCAGACTCACTAGAGGGCACAGGGACAGCATCCTAATTAACAAAATCAGAAATGAAAAGGGAGACATAACAACAGATCCTGAAGAAATCCAAAACACCATCAGATCTGTCTACAAAAGACTATACTCAACAAAACTGGAAAACCTGGATGAAATGGACAAATTTCTAGACAGAAACCAGGTACCAAAGTTAAATCAGGATCAGGTTAATGATGTAAACATTCCTATATCCTCTAAAGAAATAAAAGCAGTCATTAATAGTCTCCCAAGTGCACAAACTATTCCACAAAATAGAAACAGAAATTACTCTACCCAATTCATTCTATGAAGCCACAATTACTCTGATACCTAAACCACAGAAAGACCCAAAAAAGATAGAGAACTTCAGTCCAATTTCCCTGATAAATATCGATGCAAAAATCCTCAATAAAATTCTTGCTAACCGAATCCAAGAACACATCATCCATCCTGACCAAGTAGGTCTCATTCCAGGAATGCAGGGATGGCTTAATATACGGAAATCCATCAACATAACCCACTATATAAACAAACACAAAAACAAATACCACATGATCGTCTCCTTAGATTCGGAGAAAGCATTTGAAAAAAATCCAGCACCCATTCATGATAAAAGTCTTGGAAAGATCAGGAATTCAAGGCCCTTACCTAAGCATGATAAAAGCAATCAACAGTAAACCAGTAGCCAACATCAAAGTAAATGGTGAGAAACTGGAAGCAATCCCACTAAAATAAGGGACTAAAAAAGGCTGCCCACTTTCTCCCTACCTATTCAACATTGTACTTGTAGTCATAGCCAGATCAATTCGACAGCAAAAGGAGATCAAGGGGATACAAATTGGAAAGGAAGAAGTCAAAATATCACTTTTTGCAGATGATATGATAGTATATATAAGTGACCCTAAAAATTCCACCAGAGAACTCCTAAACCTGATAAACAGCTTCAGTGAAGTAGCTGGATATAAAATTAACTCAAACAAGTTAATGGCTTTTCTCTACACAAAGAATAAACAGGCTGAGAAAGAAATTAGGGATACAACGCCCTTCACAATAGTCACAAATATTATAAAATATTTCAGTTTCATGTCCTTGGTTTTAAACATTGAGTAGTACTCTATTGTGTAAATGAACCACATTTTCTGTATCCATTCTTGGGTTGAGCAGCATTTGAATTATTTTCTATTTCTAAATATTAAGAATAAAACTGCTATAGAAGTGAAGGAGCATATGTCCATGTAGTATGGTGGAGTACCTTTTGGGTATATGCCCAAGAGTTGTATAACTGGTTCTTCAGCTACAAGTATTCCCAACTTTCTGAGAAACCACCAGATTGATTTCCAGAATGGTTGCATAAATTTACAAGTCCCACCACATCCTTGCCAGCATGTTCTGGCTCTTCAGTTTCTGAACTTAACCACTCTGAGGTGTGAGAGATATAGTTCAGGGTCATTTTGATTTGCATTTTCTTGATGAGAAAGGGCATTAGTCATTTCTTTAAGTGATTCTTGGTCATTTGAGATCCCTCTGTTGAGAATTCTCTATAGGTCTCTACCCCATTTTTTAATTGGGTTATTTGGTTTGTGGAGGTCTAACACTTTGTTATTTGCATATTTTGGATCTTAGCCTTCTGTTGGGTGTAGGGTTGGTGACTCTCAGATACTAATTTTTCTTTCTGGTAATAGCAAGCCTATTCTTACCACTTAACTAGCTTTCTCTTCATGAACAAAACAGACAGGTCTACAGAGATTCCAGCTGATGAGTGGAAGTGAAGAAAATGGCCTTTTTCTCAGCACTATCAAATGAATTTCCGTTACCTCTGAAACACTTAGTTATTTTAGCTAAATTTTGAGGATTACTTCTAAGCTCAGGAGAGTCTAAGAAATTCAGGACTCAACTTATTTGGCATTTTGCCAGGACTACAAAAATCACTGTACTTGAATTATACATCAACTTGCCTATTTTTGGACTCCAGGGAAGTCTTAAATTTCCATAGAACATGTGTCTCATTGGAAGAGAGAAGGAAAAAAATGACCTCAGAAATTTTACTATGTTAGAACTTCAAATACTATTATATTCCTAGTCAATTTCATTCTCTGAGCAATTTTATTACTAATAACCCAGTTTTCTAACTCTGCGAAACTTTGCAGGATTGTATATTTAGTTTTCATCCTTTCCCATGTTTGGTGCTTTCATTTGCAGACCTCATAATGATGTCATTTTTGACAATTATATTTGGTATCTGCCAGAAAACATATTTTAATTTAGTATCTACTTTGTTATTCAGCTTTTCATAATATTCCAATAAGTAAATAAAAGTGATATTTTAATATATTCTGCAAATGATTTTATATAGCCATATACTTTAAGTAGTAACAGATATTTTCCCTGAATTATCATTACATTTATTTGTAGTTCTTGGTTTGCCAAGTGACATAAGAATTATTGCATTTGATGAATTATTTCACATAGAAAAAGTCAAAGACAGTGATGGCTAATTTTTCAAATGGAGTCAAAGTTCATTCACCTCTGAATATTTCACTTCACTTGTTTAATTATCAATATTAATTGTTTTTATAACATGGCAGAAGTTTTCAGGCTAAATGAGTGACCTTGCTTACATAAATACACAGAAGGGAAGGAATAAACGTGTGGTTTGTAAATATCATTCAGGTAACTTCCTTTTTAATTCTAAATCAAAGTGCAAGTGAGAAAGAAGAAATTCATACAGTGAAGAATAAAAATTAAATTACTGATCTTTGATGGAAACATGAACTTCTTTCAACAGTAAACATTAAACTGTAGTTTCAATAATTTATTCTTCAGCAATTCAACTCTTTCTTCTTCAGTATGCTGGCTAATCTTGTTTGCCAACTTGATCTACCTGGAAAGAGAGAATCTCACCAGAGGAATTGCCTTCACCAGATTGGCTTGTTGACATCTCTGTGGGGCAGGTTTTTATTTGCTAAATGAGGACTGATTCCTAACCTCTAGTGGGTGGTACAATCCCAGGGAGGTGGACTGGCTTGCATAGTAGAAGCTGTTGAATGAGAGGTTGAGAGAGAAGCATTTTCAATTGTAATTTGTAAGCCAAATAAACCTCCCTTTTTTTTTCCCTAAGCAGATTTTGCTAATGTTACAGAAACAGGAAGCAGGTTGGGAAATCGCATTCTATTAAAATTCAAAGAGTGAGAGGCTGGAATATTAAATGTTTTCCTACCCAAAAAGCCAAGGGTCCGTGTGTAAATGTGGCTAGGTAGTATTGGCATGTGTCCAGAAGGAAGAGAAGGTACATATGGGATCTCTGCAAATTCCACCATGGGGTTGCTGTGAGCTATGAAGTGAGTTATCTCTTACAAAACGTTATAGTTGTTAAAAGAATGCCAAGTTGAGACTCAGAAAAGTGTTTGGGAGAACTAGGGTGAAATCTCTCAGTTGGTAAGATACTTGTCACATATGTTTAATGAGCTAGGTTTAGATTCACAGCATCCTTTTAAGTGGCTAGCAGGTCTACTGACCCACCTGTAATTTCAGCATTTGGGAAAGAAAGATTGGATCTCCATAACAATTTGGCTACCCAGAGTAACCAAATTTTTGAGCTCTGGGTTCCACTGAGAGACACTGTCTCAATTAAAAATGTAAAGAGCAATAAGGAAAGATACCTAATGTCATTGACAAATCTCCCCAGGAACATGGATGCACGGATACATGTACCATCATATATGTGTGCACAAACATCAAAAAGTGTGTGTGTGTGTGTGTGTGTGTGTGTGTGTGTTTCTGTACACCGCATTTTAATACACTAAAGACAGAAGAAAGCATTGTTAACATGGGCATTGTTGATAGCTGCATATTTGAAACTGCAAACCCACTGCAGTAAAATCTATGCCTTGCCCAGTCTGAGCTCATTCTTTTCAAGACAAGCTCATTCTCTCACAGTTCCAAAGCAGATCTCTTTGGCTGATAAGGTCCTGGTTGGCTTCCATTGAAGGAGATTCCAGCAGAGGACCTTGTAAAATTAACATTTTTCTGTTGCTCAGAAGATAAGTGTTTGGCTGACCCCACAAGTGCCACACTGACTGTGAAGTTCACCTTCTTTCCATATTCCAGTGTTGAAAAAGGCTGCAATAGTGAATAATTCATCTGGCAGAGATAAGGCTGTGGCCTTGATGGTAGGCTTTGTGCTGCTATCAGTATCTGTTATCTGCTTGGGGACACATCAAGGGGTTTCACTTTCTGTCTTTTCCACTTAGAAAGTAAATACAAACTAACAGAGTTCAATAAAGGGGATCAATGGGGGTTATTTTTAAATTTCTGATACTATTTCCCCTGTGCTATTGATTTTATAATGCTCTTTTTGTAATTTGTTTTTGAAACAGGTTTATTCCTTTTGCCTTGACGATTTTGTACTCACTACACAGTCACTCTTTGCTCTTTAACCTACATCAATCCTCCTGCCTCAGCCTCCCATGACCTGGGATGATAGGTGTAAGGTACCATGCCCACTTATACCAAAATGTTCCAAAAGAATGCATAGGAGCACAGTAGAAGAAACACAGATTTTTATCTTCATCATGGATGAATCCTGCAGATGCTTGTCATGAATATATCTCGTAGGAGTCTCTAAACACTCTGCTCCTGAGTAGGTTCAGCCATGGGAACAATCCATAGCAGTTCTCCTTTGTTCACAGATATTTCCAATCAGCGTGTCTGTTGCCCTCTCTGAGAATTCTCTCTTTTTTCTGGGGATATGACAGTTCTAGCTTGTAACCCTTACATATGGGCCCTCTGAAAATTCCACCATGGGGTTGCTCTGGGATACATGATGTTTCTCTCTGAGCCCAGGGGAACATGTTAAAGATGGAAAAGGAATGTTGAGCTGACACTCACAGGAAAATGTTGGGGAGAGCCAGGTAAATAAGATGAACGATGGGGAGGAATGGCTTGCTGGTTGAAAGAATATAATTATCTGCCAATAACTGTTCCTTTTTTGTTGGGAGAATATATTTCCAATAGCTGTTCTTTCTTTGTGTTCCTCTTGAACCTAATCTGTACAGTACTTAGTACATATTTTTCTGAGTATTTTTAAACAGTCTTAAATTACAACTGAAGCTATCACTAAGCAGTATAGGTGGTCCTTAACTTCCTGGTGGTCCTAGTACATCAGCAGGTACTTCAGCCTAGTACTTCACTGAGGAAGCTGCAGGTGTGAGCTACCTCATCTAATATAACTTTAAATTTTAGAATGATTGGAAAGTCAAAGAAGCACCCAGAGATGAGCTTTTCTGGATTCTCTTGTGAATATCTCATGAATCTCTTCTAGCCCCCTGTTGTTGAATTAGGGAAGGCTGAAAGAAGCTGAGGAGAAGTATGATCCTGTAGGAGGACAAGCAGTATCAATTAATCTGGACCCCCAAGATCTCTCAAACACTGGACCAGCAAACAGACAGCATACACCAGCTGATATTAAAGCCTCCAACACACATACAGTAGAGGACTTCCAGGTCTGTGTTCATTTAGAGATGATGCACCTAACCCTCAACTGGAGGCCCCAGGTCAGATGGGGAGGGAGGTGAGGCATCCATGTGGAGGCTGGGTGGGATGGGGAGGTGGTGTGTGGTGTAGAGCAGTTGGAAGGTGGATAGAAGGGGCAGGAAATGGAATATGGAGTGTAAAAAACAAATTAAAAATAAAATAAAATTTAATAATAATTTAAAAAATTCTCTTCTATCTAATTCAGTATCTTTAACATTTATTGTATGGTTGAGTTAAGAGTTAGCGTCTTTTTTAACTCTGTCCCCAAATCCTTTATGAATTTCTGCCCCAGTTGTCTCCTGTCATTTGGGACATTCTCGGCTGTTTCTTAAGTACAGAGCAGTAAAATGAACTTAGAAAGTATAAAAACACCACAATAACTATGGTATGATTTATTTTAATTCTTTGTAAAGCTATTAGTTTTTCAGGCTATCTTGAAGACTTCGGTAAAAACAAACTTTAGAAAGAAAATTTAACGGTACTTACATATCTACAAGGTTTTACCCTCCCACATAACAAGATAACCAGGAATAAGACTGGCTAAAAAATGTATTTCACTTGACAGCTCACAAATATATGGATCTGTTTTTTAATCTGCTCTTTGCTAACATGTATGTTAACAATTGGTGGAAAGCAAATTGCAATTTCAGACCTCATAGCTCTGTTCCAAATGGTATGTCTGAGGAACTGAGAGATCAGGAGCAGAGATGAGCTGTTAGCTAGCGACATAGATCTTTGCCTTGTCTGAGTGCTCGATTCCAAGGAGCATTGTCTCTTAGTGAAGTCATAGGTGTCCAGGTTGATCACAGGTTCTGTCTTTAGGTGATTCATGATGGAGAGATAATGGCAATTATCTCATGTTCCCAGCTACTTTCTCACGGGAAGGTCAGTTGGCCTCTTTGCAGTAATAGAATGAGGCCCACTCTCAACTGACAGCACTTCTGCCATCTAGTACTAGACAGATTTGATTGGCAGCTTGATTAGCCAGGTTCACCTGCAGCATGGGACCTGAAAGTGGCATACTATTCCCCAGAGAGAGCCACCTGGAAGCACAGCAAGAAGAAATATCTGTGGAGCAGTCTCCTGACATTGACTTTGGGGACCAAGCTACCAGCAAATAAACCTAAGGGCAGGCTTTTTGTTTTGTTTTGGTTTTTTGTTTTTGTTTTTTTATTATTATTGTTTAAACCATGATATAGTTGTAGTACAAATTCCTGACAGTACATTTTCTGGCCCATGGTTGTTGTTTGCGTAATATCTGTATGAGACTCTTTACATATGTATGTACTATAAAATTTTTCTTTTACAATCTATTGATTTAAGATTAATTGAAGTGTTTCAAATTAATAAAAAACAGTTAATAAAATCAATCTTGATATTCAGCAAGCAAGCAAGTCTACCCACTCTTAAGATTTTGAATTTTATTTGTCTTTTAATTTTTTTATACAAAACTTAGAGCTAGCCTGCTTATTTATGGAAGAACAATCTGATAATATTATGGTCCTAGTGGCTTAGTAGCAACATACTTTAGTAGATCGTTTTGTAATGTCTTTCAGAATTATACATGCATATATGCACATCTTTTTGTTGAAGTGTTATCCTATTTTATTAGTAGGAATTTATGCATTTTTTAACTTTCTTAAGATTTAATATTTTTGATCTACTAGAAATTTTATTGTTGTAAGTTTCCTGTTCTAATAGGCTGAATTCTCTGTTTAATCTTAATTTAACAATTTAAATTTCGCTCCCTCTCTCTCTCTCTCACTCTCTCTCATACACATACATACATACACACACACACACACACACACACACACACATACATACAAACTTAAAGAGAGATATGTTCTGTCAGAGGTGTGATAGAAACCTCTCTGTGTATTATATATCTCTTCTCCTTGGATTTTAGAAGTTGTCTCTGTTAATATTCTCAGTTCTCCTTTTTCTTCTTACTTGGGATGAAAATATTGAAAAGAAAATTGGTGCCATCATAGCAATGGGTAAAACATTAACTGCATAATCACAAGGTTTTGCAATGATATTGTTATTCCTTTTTATTATTGTATTTTGAAATGCATTTTTGGCATGCTGATGAGGGTTGCATGGAACTTACTTTACTGCTTTGTCTAGTCTCTTATATGGGATCTTCCTGCCCAAACTTTCTAAGTGGTATGATTGCAAGCATAAACTACTATGCCTGGCTATCATTCCAAGTTTTTAATAACCCTTTTGATTCCTATTGGAGCAAGACTTCCTACAAACAAATATCCAAAATTTCTGAAGTGAATTCTTTCCCCACAGAGCCAGGGCTTTGTCTTTTTGTTTTGTTAGTCCAGTATGAGGAAGATTCTTTCCACGTGCTAATGATAGAACCTAGTGGGGAAACTCCCACTCTCAATTCCTGATTTGGCGTGCACCCAAAAAAAACCATGAAGGACCATCTTGATGTAATTACACGAGGTAGTTTAATGACAGAGCTCCAGACCGACATGCATCCCACACAGGAGATAACGGATGTCAGCCACGAGACTCGAAAGCTAGGGGTTTTATGGGGTAAGGGGCTTAGGGGTGTGGAATTCAGCCTAGAGACACACTATTAGCTTATTCAAACATCAGCAGAAAAATTACATATACGTGCAGGGTGTTAGAGTTCTCTGAGTTGTTGACTCAGTTCAGATAGCCCTGTTATGTCTTCACATTCCTCTATCTTTAAGGTTAAGCTGTTCCCAGGAATGTTTTAACTACAGGGCATACCCAGGTTTGTTTTTCTTTTTTCTCAGCCCCAGGCAGCCTCTAGGCTCACAAACAACCAGCAATTTCTGAGTACTTTATATGACTTACAGGTCTTGGAATTTCATCTTTCTTTCACTAACTCATCTGATAATAAAGGTATTCCTGTGAACAATTGTGAGTTTGGAAGTTAGTCAGTTTCTCCTCCTCTTCTTCCTATCTATACGTGTTTTCTCCTTTTCCTCCTTTCTCTTCTTCCCTGAGAATTTTAGGTTTCCAAATACTTGCTCTGAACTCCTCCTCCTTGTCTAGGCATTCTCATCCTTCTGCACAATGGTACATGGAAATGTCCCAAAACTCTCTTATTTCTGATCTGCATTGGGTACACGAAGACATAAATTTTACCTCATTCATCTTTGAAGATATTTCTATAGTAAGTGTCACATGTGGGTGTCAGCTGTCATCTAATTATCAACCTGTGAATGAATGAGCAAGTGCAGACTTAGGTAACTTTAAGACTTTAAAAAAACCTTGTTATAATTTTACAAATGAATAACACTCTCTTTTAAATATCTGAGTATTAATAGCTTTGCTATTCCTGCAATCCTTATTCACAGTGTCTGAGATCTTGATTTAATATTTTCGGGTTTTCCAAAGCATTCTGGACTCCTTTTGTGCATTTCCAGAGGTTCTGAAGTGAATTCTGAGCTAATGATGATTCCCTACATCTTTGGTAATCTTTCTATAGAGAAGAGTTTTTCATGTTTCCATTCAATTTTGAGTGCTACTATAAGATCAATAGAATTCCCAGAGGGAGAGAAAGCAAGAGAGAAGGAAAGAGAGAGAGAGAGCGAGAGAGAGAGAGAGAGAGAGAGAGAGAGAGAGAGGCAGAAGGAGAGGGAGAGGGAGAGAGAATGAGGATATGAATCACAGAAATACAGGAATGACACAAAGCAAAACATAGGAAAAGAAGAGATCAAAGAGCAATCAGAGAGATGAAATTACTGACAGAGAAAGGAAGGAGAGTGTGAATGTTGGGCCAATGGAGTAAGAAATAGATAGGTGATGAGAAATGTTTCCTTTAGAGTTTCTGAAGTAAACACATTTAAAGTCTGGTGGGCATTCTCCAGGACATATAGCCCTGGTTTCTTGTCTCACAGTGAGGACTTCAAAAATTACTGAATGCAGCCTAGCAAACGGAGGGCGCTGATGACAGAGGAAGGGGTGGGGATTGTCCGAGAGCTTCAGGTCCAGGGAGAATTACATCTGTCCATTAGGCCAGAGGAGGGACTACTGCCATCATCAGTGAATTCTTCAAATCAACTACAGCTCTGTGCCACTTAAAATTCTCAGGCCACTTTTTCAAAAATGTGTCTATCGTTCTATGTAAATATTTATTATTGTTATTATTATTATATTAGGTATTTTCTTTATTTACATTTCAAATGTTATTCCCTTTCTCTCCCCCCCCCCAAACCCTCTATACTACCCTACCTCCCCCTGCTTCTATGAGGGTGTTCCCCGAGCCACCTACCTAATCGCACCTCCCAGTCCTGGCATTCCCCAACACTGAGGCATTGAGCCTTCCCAAGTCCAAGGGCCTATCATCCTGTTGATGCCCAATAAGGCCATCCTCTACTACATATGCAGCTGTAGCCATGGGTTCTCTCCATGTGTACTCTTTGGTTGGTGGTTTATAAATGTCCCTGGGAAATCTAGGGTATCTGGTTGGTTCATCCTATGGCTTTGCAAACCCCTTTTGACATAGATCATCAGAGTTTCTTCCCCATACACAGCCAATTTCATATGGTCTGGTACAGGGGCAGTGAAGACCTATCTTATTTTACCACAAATATGGGGATGCTAAGAATCAAGATGACTATGCAAATCTCCAAGCACCCCTAGCAAATTATACTTGTAACTTGACAATTTATATTCCAGAGCCCAGCACACTTACTTTTCTAGAAAGCATTAGTTCATCACCTTATATTTCTTATTGTATGGATTGCTCAACCAGCTACACATTTAAATATCACAGACAGTGACTGACTAAGAAAGTTTGTGATCCAGAAATAGGTAAGTATGTGAATAAAAATGCTACATCACAAAATATTTCTTTAGGAATTTATATCACCCCTACATATTTCATCCCAGGACAGCAGTGATTTTTCTGGAACCATGTATGTTTGACTGAAAAGCTGGTATACTTGGAGCCACAAACAGGCACATATGTGTTTTTGCCTGGTCTTCCCATGTGAAATCAGAAATTCTCAGTAGTTTATCCTAGCCCAATTTCAGTTGAATTTTCCAAGAAAACTTCATGGTGTGTGGCTTAAAAATCATACCCTAATATGAAAAAATACATTCATCCAAAATATGTTTTCCTCTTGTTTCATCTGACTGGTGCATTTGCTTCCTGGTTCACATGGTAGTGAAGGATGCACACAGTGCTAGCTGTCATTATCACCATTACATAGGTTACTGAGCTTGATTTGTCCTCATTTTCTCTTTTCAGCAGCAAACAATCAAAATACCAAGTAAGATACCTGAACTCACCCTGTAGGCATGCTCTGCTTTGAGTTATTATAAGCTGTTCTTCTTGTTTCTTATTGTTTAACTCCACAAAGTACCTTAGCATTCTTGCGAAATGTTCTCCCTGAAGAACTTTCAAAGGCTCTTCTTAGCCCCATCTTTTCCTTGAACTCTGAGTTATAGGGATCTCTTAGTCATCTTTGCTATTTAGTGCTGAAATACTGCTCCTATTTAAATCTAAATGTTCATACCATTAGTGTTCTCCAAAAAGCAGTTCTTAATATAGGACTTCCCCAATGAGCTCTTAACATATTTCAGGTCTCTGCTACATACAACTACTCTTTCATCTAACATTTTTGGTTTGATTGTATTTGTTAGACTTAAAAATCTGGGCCATTTCTTAATGCTCCAAATCGTTAGACTGTTAGCTGTTCATCACGTTGAATTACTGGAATATATGAATCCTGAAAGAGGGCCAAATTCCAAAGATAGTATCATTGTATAGTCATACATGTTTAAAGGTTCAGCACCAACATTATCTTTTTGTTTCTAGTGGTTTCCTAGCTATATAACAAAAGAATCTATTAGATTAGAAGTTAGATGCTCTTCAATGGTGTCTCTTTTTTTTTTATTTCTTGGGAGTCATCTATCTATTATTGTCAAGATCATAAATAATTAAGGAATGTGTTATCTGTAAAAATAAAATAAAATGGAGTTGAACATACTGCTTTATTTCCAAATAGAATCATTCATTTAAAAGACGAATGGTGACAAGAATGCTCCGGGTTCCTGCTGGATGTGTTAGATTTGCAACAACTTCAAAGCAGATTCGAGGAAACACATTAGGAAAGTCATGTCACGAATGCAATTGCTTTTCATTTCTGTACCTCCTTCAGTCTAATTATTTAAAATAGTGTATGAGAAATTACAGTAGAACATATTTTAAGTTATGATGGTTGAGGAGGGAAAAAAGGTTATGATGGTTGGTTTTGTCACTCTGATTCATACCTGGAAAGAAAGAATCTAAACCGAGGAATCACATTTATCTAATTGACCTCAAGGCATTTTGTGGAGATATTATTATTATTATTACTTATGATTAATAGTGTGTGCCTATGGTAGTTTGAGTCAGAATGACCCCCATAGACTCATATAATTGATTGCTAAGTCATCTGGATATGGAAAAGTTTGAAAAAGATTAGAAGGATTAGCAGTTTTGACCTTCTTCTATAAGCATGAACTTAGAGCAATAGTGACTGAAGATTCTGGGAGTCAAAAATCTCATGTCATGTCTCTCTGTCTTCTGCCTGGAGATAAGGATGTACAGTTCTAGGCTAGTGTTCTCCTACCATGAGTGTCTACATGGAATAACTCTATTCCAATTCAATGCTTTATTTTATAAGAGTTGCTCTGGTCATGATGTCTCCTAACAGCAAGAGAACAGTAACCAAAGGCCACTGTAGGTAATACTGTAGCTGATCTGGTGACCCTTAGCTGGCCAAATCAGGATCTGTAGGACATGTAGGACAAGCCATTAAGCAACATTCTTCCATGACTTCTGCTTCAATTCCTGACTTGAGTTCATATCCTGATTTTCCTCAGTGGACTTGGGGCCAAAGACATATAAGCCAAATAATTATATCCATTCCTAAGTTTCTTTTGGTCATGGTGTTTTACCAAGATAAAAACCAAACTAAAGTGCCAGTTTTATAAAAATTATGTTTTTTATGAAGTTTGAAAATTAGAACCAAATAAAGTAAAAACACAGACAGACTATTTTAATGTGAACATTGTTGTTCTTATAAAATTTTTGATGTGTTTGTGTGTTTGTCTGTCTGTCTGTCAGGGTTTTTGTACCTTAGAGTTCTTAGCTCACTTATTTAATGATTACATCTATTTCTATTAATTAAGATGAAAGAGGAGAATATGGTATTATATGCTGTCAAAATTAAAAAGAAGATCACATACTTCTAAGATCATAGGTTATACATCACCATTTCAAAGCTCCACATAACCAGAATGAACTATTTCCATAGTGAGGAAATAACTGGGCCAAAGCAAGACCAAAAATCAATTGGGCAAACTCCCAACTTTGTACCTCCATGTATTATGTCTAACTCCTTTTAACTTTGTTGACTGCAAGACAATACTTTCTCTCAGATGGTTCCACTCACTGCTACCAGCATTCCTTCACAGGTATCCAAGGGCCCTGTGAGGGTATCTTTAACATCTTAGGTTCTCTAAGGTAACTTTAACTTTACAGCTTTTTGTTCCAATGTCTGAGATCCACACATGATCTTCTGGGTTCCTGCACGGAGTTTGGGTTGCCTCTCCAGCTCTGCCCTCTATAGAATTCTAGGTTCTGGTTGACTCAACTCCCCTGCTACTGTTGCTCTTGGTGGTCTTTCCATGGTACGGGCATCTCCAATATATTGGAGTCTTCTAGTATAGGTAGGTTTTATCAATAACCTCTCATAGGTTTTCTTTATGGTGGCAAGCCTCAACTTCTTTGAATGACACCTTTAGTCTGGGCCATCAACTGCACCTTCATTTCTGGAATCTCAGAGGATTTCCACAAACTTTTCAAAACCAGTACCACCTAGCTGCCAGCAAGAGGTCTACCTGGAACATGGTTTCTTTTTGCTCTCAGAAAATACTTCCCAGAAGTTTTCACCTCAGTGATTCTAGTGCCTTCTAGACACTACTAATTTCTTAGCTCTAGATAACCAGAATCAGTGATTTCCATTGTTTTGAAGAGACAGCATAATAAAGGCAACTCTTATAAAGGAAAACATTTAATTCAGGCTCACTTACAGTTTCAGAGGTTCAGTCCATTATCATTATGGTGGGAAGCATGGGAGCATGTATGTATACATGGTGCTAGAGGAGCTGTGAGTTCTACATCTTCATTTGAATGCAGGCAGAAGGAGACTACTCTTCTGCAATCAGCCTGGAGGAGGGTCTTTTTCACACTTCTGCAGAGCCTAAGCATAGGATCTCACCCCCAGAGCAACACCTCCTAACAGAGCCATTACTCATGGACCAAGCATATTCACACCACCACAGATGCTGTAGTTATGGACTAGATTGTACTAGGCTCAGGGTTTTCATCTGGATTCCTCTGAAGTGATAGTATGAATAGATCCAGTGTTTCAGTCTGACATCTCTTATTAGTCTTATCCATGTTAGGCAAGAAAAGAAAAAGATGCTGTCTCCTCAATGAAGACAAATTTCTTCACATTTGTTATACAACCTACCTTTGCAGAATTCAGGAATATGATTGATATGTGTGAACTGTAGTGGGAGGTACTAGGGACTCCAGGAAATAATATTGGGTATCAAAGATCCGTACCATCATTGGACTAAGTGGTGTCAAAGTGAATTATCCTCTACTCTCTTCATAGATGCATGGGAATTAAAGTAGGAACCTTAGACCTTGCTTCCAAATGCCTTAGTTCACTGTCCCTAAGACAGTGAGATTTGTGATTCAAATTTTAGAAGAAGAAATTCTTATGAAAAATACAGGAGGCATTCTGGTTTTGTCTATGGTTGTGTAAAAACATTTGTCATTGTCATTGTGATTGCCTGGAGGAAAGGGAAAGAACCCTGTGAAGGGAACTGGGTGGGGCAACATTTGGGATGTAAATAAATAAAATCATTAATTTATAGAAAGATCAGAAATAGCACAAACACATTACTTTGTGATTCAAGAAAGGAAGAACGAAGGGAAGAAAGAAAGAAAAGAAAGAAAGAGAGAGAGCAAGGGAGGATGGGAGGAAGGAAGGTGAAAGAAGGAAGGAAGGTGAAGGAAGGAAGGAAGGAACTGGAAGGCCATTTCCCCTACTCTCACCTCAAGGAATCAAAGTGATTGAATAATAGTTTGAATAAACGAGAAGAAAGAAGGCCAGAGAAAGTAATATGTAACAAAAAAGACCCTACAGTATGTGCTGTTGGGAAGTTGGTACCTTCTCAGCTCTTGTATCTCCCTACCCCCAACATTGTTCTCTCTAGGCTGCCTACTCCATTTTTCCCTCGTTGCATATATTATTTTCTTTCTCTTCTTTCTCCTATCTTACACATGCCTTATTTATGTCTTATTCTTCATAGGCTGAATACATCAGGAGAAAGATTTTTACCTTGACAATTTTCTGAAGTAAACCAAATACCCTGGCATACCAAGTGCATGTAGTTGTGCATATATCTAACATTTAAAGGATCATGGGCGGGCACAGAAATGAGACCAAGACGAGATAAAAAGTCTCCTCCAAATAAGTTGACAGACCATTTTCTTTTCTAATATCCAATTCCCTCCTTATCATACTTAATTCTTCACTAGCTTCCTCCACCAATAAAATGCTTGTTATTATCAGAAACCCAGTTCAGAGGTTAGGTTATAGTTTTTGGAATCATTTTTTGAATGAATAGTGATACTCTCTTGCATGATCAATTTATCCTTTCTTCAGGAAAAGAATTCTACAATTTACTAAGAACCTCCTGGTTGAAGGTAAAGAAGAGTTTCCTAGTATGATTCTGGTGCCGCAGGAACATCTGTTACTCATTAGTCACACAAGTGAGTTCACCTGGCTGCACCAGCCTCCCTTGATTAATGATGGCTGCTCATACTATTCCCCAATCAGGAGAACAGCAACACGAGCATCTGCCAATTAGAAAAGGCACTGGACATGCACAGAAGCTGTGGGCTCTCCCTTGGGAATCAGCTTCAGAACTAGGTGACAGGTGATCTTGAGGCAGGAATACAAGAGACTGAAATTTTCAGAATGAGATTCCTGGGAATAATAAAGATTTGAGTGTGACTCTGGAAACATCTTAGACTGTGCCACAGAGAATTGAAGCTCTTATTTCTAGGACATATTTGGACACAGTTCATATAGATTCCAATCAGTTCAATAAACGTGGATGAGTTCAATTTTGCATGTTTGATGGTGAATTTAGTTTTCTTTTGGCTCGATTTTGTATTCAGTTTTATTTAGACAGGAGGCCCACTGAACCAAGACGTGTCACCCAACTACTGAACAGAGCTGAATATACTGTCACCTGTATAAGTGACCTCCTTCATCTGGATAATAACAATATAGATCATTTGTGTCTTCTGGATGGCAGATCTTATGTTCATTTATAAAATCTTGGACATCTAATTCAGTCTACATGTTCATATTTAAACCCTGTTGCTTTATAATTATAGTGATAATAAACAAAGATGCTGGGTATAATTCACATGTGAATCATGGCCTCAGAAGTACAAGGAAGGGTTTTCTCTCTGACTTCTTTACTGTTCAGTGACTCTACTACTGCTACCAGTTGTTTAACGGATAGTCTTTATTTTAATCAACTAATTTCATTACTTATCTATTTTGCCGGGAAAGGGCTTAATTAAATTCTCAAATTCACTGTCGTGTCATGTCTATGTGTATCGTAATGTGACATCAAAGAAGTTTCTTAAGTTGAAAAACATTTTTTGTGTGTGTGTGTGTGGGGGGGGCTCTGCCTGCACCTGACTAAGACAAATATAGAAACTACAGCCAACCATTGGACTCAGCCCAGGGACCACAATGGAAGAGTTAGGGGAATGGCTAAAGGAGCAGAAGGGGATTGCAACCCCATAAGTAGAATAACAGTATCGACCAACCAGACCACCCAGAGCTCGCAGGAACTAAACTACCAACCAAAGAGTATTCATGGGATGATCCACGGCTCCCACTACATATGTAGCAGAGGACTGCCTCATCGGGCATCAGTGGAAGATAAAGCACTTTGTGCCACAGAGAAGGGGGGTGGCCAAAGGGGTGAGGTGGGAGTGGGTGGGTGGGTAAGCACCCTCTTAGAGCCAAAGGGGCGTAGGCAGTTCATGGTGAGGAGAGGAGAAAGGGGTATAATATTTGAAGTGTAAACAAATAAAATGATTAATTTTAAAATGTTGAAAATATCTTGTGTCTTTGAAGCCTCACTAGAAATCACGTGTAGCCTGATGACTTAGATGACATTGAAAATCACCAAGAACTGTGGGAGTCTTACATCCCTGAGTATAAAGACATTGTATACAGAGTAGATGGTATTGCTATTTTCTTTATCTTAGTAATAGACATTCCTTTTGTGCACTGCACAGTAGTTCTGGATCAGATGGTCTACTGAGGAATCCTTGTGAATGATGGTTAAATGTTACAAAGGCGTATATAACTACTCCTACTCTTAGTGAACCATAGTGATGGCTTTAGTTATATCTAATTATGGTATCTAATCATTCTTAAGGTTTCAGCTGAGAAACTATTGGAAGCATAGATTCTAAATTCTTAGAACATTCTCTAAAATGAAGGATTATCTGATGACAATGTTAGAAGTATTGGTCATCTATGCATATATTTGAATATGTGCAAATACATACATATATCATTGGTTGGAGAAAAATGCCCCAATCCTTAATTTAATTGCAAATAACACACAAAACGTAAAACTGATATGAAAACTTTTGATGGTATTAAATCTAAAATAGGTTTAAGTTTTCTGAATGACTGTCTTTTCCCCATCCCTAGTAGTAAGAGCTCCAGTCTTGAGAAAAAAACTCAGCATACTTTCTTTCTTTCATCTTGAGAAATAAACCAAATTCATTTTTTTTTCTTTCTTCCATCAGTAAAGACAAAATTCTTTGAGGCAAATTTTAAAATTACCATGTGATGATACATTGTATACATTTCTATATCCAGATTCCATGTCATCAATTGTCATTCTGATTTCCCCAGGAGGAAACAAAAGTTCTCTCTTCTCCTTCCATAAAAGAATCAAGTTTTTTCTATTGTCCAAGTCATGGACAGAACACACAGCACTGCATGCCCAGGATCACCTTCCTACACATGTTGCTGATTTATAATGTTAAATTTGTTATAGTCTTATCAAGGAGAGTAAAAAGAAAGAAAGGAATCCCCATCGACTCCAATGGTTTGTCTTTTTATCTTTATTTTAAATTTTTCTGTGGAAAGGAATAAAGCAGGGTGACTACATGTTGATCCAACCTGAATCTTAACACTCAATTAATTTCTTATATTGCAAGTAATCAGAGGAAGAAGAACATCTGTCCCCATATGACATAATATAAGCCAAACATTGGACACCAGATTCTATTTTGCAGCTGACAGTGTGTAGACTGAGAAGGAAGTTTTTATATCTTGAAAATTAGAGGAAATAAAGACAATCCCCATGTATCTATAGACCTTCTACCTATCTATTGCCTGGTTATATATATATATATATATATATCTCATCCATCACTGTCATCATCATTTATCATTTATGAGTTTCTATCTGTTCATTTCTTGCTTTTACTTGCACATCTATCAACTCAAAGAAAGACAATAGAGGAACATGTTAACTGCTTTAGAGCTTGACATGTGGATGCATCCCTGAGGTATGAAAGGAGACACTATCTTACTATCATCTTTACTTTCTATTCATGGTGCTTAGAAACATGGGTTGCTGGAGTAGTCTATTGAGATGTCAGCTGTGACTTGGTTTACTCAGTTTTGTTTTCTGCCTAGAGAGACTATGAGAAACTAAGTAATCTATCAGAGTATCCAGTTCCAGCCAATAGCCCAACACAACCTGGAGAGATTTTCCCATTTCCCAAGCTATTGTTCCTTTCCTTTCTCCTAATAGATTTTGAGGTTGTCCCCAGAACTAATAACTTGTGTTGATTTAGTTGAATTTAGTGTTGATTTTTTAAAAAGTTAGTATAAAATAGGCATAAAACTTGTCAATTGTGACGCTTGATTATTCATTAAATATTCTAGGAAATGAGATGTGGATCAGATACTCAGATAACACTGATGCTATAAAGATGAAAGAAGTACTCATCTCTGCTTTTATTCTATACATAAGAACATCTCATGATGCTTTTTACTTTCAGTTGGCATGCACACAGCTGTGGTGTACATACAGTTTTGTGTGCATTAATTTGTATACATATTAGTTTGTATGTATTAATTTGTAAATGAAGAAGTATGCATAATTCCCTTAGTTATGTGCATATTAGAGAAACACATTCAGTCTTTAATGTTCCTTGAGGACAGGGCTCATAATTGGTTCCTTACAAGGCACCAACTACAGACAAGAAAATCAGCCTCCTGAGGTTGAAAGTGATTTACATACAATTAATTGTTTAAGATGAAATTCCTTACCCAGTATGGGAGATTGGTAGGCAACTGGATAAAATATAGAGCTGCAGAATGCTCAGTCTTAAATGTGTCATCTGTATGATACTCCTAAACCCAAGGCTCAGGTAACTTTTTTAAAGACAAGGCAGAAAAATTGTGAGAGTGTAAAGTTATGCATAACATCAAGTACAATGTTCTGGGTATGGTGGCCCATGCCTTCAATCCAAGCACCTGGGAAGCAAAGTGATAGGGAGTGTCTCTGTGAGTTTGAGTCCAGTCTACATAGAAAGTTACAGGACAGCCAGAGCTACATAGTGAGACCCTGTCTTTAAAAATAAATAAAACAAAATAAAATAGCAAACAAACTAACCAAAAATAATTCAACAAAACAACAAGAAACCTATAAATGAATCAGTATTTATTAGACATACAAGACATAAAAGGCAAGTGCATGTGAACTCACAGAGAGGGTGACAGCAGGCACAAGACCTGCACCCGACTAGGCAAGACAAAATCACAGCACAGAAGAAGAAAAGTGGACACAAAATGCTACCCTTAGCAGAGGGGAAAGCAATAACTTTCCTATAATGCTCTTCCTCCTTGTAAGTTGAATATATGCCAGGGCAGGCCTGTTACCCAAGACTAGCTGGAGAACTGGAACTAGACACAAAGGGGAAACAAAATAAAAATAAAACAGAAAAAGAAATATCAAAGTTGCATGGGAAGAGATCGGAGAGTGGAGAGAGCAGTTATAAGAAGAGGTGAGGGAGGCCAAATATATTCAAAAACTTTGCATGAAATTCTGAAGGAACTAATAAAATATCACTTAAAATCAAATCCTGGTTTGTTTTGTTTTCCCATAGCCATCAAGGTATATTTGGATAAAAAGTGAATTAGCTCAGCTTTCCAAGTCAAACCGTAGTATCAAACTCTGAATGCGTAAATGCAGATTTTCTTGATATAATAGCCATGAATACCAGTAAAATTCATAGCTGGGATACAAGCTCTGATGCTTAGAAATCAGTTAAAAAATACACATGTATGAGGCTTGAAGAAATGGCAGATATGACTCAGACAGTACAGTGATTGCCTTCCAAGTGTGAAGAAAAACATTTGAAGCTCTGCTACCATATAAGTTCTCAGGCTAGGTGGCATGTATTCCAGTTTTCAGGGCTGGAGAAGCAGAAACAGGAGGATTCCAGCATCTCACTCACAGGCAAGTCTACCAAAAATACTGAACTCCGTGTTCAATGGCACATCTGTTTCAAAAGACATGATGTTCGGCAACTCCCAAATCTATACTCCAAGGGCAGACCTCAGTCCTCCCTGTGTACATGCGCATATGGACACATGCACACACGCATGCACTCACATACACATACCTGCACAAAGAGATAAACTAAATCATAAAATCACATAATAAATAAGTATACAAATTGTACTTTCTGTGAAGCAGTGATTCTTGAGTCTTTGGATATGAGCACGAAGTAAGAGCAAGAGAGGGAATGGAACACTTCCAGGCATCCTCAGTTCTAGTATCACCTGAGTTCCTCTGAGGTATTAACGTCAAATCTCCACTTGCTTGCATCAGTGTGTCAAGGACCTCTGGTCTGTGGGACAAGTAAAGGCAGCCAGAAATTCAGAGACTGCAGATTTTGTTTCTGTATTGAAGTGTGTCAGTACTTAGGATAACTGAGCTTGGAAATGGTCATGAGTGCATCCACAAGGAATCCACAGGGATTATACCTTGTCTCCCCTGACACTCCTTTAGTTTTTCCTACTTAATACTCGGGAATACTTTGTCTCAGTGATTAGCTTCTGTTAAACTCAAACATAAGGGTACATTCACTTCCCAGAGGCTGCAGTGAAGCATAACTGGAGACAGATATCTCTCTGAATAGCAACAGGCATTGTGCTTATTCCTCAATACCAAGAGAGTTGAATGGTAGACCATGCCATAGGGAAACAGTCCAGGTACATCTTGAAGTTGGAAGCTCTCCCCTTTGAAACAGTTAATGTCACATACAGTTCCACTCTCTGAAACAGTACCTGCATGAGGAGGACAGATGAGATTTCTATTGATACCAGGGCTCCGGGTGCCCCTTAGCAGGTAATTGCCTGCTCTGACACCAGCTTCCCACCAAATAAACCAGGAAATTCAAAAAAGCTTGAGCTCAGCATGACCAGATTGGATCAGCTCCAAACGCAGCTCCACAACCATCCTTTCAGTAGGTTCCTTCACTTTGTGGATCTCTGTGACCAATGCTCATTTATTTTGTGACATCAGTCAGGTTATTGATGACAATTCAGCTGCAGCAACAACTGGCTGCTTCCTGGCTTTTAATTGAAGGGCAGGATTTCATGGAGTTCCGAGAGGGAGAGAAAGCAGAAAGTGTGTGTGTGTGTGTGTGTGTGTGTGTGTGTGTGTGTGTGTGTGTGTGTGTATGAGAGAGAGAGAGAGAGAGAGAGAGAGAGAGAGAGAGAGAGAGAGAGAGAGAGATTGAAGCTCTAAAGTATAGATCTCATACCAATGATACAGACAGAGGTGGAGGCAAGGAACCAAACTTTCAGAGGTCCAGAGTATGGCAGAGCACATTTGAAGTGTCACTGTATGGAAATATTTCATCAATGAGATAATGTGAGGATGAAATACAGAAGAAAATCTGATGTTTGCTGGTCTATCTTCCTAAAACTGGCTAATTAGAAGTAGAAAGAGCATCCTGAAGTTTAAGTCATATGCCAGAATTACTATCCTGAGATTTATTATTTATCAGGTGAGAAAATGAAATAGGAAATTAAAATCTTCATGCTCAACACTGACAAGGCTTGAAGTTTACACTTGATGTGTGTGTGTGTGTGTGTGTGTTTATTTTGATGTTTACAAATGAACTTAATACATATGCCCTCATTTTGTCCTTTGTAGAAAATTTGTATGAGGAGGGAGATGCTTTTATCCTGTTATTTTGCTTTTCCTTGAGTAGAAACTTAGAGCCAGAAAGTAGAAGAAAAAGTAGGCCCAGCAGAGGGTCAGGACCCTTGGACCAGAACATTATTGATACCCCTACCATGCATTTTGGGGATTATCTATCTTGCTGTAATAATTCAAAACAGAAAGGAACACAATTTGCCTTTCTACCTTTAGTCACCCAGCCTAGGGCATACACAAGAAGATTACTTGCAACATGTTAAAGAGAGCCTTTCTTATACATGGAAGCACAAACGTTTGCCACTCTAGGCAGGTCACTACTACTCAAGCAAGGATTATTTCACATGCCTAGACTCTTGGAACATTATCCATGCCATGAATTCTATGTCTTGGAACATTATCTATGCCATGAATTCTATGTGTTTCCTAGTCCCAGCTATTGGCTCTCCCACAAGTTTGCAAACAGCCTTGGCAGTTCCTTATATCAACTCTCAAATATATTCACTTCCATTCTCAGGTATGTCTATGGGGATGTAAATACTGGTGCCTCTCGTGTGGCTCTTTCTATATTCTGTCCTTGAGATTCCTTTATTGCCTTCTAAGTACTCAGTCTTGTCCACCCTATTTATATGATAGTTTACATATCAGTGAGAAATGGAGCAGAGATCAATCATTGTTGATTGTTTCTGAGTCTTCAAAGGTAAAGCAGAATCAGATTCTCTGGTAAAAATAAAAGCTTGTTCAGAGATATTTCCATTTGTTAAAGTACTGACTACTTCATAAACTTATGGAATCTTAGTACAAAGGACAATGTGTTTGGTCAAAAAAAAAAAAAAAAGAAATCTAATGATCATACCTATCTACAAATTCTTGAAATAATAGCTACTTATTTAATCATTTTTTATTATAAAACCAAATGCATTTTTTCTTCTGATCTTCCTCTTTCCATGTCATTCCTGGATGGCATTTCCCAAAGTTTCTTGAATGAATTCCATTACACATGCTTCACTTTTCCTTCTAACTTCATACTGATTCTTCATTAGTTCCCAAATTTTCACCAAGACTTCTACAAAAATACATCAATTATCTCTTAAAGAGTGATGCTGGACTCAGTACCTGATTTCGCTCATATCCCTCTCACTCACTTTCCCCATCATTCTCCATGTTCTGGCTACATAGATTTCTTTCTTGGAAGAAGGTAAATTATTTCCAAGGCCTTTGCAAACAGTCATTCATGAGCATGCATCCTCTCTTTCTTTATTAGTTCTTTATTTTTTTCCTATCAAGGAAACAAGCATAAAAGCTGTTCCTCTCACCATACATTTCAACCATTTCTGGAACTGCTATGATGCTCGGCAGTTCTCTGTCATTTCCCGGAATATTCCTTCCTCATATTAGTACTTTTCATTGTTCTCATTTTACTATACTATGTCTTTAGTGATGAGGCACTTAATGTTTCATCGGCTGGCTTCAAGTTATCCTCATATAACTCTTGTCCGGTTGTACTCCATAAACATTCATGATGAGACAAGGATGACTGAGTGAACACAATTTGAAGTAAGTTTTATTTAATAAATATTTATATGTTTTTCTCTTAATCTGTGTAATTCAATCATTACTTTTTGAAAACAACAAACAACATTTTCTGAGTTCATTCTCAAAGTTACACACATTTGTTAATCCATTGGAAATCTCTCTCTCTCTCTCTCTCTCTCTCTCTCTCTCTCTCTCTCTCTCTCTCTCTCTCTCTCTCTCTCTCTCATGCTTCTCAATGTTTTGTGTAGACTTTATCAGTTCTGAGTACCTAACTTACTAATAGGTACAATATACCTTTGCCTACATATAATATCTAAGAAACATTGAAGTCCCTTTTCTCATGTGAGAAAATGCTTAAAATTACAGAGAAATAACCAGAGAAAAGACAGAGGGAAGACAAAACTTACTTTCACCAGTTTCTTCTTGTGGGATGAATAAAGAGAACTCTCTGGTTCTTTTTATTAAAGATGCAATGTGTGTGTATCACCATACACAAAATACATGCTGCACATTTACCCCATTTTCAAATACATGTATTCCCCGGCAGCATAGATGAATCTATATCATCCATATGAAGATGAGGAAGAGCAGAAGGAGAAGATGAAAAAAGAGGAAGAAGAAAGAGTTTGCTTCTCCAAAACTCTCTGTTTAAAATCTAAGAAGTATTTTACCTCCAAGCAGTACTTGGCTATGGGATTTGTTATCAGCACCCACCTCCTTGCATTTTTGAATAAATAAAATGAAAATATTGCGAAAATAGTAACTGATACACCTGAATGTCTATTTCTTGTGAAATATATCGTTGCATGATCGAACTTGGAAAATGCTTTTTGGTGAAAAAATTGAATATCACTCACACCATGAAACACTGTTGAGATAATGTGAGGGGTATTATTCAAGAGATGCCTCTCTGTTTTCATTCCCTTCAAAAACCTCAGCTCCTTCTTAGTTGCTTGTATGTAACTACAACCTAATTTGTTTTTCCTAGTCTCACAGTAGTTCCATTTACAGAACCTGTTATTCATAAAAGAAAAGTGTTTGATAGTGCTAGATAATATTCTCCTTAAGAATCCATATGCTTATACACATGGGTCCACCAGCGTTGACCACCAGGCAGATTTAACCAGTATGTTTCTTGGATTTGAAATTCTTACTGGGACATTAAAAGTATTTTTTTTTTAAATCAAGCAACCATACATACAATTAGGTATTAGTAACTGCCATAATTTGTGCCCTTAGTATTGTGTCATACTCCTTTGAACATAGAAACACTTATGAATGGCAGGACAGAACATGCTATCATTCATTTATAGTGTTTAATTGAATGTCCGTATTTGGACTTTGTCTGTAATTCTTGGTCTCCAGGGACACTGGGCGCTTTGAGGTTCTAAGTCACAATTCCATTCACTAAATGTGTGCTCGAGCTTGTAATGAGTTTGTTTAAAGCCTCTCCCACCTCTGCTTTCCATAGAAGGTTAATTTACCTTTCTGAAACAGAACAGAGCTGTTTTTAGATTTCCCTGATTTCCACAGACAAGCCACTCCTGGGAGTCTGCTGTAGAAAATGTTCGTTAAGACACATTCTTAGCTGACTGGCTGATGGGTGAATAGGGAAAACCAGCCAAAAAGCCTGTGTCCTCTGTGCTTCATCCCAGCCTAGGCGTTATTAATTGTACATCATAGCATTCTCTTCCCTCTAAATACATGTCTGAGTCCTTTATTAAAACTTCATACTAATTACTTCAATCCCATCCCTCAACGGATGATTCCATATGCAACGTATTAATTACTCTGTCTGCAAAGGCTCTCACATAAATTCCTCTGGTACCTGTCCCTTATTGCTTCTCAAAATCATGTCCCTTCATTCCTTTATGTGGTGATAACTTATTCTAGTTGATATGCAGCCTGCTCTACCTTCCGCTGAACACAGCAATATCATTGTTGAGAGATAATGAACAAAGTCCTATAGAAAGGGATTTTATATGTGTGCAAATTGTTTTTGTTTCTTTAATCTGACAAATCTGAGGTCTGCTTGTAAATATCGTGGATTGGCTGCTATCTTTTCTAGCCTTTTAAAGCATGGATCATGAATAGATTATTGAAAATTTGGGTAAGTGTAATCTCATACTCTTGTCCAGTAGTGAAGAAAGAAATAGGGTTAAGAATTTATGCATTTAGATTGGGGGATATTCCTGGTAACTAAAGAATCATGGTCTATCTATCTATATATCTATTTATCTATCATCTATCTATTGATCTAATTTTCTATTTATCTACACAGACACTCATACACACACACTCACACACATAGTTAGTTAGTTAGTTAGTTAGTTAGTTAGTTAGTTAGTTAGTTAGATATAAAGATAGTTATAGTTATTTGAGTCAAGAAACAGCCAAACAAACCTAAACAAATATACAGTGTGTCAGCAGCCTCTTATAGCAGGTCATGGTGATAATGTGCAATGGGATACACAGTGTGACAGAGGACTAGATCTATTTCTAGAACTTCAGACAAAGGATTATCTCTGTAAGGTATTCAAACCCTGGACACTATAAAAAGTTCTTGGTATCTGACCTGAGTAAAAATGTGGAGACAATCTAAGCTGTATGCTCGCTCACTTTGACTGTTTGTCAAAGTTCATTTTAGAACAGAAAGGATGAGCTGCCTTTGTACCCATTGTTAATAATATTACTTAGAAATGTGACACTGTGCTTTATATTTGAAGACTTGGAAATATTCTTAAGTATGCTCTCCTGAAAGCTTGACTGTATTGCTCCTGGAAATACAAGGAAAGTTATAAATACTACCCATTTTTAATCAATTAATATATGCTGTTAAGCATATAACCAAATAGTCAGCAGATAATCTATTAAGGTTAGCATTGAGAATAGACCTGACTTATTAAAATGCTGTTGATTCTAGATATTATAAATTATTACTGTCCATTGCTGCACAGAACAAAATTGGGAGAAGTATACAAAGCTACTCATTGTAAACTTGTTCACAAAGTTAAGTACCACACTGATGGATTCAGCCCATGAATTAACTTTGCTTCAAATTTAAAACCTGTGAAATAAAAATAAAGCAATATCAGATTCTTTATAGTGTTATGTTGTTGTGACTTTTGAAACATACTTGAAATCTGTGATAATTTTTCTGACTCATCATTACCTTTTCTGCTCTTTGAATGCTTGGCCTCTGTTCATTTTACACAGTACTAAGTTCTAAAGCCCTTTTCATGCAATATGCAATACACATTGACATCAAATATTTATGATCACAAAGATTTAACACTCGGGAAGTAAATGATTATCACTGTTGTTGGCATTGATCTAACTAGGCACCACCTACTTACAGGTTAATCTGGTATCTGTCTCCCATTTTTTTCTTCCTTATCTGGACTGCATTGTTACAAATTGTTTAGTTCCAAAAATTGATTCTTGGAATCCATTTTGATTCTATTCTAATCTATTTTACTTTATATTTACTTGACAAATTAACTAATCTCATTGGGTAGTTCTAGCCTATAAATTAATTCTGAAATCTTAGAAGCAGTTTTGAAAGTATCATGAAGCTCATATTTAATTACGTGGTGGGAGCTTTTCCTAAATAAGCTTTGGAAATAACTAGACATTGAGAATACATTCCCCTTGAGCTGCCTCTCAAAACATGGGCTTGCCTTGTAGGAGCCCTTCATAAGAACTTGTGGCTAGAAATGGGATCTCCATTGCTTTATTGACGTTGTATGCCCAAGGCAGCCTTCCAGGGAGCTTTTCCATGTTGTATTTCACTATTATAACTCCATCATGGTCAATTAGGAAGATAGACTCCTGGCTTTTATGCTTGAAAATGAGGCTTCCTGATTATTTATGTTGCAAAGATGTTATTGAGTAATTCAGCTTAGTAAAGATCTTCGATGTGTACCATCTCTGTGACTGTAAATCCAGGTGTTAATACTCTCTGATGACTCATCATCTCACTAGAGATGCCTAATAAAGCAGCCATTAGCTGAAGGGATATGGTGATGTAAACTAGACTGCTGGCTGAATTTGCTATTATCCAGAGTACCACTGTGGTGGTAAAGGACATTACCTAAGTAGAGACAAGGCATGATTCTAATGAAGCCATGCAACAGAGTTGCTACTTCTCAAGTGGAGGAATGCATGCATATGACAGCAGGCCTGAAACATGGGGATAAAAGAAAGATTTGATCAAATGCCTCACAGAAGTAAAAGGATAAATTATTCTCACACTGTAGGCAAGAAACAGGAATGGATTACAACCACTTCTAAAACTGCTGGCCTACTACCCTTGAGTTCTTTTCTTGATAGCAAATCTAGTATCACAGAGGGGATGAAAATGTGATACTTGAAACAGTGCACTTCTGTGAGTATACATATTCAGAAGACCCTTACCTAATAAGTATTTGGGTCTAAAATTAACATTTGAATAGTGTATTCTGGGGACAGGAGAGGTATTTCTTTTCCAGTATATGCACTAATATGTTGGCCACACTCCAATAAATATCTCTCACTCACGTTCTTGTAACCAGTTCTAGTACAACTCATTGGGACACTGTGGGAAAAAAGATGGTGCTAGGAGATCTAGCTGGGAATTAGAATGGGACTAGAGGAGCAGGAGAGGACAATGGGGTGAGTGTGGCCAAAACACATTACATAGAAATATGCAAACATAAAAGTGAAATCTATTATGTATAATTAATATAGTCTAATAAAATTAAAGAACAAATGCTTTCACTTGGTTTTCTGTTATTAAAGAATAAAAAAACCTTAAAACCATAGGGCCTTTGTTATCTTAAACACACTTGCATGTGGGATGTTGGGATGCGAACAAAGGGGAGCCTGTAGAACTTGGGCTCTAGTCTTGGGTTTTTTGTTGTTGTTGTTGTTGTTGTTTTTGTTTTGCACCAGCTCTGTCTAACTAGTCTCTTCACTCTGCTTCTCAGTCTACTCTCAGTTGAGGGCAGATATCAAACCAAGTTGAAGTAGACAAAGATAGAGTTTATATACTACTACTGCTGCTGCCTTTTTCTATGCCAATGCATTCATTTTCCACTACCTTATTTTCAAATTGCATCTCAGAGATATAGCTCACTCCTTTAACTCCACTTCTGGGAGCTGTTTCTAGCTATGGGAGTATATTAAGAATAGGTAAAAAACTCATTGAGTTATAATAGAGTTGATTTCATGATATTTGTAGATGGCTCATCTCCCTATATTTGTTATTAGCAATATTATTTAATTTTCCCTAATAAGGAAGTAGTAAGTATTTCCTATAGTACTGAATCTGTAATTCAATAGCCCACCCTCCTGTAGACAATACCATCCCTTCACTCTTATTTTTCCTCTTAACTTTCCTTTTCTTTGAAATAATTTTTCTCATGATACTACAGGAAAGTTTCTAATAGTTTTTGACCCAGATAAAATATGCTCTTTCAATTTACCCTAGAGAAGAATTTGGTATGTAGTGTTGTAGAGTCTAAAATATTTGAATATGCCCTATCACTAGGTAGCTTTTCTAATCTTCTAAACATCAAATCACACACTAGAATTGGCTTAAACAGTGTGGGAAGTGTAGTCAGCTGAAAGCATGGGCTATGCCTTATAGGATTTTATATGCAGGCTGAGGATCGAAAATTATACCCAAAACACCCCCAAGGCAAGATAAAGTACTGTAACAATGCATAGTCTTTCAAGTGGCATCCACCCTACACATTAACAGGTTAATCTTCCACAAGCATGGCTTTTATCATCTTTATGCCTCTAGACAACTTTCTCAGCCTTATTTCTTCTCACATTAAGCTCAGTCTCCTCTGGTGCATTTTCAGGAGGCCTTGTGTAGGGTATCACCTGATTTATCCAAATTTATGAACTTCTCTGTCAAGCAAGAATGTCTTAGAGCCTCTAGTCCTGATGCCTTTCCTAGCTTATTTGTTAGGAATTATACTTCCAGAACCAACCCACCTCAGTACTATTTTCCACAACCAGGGAAGGTGCGTGATTGTTCTTCCAGCAGCCTCAGGCTGGCCAGCCAGAGTTGATGCCTTAGTGACTTTCTTTGGGTCTTCCAGGTCTTGCCAGTCCCAGGGCTATCATTAATTTGTTTTTTATCATAGGATGAAGATATATTTCATGGTGTGCTTTATGATATTTCAAATAATAAGTGATAGATTCAAAGAAAGTTTGGAAAGCAGAAAACTACTGATTATTTAATATGGAATCCTTTTAAAACTAATGCCTATTTAAGTATAAACTAGAAAGCACTGGCATTCTGCAAAACTGGAAAATTGAGCAAATTTTCCTCTGAAAATCATTTGAGCTACTGCAGAAAAACTTCAGAAATAAATACCAAGATATAAACACTACGGCAAGTTCCCTGTAAGCTGTATGGAACATGGACCTAATTTTTATGTTTCTGAGGGGAGATGACACACAGAGGCAGGGAGAGCAGCCATTCTTGTTTCTTTTTTGTTGTCAAGAGATCAAGCAAAATCGTATTTGAATTTGGCTCCAAGAGTCAGGCTGCTCCTCAATAAAAGTTGCCAGTCAGGGTACCGAGGATAGTTTGGTAACAAGATTGCCAAGAAGGCAGAAAACTGGTTCAATCTCCATCAATGAATAAACAAGGACTCATGTTATTATTCTACTGTACAGGAAATGGATGCAGAAAGATTAATAATCCAGTGTAATTCTCTGTAGCAACATGAGTTTGAAAGTAGCCTGTATATATGTTTTATAATCTTGATGATAGTAATAATAATAATAATAATAATAATAATTTCCCTAAAACTGAGGCATCTAGTATGACAGCTAGGCTTGCTCGCTCTCTCTCTCTCTCTCTCTCTCTCTCTCTCTCTCTCTCTCTCTCTCTCTCTCTCTCTTTCCTCTCCTCTCTCTTCCCCATCTCCTTGTAAACTACCTTCACTTTCTCTATTACCAGGTTTCTGGAGAAAAGTACTTTGCTTTGTTTTCTTCTCTGTAATTATTTTTTTTCAAAGCTCTGCTTGTTCATTCTTCTCTTTCGCAGATTGGCCCTATTTCCTGCTGCTGTAGTTATCCGTTCCTGTGTCATGCATTCACACTTTCTTACTATTACTTGGGAAAAAACAAACAAACATTAGAATAGAGAGACAGCCACCAAGAAATGCTCATAGGGAGTGTTGGACAAGCATGGACTGTTGCTATTATTTTTTGACTTTCATCTCCGGGACATTAACAATATCTAGAGTGGCAGGATCACAGATCATCATATCAGAGGTGTCTCTCCTGCATGGATGGTACACTAACTCTTAATGAAACTGGCTGATGTATGGACCTAGATATTTGAAGGATTGTCTTGTGTGAGAGCTCACTGAATACCTGAATACTGCAAACACTGTTGACGTTCACTATACAAGCTGTTTAACTTCAATGGATGTTTCATCAGAAGAAAGCCACCTATTTTTTATATATATTTTTTATTACATCTTTTCCTCAATTACATTTCCAATGCTATCCCAAAAGTTCCCCATACCCTCCCCACCACTCCCCTACCCACCCATTCCCATTTTTTTGGCCCTGGTGTTCCCCTGTACTGGGGCATATAAAGTTTGCATGTCCAATGGGCCTCTCTTTCCAGTGATGGCCGACTAGGCCATCTTTTGATACATATGCAGCTAGAGTCAAGAGCTCTGGGGTACTGGTTAGTTCATAATGTTGTTCTACCCATAGGGTTGCGGATCCCTTCAGCTCCTTGGGTACTTTCTCCAGCTCCTCCATTGGGGGCCCTGTGATCCATTCACTAGCTGACTGTGAGCATCCACTTCTGTGTTTGCCAGGCCCCAGCATAGTCTCACAAGAGACAGCTATATCTGGGTCCTTTCAGCAAAATCTTGCTAGTGAATGCAATAAGCCACCTATTTTTATATAGCATTTATTGATTACCTTTGTGTAACTCTGAGATAGAAACAACTTCACAGAAGAAAGATTTTTGGGGGGCCCATAGATTTAGAGAGTTCAGTGTCTGCCATTCATGTCTCAAAGGACAGAACACAAAGTAAAAAAAAAAAAAAAAAAACACTCTGTGTTGCTTGGACCCATGCATTTGGACAAAATCAAAAGAATAGCAATAGCAGTTAGCATATGAGAGCCAGAAATGGGTTTACTTAGGTCCTTCCATGTTTTTCTTAATCTAAAGATAAAAAAAAAAAAAAACAAAATTAACCATCAGAAGCATAAGAAAAAGTTATATTCCATAAAGTGTGTGGAACATTAGAGTAATGTAAGAGAGCAGATGAAGCCTGCTGATAAAGGCCTGTGCTCCCACCCCCCTCCTTTTTCTGAATTTCTTTTCTAATTTCCCTATTAGTAAGAACTTATTTGGGGATAATGCTTAGAATTAGGCAAAATAATTTTAAATTCGCTATTATTGTTATAGACATGGTATGTATGGGCAGACATGCCACAGTGCACACATTAGGGTCAGGCCTGATGTTCTCTGGCCACCATTACCTGGCCCTTGAAGATTTACCAGGCTTGTGTATGGAACATCTTTATCTGATGAGTCACTTCTCCAGACCATTATTCATTTCTTATTTGCCAATCACATTTTATTTCCAATGTCAATCACTAGGCCTCTGAGAATTAGAATAGGCATTAAAAATTTGGTAACTTCCTAAGCAAATAAAAAATATGGATGCCTAGTTTTAAATACAATTAAACTACAAACACATATAGCATTTTGTTTTTATGTGAAAACATTAGAATCTCTGGGACTGAAATGGATTCATGCCTGGAGAAATATACAATTACTTGGCATGGTTTCTGGCTTTGGAAGACTACTAGATACCAAGAGTTCTTATTTTTACTTTTAATATTCTTCGTTTTAGAAATGAATTATGGGAATGACAGGAAAACTTACCTAGTTTTATTTTGTTTTGTTTTGTTTTGTTTTTTTGAGAGCTCATAAGTTCATAAACAAGCTATTTCAAACCAGGAAGTATCAAGAAAGTCGGGGTAGATCGAAGTATCTAGTAAATACTTTGCAAAGTTACTTTCATGTTTTTCACTAATTCGTATGACTATCAATAGAGAAATTGAGAGAAAATATATTTTAAATCGCATAATGATACATTATATTCCAGTTAAAATACAAAGGTTGCAAAAATATGCCTCTGATTGTGCCTCACAGAAGAAATATAATATGGCTTTTGGTACCAGGTGTCTAGCTGAGGTCTTGACAGAACTCAGTAGAAATTCTAAATCCTTTCATGTTTCCATGCTACAGTATTTTCCAGACAAATGGGGACAGTTCAAAAAAAAAAAAAAAAAACTATCACCATGTCACAACCTATACAAATACAGTAAGAAACACAAGACATTACTAACAACAGTGTTGGGAACGTGACACATTTAGCCTTCTTCAGTTAGATTAGTAACCAAAAACCCTGGAAAGTAGAGCTTTGAATGTGCATTCCTTTATCCTTTATCCTTTATGTTACAGAATAAATTATTTCAAGGGGACAAACATGCTATTGCATTCACTGTTTGCTCTCTGGTGGGAGAAGGATGCATTATGGGCAAATCCTCATAGCTGAAAGCAGATAATATCAAAAGAAAATGTCTTGCCTTGCATTAACTGCCTTGTTTATAGCAACTTACTTCACAACCACAGACCACCCCTACTTACAACTTCCCCCTTTGAGGGTCCTAAAGAGTGGTGGCTTTCCATTCATACTACATCTTATGCAAAGGAAAAGCTTTTAAAATTAGACAAGTACAGTTTTTATTGTTTTTGGAGTACATGCACAGTGTGATGCAGATACACACTTTGCCTAGTGGTTCAGCCGAGAACTATAGATCTATACTATCTGACTTATCTTGGACCTAACTTTTATGGGTCAATAAATTTGGAGTCTGTTAATGAATCTACTATAACAAAATAAAATTCATTTATAAATATTGATTCACAGTCTATTATGTTAGGATTAACTACAGATTAAAAATGAAAATGGTGTTAGAACAACATTAAAAGGCTAGATTCAGATCTTTGGCACAAATTATCTTCAGCATCCAGTGTAGCAGGAACTGAACTGAAATCGTTATATTAACTTGAGAAAGTAAGAGAACACATTTTCTTAAAATCATTGTTATATAACCATGCAAGTAGGGTCCTCTGATTGTATTGTTTGTTTTTTTGACCAGCTTCAGACAGTTGCCTTTGTATTTGTAGAATATATTACTTGATCCCAGTGTCCTAGCTTGAGAGTCAAAGTCATAACCAGTGAGAAAGCCACACACATCTTTATAAATAGATGGACCTTGATAGTAAACATACATAACATTGGTAAAGTATAGACTTGGTCATGGGTGTCAGAGATTTTGAAATGCAATCCATTGAGCCTTTAACTTCTAGTCTTTTCTAGTCTAACTCACAGTGCTCATGGTTAGTAAATATATTCCCAACTTGTGTCTGCTTGAGAAATGCCAGGTTGTGGTTACCAAAACCTGGCTCTTACAAAGAAAGCATCCAAGTGTTTGAAGAAGAGTCAGCAGGTGGCATTTAGATGATCCTATAACGTTTCCCTGAGGCATGTGTGACTCTGTTTAGTCCATGTTATACATGCATGTTAATAGCCATTGATCAGAATTAAGAAGAAGTTACACCTCTTCTAATATAACTTTTACCAGATGTGCCTTACGCTGTTCACATGACTTTATTTGTTGAAAGAGCACATCCATTCTGTTTGTCTCTGGTGTATTACATTGACAGGATTTCATATGTTGAAGCATTGATGCATATCTGGGATGAAGCCTACTTGATTATGGTGGACGTCTTTTTGATGTGTACTTGAATTCAATTTGTGAGTACTTTATTGAATACATTTTTATCAGTGTTCATGAGAGAAATTGTTCCGAAATTCTCTTACTTTGTTGAGTCTGTAGGGGTTTAGGTATCTTGGTGGCTATGACCTCATAAAATGATTTTGGCAATGTTCCTTCTTTTGATATTCTGTGGAATAATTTGAAGAGTTCTAGTATTACTTCATCTCTGAAAGTCTGGTAGAATTCTGCACTAAAGCAATCTGGCCTCTTTGTTGTTGTTTGTTGGGAGACTTGTTATGACTGCTTCTGTGTGTGTGTGTGTGTGTGTGTGTGTGTGTGTGTGTTTTCTAGGCCTATTTAAAAATATTTATCTGATATGTAGGTAACTTTGATAAATGGTTCCTATTAAGAATATTATCTATTTCTTTTATATTTTCCAGTTTTGTGAAAATATAATATATAATATTATATATATATATATATATATATATATATATAATATAACAGGAATTGAGGTAAAACCTAATGATTCTTTGGATTAGGTGTCTCTTGTTTCATCCACTGTTTCATATCTGATTTTGTTACTTTGGATATTCTCTCTAGGCCTTTAACTTTATTTAGATAAGGGTTTGTCTATCTTGTTGATTTTCTCACACACCCAACTCTTTGTTTCATTGATACTTTGTTCTCTTTTGTTCTGTGATTTCAGCCATGAGTTTGATTATTTCCTGCCATCACCTTCTCTTGGGTATATTTGCTTAATTTTGTCCTAGAGCTTTCAGGTGTACTGCTAAGTGGCTAATAAGAGATTTTGCTAGTTTTTTTTCTTTTCATTTGTTCACTTTACATCCTTATCACTGCCCCCTCATCCTGGTATTTACCCCCATTCCCTTATCCTCTGAGAGGGTAAAGCCCCCCCCCCCAGGTATCCTCCTAATCAAGCCTCTGTAGGGCTAAACACATGATGTCCTCTCACACTGAGGCCAGACAAGACAGCCCAGTTAAGTGAACAGATTCCATAGACAGGCAACAACGTTAGAGATAGTCCCTGCTCTGGTTGTTGAGGAACTTACATGAAGACAAAGCTGCACATCTGCTACATATGAGCTGGGGACCTAGATCCAGTCTGTGTATGTTCTTTGGTTGGTAGTTCAGACTCTGAGAGATGCCAAGGGACAAGGATAGTTGACTATATTGGTCTTCCTATAGAGTTCCTGTGCCTTTGGAGGCCATTAGTCCTTCCTCCACATTTTCCATAACAGTCTCAAGGTCTGTCCAAATTTTGTCGGTGAGTTTCTATATCTTTTTCAGTCTTCTGTTGGATGTAGCCTCTCAGAGGACAGTTCTGCCACACTTCTATTTGATTGCATAAAAATGTATCATCAATAGTGCCAGGGACTGGTACTTGTCTAAGGGATTGGCCAGTTATTGCTTACCAATTCCCTTAGTCTCTCTTCCACCTTTGTTCCTTCATTTCCTATAGATAGGATAAATTTGGAGTCGAAAGTTTTGTGGATGTGTTGGTGTCCCTATCACTCCACTGAAGTTCCTGCCTGACTACAGAATGTGGCCTCTTCAGGTTCCATATTCCCATAGCTATAAGTCTCAGTTAAGGTTACCCCCATTGACTTCTCAGAACCTCCCTCATCCCATGTCTCTGGCATGTCCTAGAGATTCCCCCAACTCTCTGCCCCTGACATTTTCAGATTTCCATCCATTCTCCTGCTGCTCTGCTCCTCTCTCCTGTCTTCTCCACACCTGATCCTGAACCTCGACATTCCTCTCACCAGCCCCTCTCCCACCAAGTTCCTTCCTCCCATCTGCCTCTTATGACTATTTTATCCCCTGTCGATGTGAGATTAAAGCATCCTTACTTGAACCTTCGTTCTTGTTTATCTTATTTGTTTCTGTGGAGTTGAGAATGGATATCCTGTACTTTATGGTGGATATCCACTTATAAGTGAGTATATACCATTCATGTCCTTTTGAGTCTGGCTTCCCTCACTCAGGATGATATTCTCAAGTTCCATCCATTTACCTGCCAAACACATGATTTCTTTTGTTGTTGCTTTGGTTTGTTTTATAGCTGAAGAGTATTCCATTGTGTAGATGTACCACATTTCTTTATTCATTTTTCAGTTGAAGGACATCTAGGTTGTTTCTAGTTTCTGGTTATTATGAATAAAGCTTTTCTGCACATAGTTGAGCAAATGTCCCTGTTGTATTGTGGGACACCTTTTTGGTATATGCCCAGGAGTAGAATAGCTGGGTCTTGAGGGAGAGGTACTCCCAATTTTCAGAGAAAATACAGAATTGATTTCCAAAGTACATGTTTGAACTTCCACCAATAATTGATGAATGTTCTTGTTCCGCATCCTTGTATGAAGCTACTTCGTGCTACGAGTTTTGCTCAGCACCACTATCATTATGGCCCATAAGTTCATGTATTTTTGCATTCATTTTCACTGAAACTGAGTAAGTTTTAATTTTTCTTTATCTCTTCCTTGACAGAGGGTTCATTCAGTAAAGAGTTGTTCATATCCCATAACTTTGGAAGCTTTCTGTTGTTGAAGTGCAGCTTTAATCCATGGTTGTTGAAGTTGGGGCCTCATTTTTCCTCCCTTTCCCATGCTCTCAGAAATAAGACTCAAAATACATTTACAAATACCTTGGCCATGTAGCTAGGCTCTTCTCTGACTATATCATAATTGAAAATAACCTATTTATTTTAACCTACATTCATCCATGTGCCACCTGTGCTCAGGTACCATGTGTTCTTCTCCTCACATCTTTCTGTACTGCTCTTGCCATGCCTGGTTCTATCCCAGAATTTTCTCTGATCTAAGATGCTCTACCTTCCATTTCCTGCCTAAGTCATAGGCCATAGGCTTTTTATTGACATGTAATGCATCTATACAATACACAAGATATTGTCTCTACATATGGTGGTATTGTAAGGTTCAGGGAGTCATATCAGTTTTCCTGTATCTGTTAAGAATTGGTTTGTGAGAGAGCATATGGTCAATTTTTGAGAAGTTTCTGTGTAGTGCTCAGAAAAAAGGTATATTCTTTTGTATTTGATAAAAATGTTTCAAATATATCTGATAGGTCCATTTGAGATATGACAACTGTTAGTACAATTATTTCTCTATTTAGTTTCTGTCTGGATCACCCATCAGTTGGTGGGATTTTAGAATAAAATCCTCCCACTACTAATGTGTGGGGTTCAATGCACGATTTAAACTTTAGAAAATATGGGTGTCCTTGATTTTGTTTCATAGACATAGATGCTGAAAGGCCTTTGAAAAAAACCTTACACCCTTTCTTCATAAAAATATTGGAGAAATCAGGGAAAGAAACTAGCTACCTAAACATAGTAGAGACAATATATAGAAAGCTGGTACCCTTTATTAATTTAAATTGAGAGGAACTTAAAGAAATCCAAAAACATTTAGGGACAAGACAAGCCTGACTATAACTATTCAATAAAATACTTGAAGTTTTACCTAAAGCAATAAGGCACTAAAAGGGATCAACAAGATACAAATTAGAAAAAAGACAATGTCAAAATATTTCTATTTGCAGATGATATGATAATATACATAAATGACCCCAAAAATTCTACTTGGGAATTCCTACAGCTGAGAAACACATGAAGAGAAATGCCTGGATACAAAATTAACTCAAGCATCCAGGCTCGGAATACCAAAAATACAATTCAGAAAACACATAAAACTCAAGAAGAAGGAAGATCAAAGTGTGAATATATTGATCCTTCTTAGAAGGGGGGACAACATAACCATGGAAGGAATTACAAAGAGAAAGTTTGGAGCAGAGACTGAAGGAATGACCATCCAGAGACTGCACCACCTGGAGATCCATCCCACATACAACCATCAAACCCTAACACTATTGTGGATGCCAGCAAGAGCTTGCTGACAGGAGCCTGATATAGCTATCTCCTGAGATTCTCTGCCAGTGCCTGACAAATACAGAAGTGGATACTCACAGCCATCCATTGGTTGGAGCACAGGGTTCCCAATGAAGGAGCTAGAGAAAGTACCCAAGGAGCTGAAGGGATTTGCAGCCCCATAGGAGGAACAGCAATATGAACTAACCAGTATCTCCAGAGCTCCCAGGGACTAAACTACCAACCAAAGAAAACACATGGTGGGACTCATGGCTCTAGCTGCCTATGTAGCAAAGGATGGCCTAGTTGCTCATCAATGGGAGGAGAGGCCCTTGGTCCTGTGAAGGTTATATGCCCCAGTATAGGGGAATGACAGGGCCAGGAAACAGGAGTGGCTGGGTTGGTGAGCACCAGGAGGGAGGGTAGAAGGGATTTTCTGAGGGGTAACTAGTAAAGGGGATAACATTTGAAATGTAAATAAAGAAAATATCAAATAAAAGAACAACAAAATTAACTCAAAAAGTCAATAGTACTCCTACAAACAAATGATAAACTGGCCAAAAATAAAATTAGAGAGACAACACTCTTTCCATAACTACAATTAATATAAAATGTCCTGGTGTAACTTTAAAGAAGCAAGTGAAAGACCTATATGACAAGAATTTTAAGTCTTGGAAGAAAGAAATCAAAGAAGATACCAGCAGATAGAAAGATCTCCCATGCTTATGGACCTGTAAAATTAAGTTAGTAAAAATGGTCATCTTACAAAAGCAATCTACAGATTCAAGGCAATTCCTATCAAAATTCCAATACATTTGTTTATAGACCTTGAATGAATATGTAACTTTATGTAGTTAAGAAAAACTAGGGTTTTTTTAAAACATAGTATAGCTAAAACAATCCTGAACATCCAGAGGTTTATCACCCCTGATTTCAAACTGTATTACAGAGTAATGGTAATAAAATTCTCATGATATTTTCATAAGAACATACAGGTTTATCAATGAAGTTCAATCAAAGACATAAAAGTAAATCCACTCACCTATGGACACATGATTTTTTACTAAGATGCCAAAATTACAAAATGGAGAAAGAAAATCTCTTTAGCATATATTGCTGGCCTAACTGGATGTCAGCATATAAAAGAAAGCAAATAGATCCAAATCTATCGCCATACAAAAAACTCAAGTCCAATTCAATCAAAGACCCCAACATGAAACCAGATACACTGAACCTGATAAAAGAGAAAGTGGGAATAATAGCCTTAGTGCCTGGGCACAAGAAACAGTTTCTTGTAAAGAACACCAATCCTGTGAGAATTAAGATCAACATAAGTGAGACCTCATGAAACTGAAAAGCTTCCGTAAGGTAAGGAGCACAATCAAATGGACAAAATGGCAGCCTACTGAATGAAGAAAGATTTTTACCAACACTATATCTGACAGAATGTTCATATATAAAGTATAATTAAAAACCCAAGAAACTACAAATCAACCAATCAAATAATCCAATTTTAAAACTGTAGTACAGATTAATAGCAGCCTTATCTGTAATAAACAGACACTGGAAACAACTCTTCCTCAACTGAACAATGCATAAAGAAATTGTAGTATACTTGTTCAATGGGATGTTACTCAGGTATTAAAAACCCTGTGGTTGATTTGGGAAAAGCCGGAAGAAGCTGAGGAAGAGGGCGACCCTGTAGAAGGACCTGCAGTCTCAATAAGCCTGCACCCACCCCAAGATCTCTCAAACACTGGACCACCAACCGGGTGGCATTGACCAGCTGATATGAGACCCCCAACACATATACAGCAAAGGACTACTAGGTCTGTGTTCAATCAGGGATAATACACCTAACCCTCAAGAAGCTGGAGGTCCCAGAGAGCAGGGAGGTCTGGTGAGGGTGGGGTGTGTGTGGTGGGGATATCCTCGTAGAGACACAGAAGCAGGGAGGAGGTATGGGATATGGAACAGTTGGAGGGTGGACTGGGAGGGGAATAAAATCTGGAGTGTAAGTAAGTAAGTTAATGAATAAATAAATGATAAAAATGCATGAAAGAATTTAAAAAATGATGAAATTTACTATCAGATATATGGAAAAGATGTTCCTGAGTTTAGTAACCTAGACACAGTATGACAAACATGAAATGTACTCACTTTCAAGTGGGTATTAGCTATAAAGTAAAAGCTAACTATGCCATAATCCAGAGACCTAATGAGTCTAGGTCACAAGGAGGGCTCAACAAGGGGGAGAGGGTCGGGATGCGTGAATCTTATTGTAACAGGGAAATAGGTGGATAGTGAGTGGTAAGGGATTGAATGTAGAGTTGGGGTAAAGAACAGAAGTGATTGGGGGAGGGCAAAGACTAGATTTGGGAGACATCGCTGGTAATACCTAAAGAGCTGTAGCAGTAGAAACTCCCAGAAATCTTTGATGATGAACCTAGATAAGACTCCAAGACTTGGGAAATATAGATGCTGAACTGGCCATCTCATAAAATCAGGCAAGACTTCTAATGTAGGGACTAGGACCCAAATTTAAGCACGGAACATCTACTAGTACAAATTTTCCTGCCTGCAAAATGTGCTAGGTTAACTATAGCACAGAAATTGTGGGATTAACCAAGTGACAGTTCAGCTTGAGACACATGCAATTAGAGGAAGCCCATCCCTGATACTACCTGAAGGGCAATGAACCAGAGGCTGGATAGCCCAGGAACCTAGGATAAACCCAAACAGAAAAAAATGTCAATGAAATGATTTCTAATGATATTCCACTATACTCATAGCTTAGTGTACAGTCCAATTATTATCAGAGAAGCTTCATCAAGCAACTGACATAAACAAATTTAGAAACCCACAGCCAAACTAGTTGCCAAACAAGTTCCACTAGGTGGAACTTGGAGAATCCTGTAGAAGAGGGGACAAAGTATTATAGGAGCCAGAAGGGTCAAGGACCACACGAAAACCCACAGAATCAACCATAGGGCCTCACAGTGACTAAACTGAACAACCAGGAAGTTTACGTGGAACTGATCTAGGCCTTTCACATATATGTTGCACTTGTATCATTTGGTCATTTTGTGTGACACCTAACAGTAGGAGCAGGAAATGTCTTTGAGTCTTTTGCCTGGCTGTGGGACCCTTTCCTCTTACTGGGTTTCCTTGTCCAGCCATCGTAGAAAAGGAGGTGTCTAGTTTTACTGCAACTTAATATGTCACAGCTGGTTGACATCCATAGGAAGCCTGCCCTTTTTCTGGAAAGAAAACACAGAAAAGTGGATGGGGGTGTGTCAGGGAAGGGGCTTGGAGGAGAGGAGGGAGGAGAAACTGTAGTTGGGATGCAAAAGGAAAGGAAGGAAGGAAGGAAGGAAGGAAGGAAGGAAGGAAGGAAGGAAGGAAGGAAGGAAGGGAGGGAGGAAGAAGGAAAGAAAGAAAGAAAGAAAGAAAGAAAGAAAGAAAGAAAGAAAGAAAGAAAGAAAGAAAGAAAGAAAGAAAGAAAGAAAGCCGGAAAGGATATTCAGAGGTCTCTTCTTTGAGCATATAAAGAAATCATTTTCAGTAAAATCTAAAAATTAAACAGTGAATATAGTGAATACCAAGAAACCAAGCTAATATTATCCTGGTGACAACTCATGCTCTCAGATGGAGAACACCTCATGATTTGAAGTCACTATAAAATAGTCCTTATGAAATCTGTGAACATGTTTAGGCAAGACTTTGTAAATGTTATTTATTAGCTTAATGAATTTGTTGTCTGTGTGTGTGTGTCACAAGAAGAAAAGATAGTGGTAATGTGGGACAAAAACACATGGGAATCTGATTTAACTGAAAAGAAAACAAAGCTATGAAACTGGAAGGAAATGGATTAACTGAAAAGTGTTATATTACTGAGGGAAAATAATATCTAATATCACATGTTTCCTTTCGTATCAGATCCAAGCTTTTAGTTGTATGTTTTCATTTACATGTGAATAAGGGCAGAGGCAGGGAAAACAGAAAGTGGCTCATGAGAGGGAAAGGAAAGGCTTTACAGAAAAGAGAAATGGAGAGAATGAAAGAAAACATAGAATGTGGAACTGGATACTGGAGGCAGATGATGTAAGAAGGAAGGCAGTTGGTAGGCTGTGTGGGTGAGACAATCAACGAAGCTAAGAACCGATGAAAATCTAACATTGACATTTGTTACTTTGTGGTCCAATTCAAACCTTTTGTGATGAAAATTTTAAAATGTTACAAAATAATAGAGCAGCAATCAGAAAAGGAGGAAGAGTGTGCCCCTGAAAAATGAGCTTGAAAAGGTGACAGGTGGGAGTGGCTTATCAAGTATCTGCACGTGGGCTCCCCAATCAGGAGAAGAAAGAGGTGTCTGTCTCTTTAAGGCCGAGTTGTGCAAGTGGACACAAAGTGAGTTCCAAGAGTTTAGTTTAAACATTGCCCAAAATTCACAAGCTCAGAGCAAAGTAGCCCCCTCTTCTCCTGATATTCACTATAGTTTGCCCTAGGCAAAATGCTACTTTTTACATTAGGTTAGAGGGAGAAAGAGTTTTCAAAGTGTGCCTAAAAATGCCCAAGAGCTCTTGAATATCAAATAGTTCCATTAAACAACATGGCTGATTGAAGTGTAAATGAATAAAAACATGTTATTTTCTTTTTCTTTACATTAAACTTCATTTAAATAAAAGCTAAGAGCATCTTATATGTCTGAAAAATATTCGGAAATATTTGATGATTGAAGCCAAAATATGCTTATGAATGCACCAAAAAAAATGTATGTGCTTACATCAAAGCACACAGGCAATGACTAGAGACAGAACTGGGTTGTATCTACTCAATAAATAGCCTGAGAGGGGAGGGGAGTAACATATTTTGTGACAAATATTGATAGAATGGGAGCGATTTATTCTGCTGTCCTGCAGTAGATATAACAGCACATGATTTTCATTTTTGTTGTTGTAAATAGTGTTAACTATTCTAACAGGTATAGGCACCTTCAACATTATCAATACCATCCTCCACCTGACCATTCAACATATCTTTCTTGCTGATTACCAGAGTGGATTCAATACAAATATTGGGTTTGGGATTTTGTCTCAGGGACTTGAAGCTTTCTCTATTCATTGGGTTAATGTAATAGTATGCAAATGTACATAACCTCACGTGTCCACACATATTAATATAAAGTACAAAAGCACAGTATTTCAATGGTGAATTCAGTTTCCTCCTGGCAGACAGCGTTCTCCAAAGATTTTTTGAAATCTTAACATTTTGTGGGCTAGCAATGAACAATGCTTTTTTTCTTTTTTGAGCATTGTTGGGTTATCATTTTCATTAATACTACATTTCTTTACAACTCCATCATTTATGTGTGGTAGACGATACAAAATTATGGGCAGTCTTAACTTGTTGGATTTTCAAACTTAGTTAAGACTTACCAGTTTTGAATAATTTCTTGATTGCAGCTTCAAAAAAATTGGCACATACTACAGTCCTTGGCATCCTCTTTTTCCTTAAGTATGAACCTAAATTTTAATATACTCATTTCCATCAGGGCCAGCACAGACACGTTTCAACAGTGTATATTAAACTGGTCCTCACAATAATTAGGATTGGATGGCACTTACATGCAGGGTCAGGTTCACTGCCTGAAAGGAGAGATTTGACTCTTTGCAAGAAAGAATTTTGTTTGAAATTGATGTTATTTTCAAAAGTCTTAGTGAATATACATGCAGAATTTTTTAAAAGAATTTTTCTATATGAAGCAAGAAAACAACTCTTTCACATTTAAATCTAATGTGAAGTCCTGAGTAGAGTAGGCAGTTCAGTGGGTAAAACACTTAGCATGAACTCGTGATTCTCATGAGGACCTGAATTTGGTTCCCCATCAATGGAGACAGATTAATTTCTACCCCTGAGGCTAGACACAGTCTGGATGAATCACTGAGTTCCAGGCTTAGTGAGATACTGAGACTCAAAGAATTAACATAGAAAGCAGTTAAGGAATATACCTGATGTAGGTTTCAAGTGTCCACCCAAGCACACATGCATGTGCACTCACTCCCACACATGTTCATGTACATATGAAACAAATATGATAATAACATGTAAAATGTAATAGAAAATGCACTGTGACAATATGAATAAAAATATTCCAGAAAGGAACTTACTCATCTTTTTTTTAATTTATGAGATACATCAAGCCTGACCTGGACAGCTTCTGTAACGAGGCAAGGCCTCAAGTGGAGAAATTGGAATATCAACCCAGCCACACAACTTTCTACCTACAGTTTGTCCTGTCTGCAGAATGTTTTGGGACTGGAGCCTGGCAGAGTTGTCTTCAAATATACTAGAGAAATTACATCTAGCAACTGATGGGACCAGATGCAGAGTCTCACTGCCAAACATTAGGGAGTCCTGCTGAGGAAGAGGAGAAAAGATCAATTAAAGGGACCAGAGGTGTCAGGGACACCATGAGGAGCACATGGCCCACAGAATCAGACTCCATAGGACTCATGGAGGCTCAGAGAGATGAGGAAGCCTGTAGGCATCTAACCTAAGTCCTTTGCATTAATGTTAAATCAGAGTAGCTTAGTGTTCTTGTGGGATTCCTGGCAGTGGCAGTAGGGGCTATCCCTGACACTTTTGCCTACTTCTGGGACGCTTTTCCTCCTACTGGGTTGATTTCTTGAACTTTGATGTAGTAGTATGGGCCCAGTTTTACTGTAGCTTCTTCTGTGGAGTTTGGTTGATGTCTATGGGTGGTCTTCTGTTTTCTGAGGGGCGGAAGGGGGGTTAATGGATCTAGAGGAGAGAGGATGTAGGGATTGAGAGAAAAGTGGGGGACGAGGGGGAAGCTGTGGGCAGCATGTAATATGTCAGAAGAATAAAAAAGTAATAAAAAGAAAAACAGGTCTAGTAAAAAACATGACTTAATTTTGTTAAGGACTTTGATAAAAGCAGTCGTTATCATACATAGGAATTCATTGCTAGCTCTGCTGAGGGGAGCTTCTGGAACGTGGCTGAAACGGAAGCTGCTCAGAAGTCACCTGAGGCTGCAGTGAGAATCTCATGCCTCACCTCTCATTGTGAATTTCTCAATTACATTGTGAACATTTGTATATGAAAAGAATAAGATATTTACTATAATTTTAAAGATTGGTTTTATTGCATAGATATTCACATATAAATATATATGCTTTCATTTCACACACATACAGATACACACACATTATTTTTAATATTTTAGTCATTACAGGCTAACTTACCATATATTTTGCTAAGGTTTCAAGAGGGAATTTAAAATATGAGTTATAAAAACAGGTCATTGAGTCTGATTAGGGATGATCTTACCATTTAAAACAAGCACAGCTTTGCTCTGGAATGAGAATTTTTCAATCTTTCTATATCATCCCTGGGTTCTCTCTCACCCTGTCATCTCTAAGCTTCATGGTCAAGACAAGTCCCTTCTCTTCTGTCTAATTTTCCATCATTCCCTTCAGGGACATGTTGTCAAGCTAAGTTGCTTTTTCTCTCATTATTTTTTTTTTTTTGCAAGTCCATGGATCCTGTCTTCAAATACAATGGACCTTGTTTCACTGAGGTTCTCTTTGGCCCTAGTTTTTGGAATAACTAGAATCATAGGTGTGTTTATTATGCCTCATTTGACAGGCATATTTATCTACCTTTGTTTCAATTTACTTCTAATCTTATTTCCATCCGATATACCACCATATATCACTCTTACTTGTATAGTGAGGATAACTAAATAACCCTTAAAATAAATTTAAGAAGAGCATTTCTGTTAAGACATGGTCCAATTCAGAAAACCACAACCGATCAAAATGCAGATTTGTGGAGCCCAGTCCCAATGTGTATATCCATAAAACACTCCCACACCCAAAAGTCAGGGAACATTGCAGAAGAGGGGACAGAAAAATCATAAGAGCAAAATCATTTGGGAAACCTATAAAATCTCACGAACATGACTGCTCACAGATGACCTGAAAAAAGATGATACCAATAAGGATGCCAAACTGGATCAGAGAAAGGCTGTGGAGTCTCAATCCTACAGAAAGAACCATAGGAGACTAAGGAAACCTGGGAGCAAGAAAGGTGCTCTTACTTAAGGAAGAGCAAGTTAGGTGTCCAGTACCAAACAATAAGCCCTGAAAACATATATACAATTAACTTAATACAGACTCAGGAGCTTGTGTGTGTGTGTGTCTATGTGCAAGACAGAGAGAGACAGACACAAAGAGAGAGAGAGAGAGACAGAAACAGAGACAGATAGATAGAGACAGACAGAGAGAGAGAGAGAGAGAGAGAGAGAGAGAGAGAGAGAGAGAGAGACGTAACCACACAGTTCTATCAAAAACATTAAAGGGTTCTTATGATCCTTCTGCCCCTTCTACAGAAGGATTTCCAAGCAAACACCACCTAATGTTTGGATATGTATGGGTCTCTGAATCTGTCTCAATCAGCTTCTGGATGAAGTCTCTCTGAAAAAAATTGGGTTAGACACCAATTTATGGTATAGTACAATATGGGTCTTCTTATCACATGGGTCTCAAGTTCCACAGGTTAGCCACTCTCACAACTTCTTTACAGCTTTTTTACCCCAATATAAGTTGTAGGCAGGACAAATTGAAGGTCAAAGTTTTGTGGCTGGGCTGATGTCCCAGTACCTAAAATGGAAGCCTTTCCTGGGCATAGAAGGTGGCCCGTTTAGGTTTTGTGTCCCCCCCCCCCCCCCGCATTACAAGAGTTTTAGGTATTGCCACCCTAATAGATTCCTGGGAGTTTCCATGGCACTAGTTTTCTAACTTGCCCCCTAATTGTCCTCTGATTTCAGTTGTCTTTCCTAGTACTCTCTCCTTCCATCTTCTTCCCACCTGACCCCTCCTGTTTCTGTTTCCAGTCCACTACAAAATCTGTTTGATTTCCCTTTTCCAGGGAGATCTATGCATTCCTCCTTGAGCCCTCCTGGTTATATAACTTCTCTGGGTATGTCAGTATGATTATTCTTTAGTTTGTAATTCAAATGTACTTATAAGTGAGTACATAACATATTTTTCTCTATGGATCTGTGTTACCTAGCTTTCATATGTGTGTGTGTGTGTGTGTGTGTATAAAATGTTCCATCCCTTTGTCTATAGATTTCATGATGTCATTGTGTTTTTAGGAGCAACTGAATAACAGGTCATTGTGTAAAGGTATCACATTTTCTTTATCCATCCTACAGCTGAGAGAGACCTAGGTTGTTTCTTTGTTTTCAGTTTTTGGCTATTACAAATAAAGCTGCAATGACCATAGTTGAGCAAGTCTCTTTGTGGTAGAATGTAATGTCCTTTGGGTAAATTCCCAGGAGTGGTAAAGATGGGATTTTCAATAGAAATATCCCCAATTTTCTGAGAAACCTTCACACTGATTTCCAAAGTGACTATACAAGTTTTTACTCCTACCAACAATGGAGGAATATTTTCATATCCTTGTCAGGATGTGCTTTAACTTATATTTTTGATCTTAGCCATTCTGACAGGTATGAGATGGAATCTCAGAGTCATTTTGATTTGCATTTTCTTGGTGGCTAAAATCTAATGGTCTTCAGCCATTTGAGATTCCTCTTTTGAGACCCCCCCCAAAAAAAGAAACCTCCACAGAATCAACAAACATTGACTCACAGTCTAAACAGGGTTCACTGAAACTGAACTGACAATCTGAGAACCTGCACACATCTAACCTATATATGTTATATTTACTTGTACAGCTTGGTCATTTTGTGGGACTCCTACCAGGAGGAGCATGGTCTGTTTCTGACACTTTTGCCTGCTTTGAGAACCCTTGTACTTCTATGGGGTTGCTTTGCCCAGTCTTAATATGAAAGGCAGTGATAACTTGATATACCACATTTGACTTGAAATCTCTGTGAGACCTATACTTTTTTGTATGGGAAATGAAGGAGGAGTGGATAGGGAGGAAGAGGATGGAGAAGGTTATGGGCACAGGGAGTGAGGACAAACTATAGTCAAGATATAATATATGAGAGGATAAATTAATAAAACGAAATTTAAAATTATAGAAAGTTTCAAGTTATTCCTGAAAATGTTAAAGATAGCTGCCTGCCAAATTTTAATACAATCTGCCTCACGTCTATTCACTTCTTTATCTACAATAATCCCTAACCAAGAGCATACATGCAGACCCTTAGCAAAGAGGGAATAAAAGGTGAGATGCTTTCCTGCTTCTGTACTATGCCAGGTCTATGATCTATAGCATAAAACAATTAAGTTTTGTAAATTCCTTCTATTTCTATCTCTCGAGGCATGCCTTTATATTACTTTATAGCATAATTTGTATATAAAGTGTTAAATCACTTAATACTTTACATACAACATATTACATATACATATATAATATAATTATTATAATTATATTTGCTACATATAAAAAACATCAAGTATCCATTGGCAGAGGCACTTTGGGATAAGTAGAGGTAGTGGTTTGATTCAAACCAAATGACAGACCCCTTTAGCTGGAGCCTCCAAGAAGAAAGATTCTAAGAGGACAGTCACATTTAACCAAGCTATGGGGTAGGCAGCTCATACCATAACAGTACAATCAAGCCTGAAACATGTGCCTCAAGAGAGGTTCTTTACTTCAAGTGTCAAGTATCTGAAGACAATTAGCTTGGTCACTAAGGGAAGGTATAATAAGCAGAGAGTTGAATGTTACATAGAATTTTATTTAAGTCAAACTTTAGACTTTGGACTTTAAAAGGTCTACTCAAAGCAATAGAAACAGTATCCAGTCCTATGGGTTAGGAAGCCAAGAACACCAGGAATGAATTGCACTGTTGGTGGAAACATGGTCAACCTACATGAATGTTCCTTCCATGAGTTCTAAGAGAAAAGTGCATTTCTCAATGGAATTCATTGATATTTTTGGTGATGACATAATGCTAAGCTTCTAATATTCCAATCTTCAAATTCAAAAAGATGATCAAGGCTAGTAACAACTACACAGAATCTATGAAAATATTAAAGCCTTAATAAGAAAATCTGACTTGAGTCAGAATCATTTAGAATCAATCTTAAGAAAAGGCCTGAGATAATATGTTCTTGGAAGAGTAAGGAGAATAATAAAGGAACAGGCCACTGAGTTAAAAGGATTCAAGTCTCTCAGGTGGAGCACAGGGTATATGGACATTTATCTGAAACTTGATTTGAATGTAGAACCAGCACTATCGTGACTTTAAAATAGGGAGAAGCCTGAGCTGGTCAGGGAGGAAGTGTCCACACAGTGCCACCTTAGACTTGATCTGTCTCACTGGGATGCCCCTGGCCTAGGCAGGTGCATAATATCTTCTGGAGTGAACCCATGCAGTCATTAGGAAGATGAACTGGTTCCCTGGGGATGCTTTGTGATATACAGTATCTGAGCTTCTCCTTTATCCTTATGTGATAAGGTATATTATAAATGTTATTAGCTGCAGGTTTTATGGCAAATTTTATGCCATTTTGATTATGATGCTGCTGGATGACAGCTAGTTTACGTTGCTTAAATATCCTCTGTATCTAATGTCGAAAGGAAGCTAATTAGCTATAACCATGAAAATGACTGCCATGTGCAAAGGAAGCAACATGAAGTAAATGTCTTTGTGATGAGACTGAGAACGTGGCACAATGATTCCCTCCAGTTTCAAAACATTTATACAAGCTCAAATTCATAGGAAGAAATTCAAATATGAAAAAGAAAATAACCTTTGTTTTTGAAGTCCATCCCCCTTTTTTTTGGAGGAACCATTCATGAACCAAATCCTTTAATAGTTTACAGCCCACATGAATCACTTTTCCTTGGTCACCAGTTCTGTGTGTTTATATCTTTATTAATGTTTCCTGATGGATCATCATTCCATATTTCTTGGGAACATCCTAGATAACATGTTCCCAACATTATTTAAGACTCATTATTCACTGAAATAAAGCATGCAAAAGCACAAGTTGGGTAGTGGGGATATTTTATTAGTGTGTGATGTATTCTAAGTCCCTCATCAGCATAAAACACTGTAAAGAGTCTATAAATCTCATTAAGGGCATTAGAATAAGAAAAAGTACTGCTTATTCAGTTAGTATAGGCAAGCCTCCCAGAAACAAAATTCTAACTTGCAGTCATAAATGGCCCCTGGAAAACTGTTATTACTTTTTAATACTGAATTGGCATGGAACTGCTTAGTACACAGCAATCGGAAGAAAAGATCAATACGTCCTTTGTTGAGGTACTTGAATTTTTTCTAAAGAATAGATGATAGATAGATAGATAGATAGATAGATAGATAGATAGATAGATAGATAGATGATAGATAGATAGAGCAAGCAACATCCAGAGATCAGAGGCATTCATTAAGAGATTTCCAAGCATCAGTTAAGAAAACACTTTCCATTGTGCATAGGCACAGTCAAGAAAGCAGGGCATATGGGGTTGGAAGGATCAGAAGAGAGAAGCATGGGAGGAGGAGGGCATAGAAAATGTCCTAAGATAACAAGTGAAAGAGAGCCCCACCTTTAAGCCAGACACATTGTCTCCCATATTAGAGTGAGTACCACAGCTAGCTTACATTCTTTCCAAACACTTATGAGCCACAGACATAGTTTATAAACACAATGATACTTTTAAGCTAATATTTGAAATGGGTGACTTCACTTAAAAGCCCTATAAATGGTTTCTTTTGGAGTTTTGACAACATAGAACCCGTGTTCCTTTGTAGCAACTGCTATGTCTAGGTGGGGTTTCCTTCTATCCATCCAGGTGCTCCACTCTACTTACCCCCAGAATGTTTGAGGCTCAGCTTCATGAACTCTCTAATCATGACATAACTCTTCTAGAAAAGAAAGATTCTGAGCCCAGCATTGGAAATTTGTAAAGGGAAGGTACTAGTGACCCTCTGACTTCTCTCATATGGGGATTGTACTTGGAGATATCTTACTATTTTTTTCTAGTCTTTACCTTTATTTGTGTTTTAATGTGGCTACTGAAGAAAGTGTATATAATCTAATATTTTCCTTCTGCTTTTTTTTAAAATCTTTAATCATTTTTTCACAGTCCAGACTTTATTCCCTTCCTGGTATACCCTCCGACTACTCCACATACCAGACCTCCCCACCACCACCATCTCCAAGAAGATGTCCCCACCCTCACCCTACCAGACCTCCACACTCCTTGGAGCACCAAGTCTCTCAATGGTTAGGTTCATCTTCTCTGACTGAGTCCAGACCCAGAAGTCCTCTGCTGTATATATGTTAGGAGCCTCATATCAGCTGGTATATGCTGCCTGGTTGGTGGCTCTGTGTCTGAGAGATACTGAGGGTCCAGGTTAGTTAAAAATGCTGGTCTACCTATGGGGTCACCCTCCTCAGATTCTTCCAGCTTTTCCCTAATCCAACCACAGGGGTCATCAGCTTCTGTCCATTGGTTGGGTGTAAATACCTGACTCTTTCAGCTGCTTGTTGGGCCTTTGGAGGGCAATCATGCTAAGCTCCTGTCTGTAAGCACACCATAGCATCAGAAATTGTGTCGGGCCTTTGGGCTTCCCCCTAAGCTGGATCTCAATTTGGGCCTATCACTGGACCTTCTTTTCCTCAGGCTCTTCACCTTTTTGTCCTGCAGTTGTTTCAGACAGGAACAATTATGAATCAGAGTTTTTGACTCTGGAGTGGCAACCTCATCCCTCCAATTGATGCCATTTATTTTTAATGGATGTGAACTCTACACAAGTTCCCTCTCCCCACTGTAGGACATGTCATCTAAGGTCCCTCCCTTTGAATCCTGAGAAGGTCTCACCTCCCAGGTCTCTGGTATATTCTAGAGGGTTCCCCCACCTTATACCTCCAGAGGTTACCTGTTTTGATTGTTTCTGCTGGCCCTCCAAGCTTCAGTTCTGCACACACACACCCAATACATGATCATGTCACCCTCTTCCCTACCCATCGACTGATTTTCCCTTCTATGTCCCTCATTCCTGCACCCCTCCTGTAATTACTTTCTTTTCCCTCATAAGTGAGATTGAGGCATACTCACTTGGGCACTTTGGCTTGTTATCCTTGAGTTCTGAGGATTGTATCCTGGAAATTCTGTCTTTTTCGGGCTAATAGCCACTTATTAGAGAGTACGTACAATGCATATCCTTTTGGATCTGAGTTACCTCACTCAGGGAGATGTCTTTCTAAAGAGAAATGCAATAGTAGAATGTTCATTCTGCCATGGAAGTCATTCTGCTTTATTGAATTCTCTCTCAGGAGCAGGACCAGCAAGTGCAATCATCAAATATCTCCATGCTTCCTCAGACCCTGGACATAATGACCTGCTGGTGGTTGGCTGAAGTAGAAGTGGCTTGTTTCCCCATGTTGTCATTTTAGAGATGTGTGCCCTTAACATTTCCTTACATAGCTAACTGGAGTATGTAATTCCACAGACAATAATAAATTTCTTTAGATTAACACCTCATCATGATTAAAAGGTTGCATCTTTCAAGAGCAAAGGTGTTTTCTGATGTTTTATGGTGTTTGTCTCTTGAAGAGAGAAAGTATGAGTTTGGGAAATGCTGCCTGGGGGAAAAGTGGCAACAACCAGAAGAAGGATCTTTGGGAGGAATCTAGGTGTTATGAAGAACATTGAGCTGACTTGAAGCCTCCTTCCATTGGTTGCTAGGATAAGAAGGATTAGTTAGAACTAATTGCCATCATTTCCCTTATCTACTAGGATCTTAGAATGGTGTAGATGCAACCAGAAGTCAGGCCAATGAAGATATATACACTACTTTATTTTCACAAAAAAATTATATTTGAGAACATTATACTATTTTGTATGAAGCTTTATCTTTGATAGCAAGTGACACACATAATTCATTCAGTGAATACCTTTGCTGAAAAGTAACAGTAAAACAAACATTTTAATGTTAGGTTTCACTGATCCTATATGCTTACTGGTACAGCTTGATTCATCAATTGCTAAAAGAAAGAAGAATTTAAAAGTGAGAACATCATCTAAATTAAAGTGTTTTAAAGATTTGCTCTAATTCCACATATGTGTGTGGGTATTCAGTTGTGGCTGCACATGCAAGAAGAGGGTATTAACTTTTCTGGGACAGGTGTTAGAGATTCCTAGGCACTGCCCAATGTGAAATGAAGCTGAACATGGGTCCTCTGCATAATCCAGAAGCACTCTTTAATGGCTAAGCTGTTTCTTCCGTCTCCCCAGTTTATATTTTTGTGCAATATCTGCCAGTCAGTAAGAAACAAATTTGGCTGCCAAGTGTGTTTAGTTTTCCTGACCAGAGCAGATGTTTGCTGTGCAATCATACACAAATATATCTTCCTCTTCTTTCATTCACTTATTCTGTAAAGTGCATACTGATAAGCACAGAGGGGCATTCAGAAATGACTAAAACATGGTTTCAGCAATCAGGAACTGTAAATGTAAATTTTATTCTCCTTTGGTAATTATTTTCTGAGGCGTATTGCCTCTGTCTGTTAACCTAGGCCTAGTTGTGGATGCATTTAGCCTCCTTACAATCTTATCTAGTCCTAAAATATTTTTATCCTCTGATACTTACTCTTGAATCAGTTCATCCCTTCCTAGTTCTTTCTGATCTTGGTTTGGCTGATTCAACTCAGCTCTTCAGGCTCAAACTCCTTTCCAAGCTGACTGATTCAATCTGGCTTCTCTGGGTTCCTCCTGAATTGCTCTGCCTGTCTTCAAACAAATTCTAGCAATCTGCTCTAATCTTCAGGCTCATTCTCATTCTCAGGCCCCTTCCATCTTTACCTGTGCCTAGCTTGTTCTCTCTCTGTAAAACTCTTTAGGTAAAATGGCCCCTTTCTCTCTCTGCAGTGCCCCTCAAGTAGCTCTAGTTTCCTTGCTCTTCTTCTGAGACTTAGGCTTATCTCATTCTGTCAAACTTTTCTCTGATTCATCACTTTGTCTGCCACTCACTTAGACATTGCTTTCAAACATGGGTGCTTCCTTCTACAAATTAATTTCACCTTCTTTGTTTGAGATTAAAGGTGTATATTAAGGAGCTTGTCTCTACTCCAGCCAGGGAGATTAAAGGTGTGTGCTTGAAACTGGTTTCTTAAGTAAATAACATAATCTAGGGATAAAGGTATAGTCAAATATCCTGTAACAAGGAACTAACTGTGTTTTGGGAAAATAAACCCTTGAGGTGCAGAGGCAAAGGAACATCTGCAAAGTTCTCCATCTTTTGTTCAAATACTGATGTAGAATACTACATGTGAAGAAAGAGAGACCTACAATATCTGATCCAGCAGAATTATAAAAAACATGTTTTGAACAAATGCATACATGCGTGAATGAAATGAAATTATTCTGAAATTGGTTAATCAGTTACACAACATGGAGTGGGTAAATGCACTGATAAATGGAAACAGTAGAACATTCAGCAGGCAAGAAAAGTGGGAAAAAATGTTCAGTGTTTTATCAATATTTGTTTAGAGGCAATCTGATTTCTGAGTTCAATGCCAGCCTGGGCTACAGAGTGAGTTGGAGGACAGCCAGGGCTCTACAGAGAAACCCTGTCTCGAAAAACAAAAACAAAAAAAGAAAGAAAACAATATTTGTCTAGGATGAACTGTTTAAAACAAGAAGCCTTAGGAAAATATTTGACTGATTATGTCTATGAAGGTGAGATAATTTGAAAAATTGTAGATAAAATAGTTCCATTAATTCAAAGAAAAATAAGTTCTGTTTTGGGAAATATTTTTAAAATGCAATTCATGCTGCTCTTGCTGGCCTTGGCATGCTGCTCAGCCTGTTCTCTTCTCGTCTCATGGAGACTCTCTGATTCACAGCTCTAAAATCTCTCCACCCAGCTCACTAAGTTCCCACTGGTGGATCACTACCATGCCAACTCCATGCTTCAAAATTCCCATGGCCTTTTGGGGTATACCTTTTGCAAACCCATGATTTGCTTGCCATACGTTTCTCTCTTAAACCCAATTGAGCTGCTGCGTGAAGGAAAACACCACACAAACTTAGTTCAGCATCAAGGGTAACACAATCGCCTGGCATAACAGCTAGAATTCTAATCTTGTAAGTCATATTAAATCTAAATCCTCTGGTGGCAAATACTGGCAGATTCACAATCTAAATCAGGAGTCACTAGTAGCTATATCTTGTCCTTCCGATGTCTCTGTCCAAAACCCAGATCTTGCCTATTCTCTTCCTCTGACCCAGAAGTCCTGCCTACTCCCCCAGTGATTGGTTTCTTTATTTATTAGAAGGGCCACATGAAGCCCTGAGCATGTGATTCACTTCTCATCCAGGCAACCTCTCTTAAAGAAATTAAGTGAACATGAAAATATAAACAGCACCAGGGCTATGCACAACGAAGTTCCATTACATTGAAAATTTTGTTTTATATCAAATATGTACTAAACAATTTGACAGCCTCATGCAAAGGCAGACATCTAAAGATATCACTCTGCACTAGATACATGTCTTGCTAGGCAGATGTAAAACCAGAGTATGGATTTGCAACTCCACATAAAATTTCTTGCTGGAAGACCAACTTGGATATCTCTTACCTGAGTTCTCTAGATAATAGACACAAGACTTCTCTGGCTGCCATTATATCTGCAAATTTAAGGAAAGACTCTCTAAAGGAATCAGATAGACAGTGACAGGACAGAAACCTAGATTTCATTCTCTGGAGCTGCATATATGCAGATCTCTACATGCACACAAACATGTACAAAGAACATGCGTAAGTCACATCCACACACAAAAAAATTCACATAGTTGTACACAGAAAGAAAACAAAAATACAAATATACCTCTTTCCTTAAACACCACCCTCTTGAGACCTGCACAAGACAGAAGCATTGGTGCTGTGTCAGCTTGAAGAGACCTATAGATAGACTGTGCTGTTGTATTAATAAACTAACTCATTTAATATTTTTAAAGACTAAGTTAATTTTTTCAATCTCCTCTATCACGTCCCCAGCTTGTCCCAAGTGAAAAAAAAAATGATATTAGACAGAGGATTCTGGGCAGACATGATAAATTGATTATGTGGAGTCTTTTGAACTAATTAAAATATCGTCAGGTAGAAAGTACACATAATGATCATTGATTGTTTACTTTACAATAATTTTCTAAATTATATTTTTAAATGTTTTTTCTTATAGGCTGATTTTATTATACAATTTACAAGTAATTAAAAAATAATTGCTCAAAAGGTTATCTATTTAAATATGACTTTTCAGGATAGAAAATCTACCTTGAGAATAATAAAAGTGGAGGTAGGCAACCAGAACAAGAAACATTTCACATCCCATTTATGAACTCTCTGAAGATATCAAATTTAATGAAAAAGTTGAAGACTACATCCACATGAACACCAATCTCAAAACCTGATGGAAAAATATCTCTTTAGCAATGGTCTGATTTGTAATTTACTGAGAAATGCGTTGTCAACATCTATGTGCAGGATCTTCAGCAGAGGGTTTGATGTTTTCCTCCTCTATGGCCCTATTGAGAAATGAGTTCCCTGAGCTACTGTTGCAAACGATCAGCCATACCTATGGTTCTGGAAATTGGCTCTCTCATCCAGCACATAAACACCATGCTCATATGCACAGGAACCCTGTGAATGAAGTAGTCAAAAATTTCTTTGTGTCTACTGTGAAGAGGTGTTAACTCTATGAAAACATGTTTTATATGTTTTAAATACTTTCTACAGTAGAATATTGTTTTCTATGTTACATTGCTTCTTTTTCTGCATATGAATTTAACCATCTTGTATTTATTAAATTCTTTTATATTTAGAGATATTTTCTGAAATAAATTGGGTAGCCTTTTAAACAAAGAATTCAACATCTGTGATTTATAAATGCATATGTACACATCTCTTCCCATTGCTTCGTTTCTCCTTAGAATTAATTATTTGAAGCAGAAGTTCTGCTTTAAATGAATACCAGACTTGACTCATTGAGGGACAACATTCTCCAAAAGGTGAACAAGAATCTTGATTGTAATATGTCCATTAAAATGTCCCCACAAACCTCTCCAGTCTAAATTATCTCAGGCTGCTGTGCCTTTCCAGCCTTATTGATTTGAAAAATAACAAACAAGTATAAATGACATTTACAGCTCTTAATTGGTGTCATTAGCAGTTCTTATTATTCCGCAGGACAAGCACTAACCCTTTATTGAGAATTCAGTGATGCAGGTCTGCACGGGACTCATCAGCCTTAAAGACAAGTAATAAAACAGTCCAATGACTGACTTAAAGCCCTGTTCATCAACAAAGGCCACAGGCAGCCAGGCCCTATTTTCCCTTGATTTGTTTTATGCCATCTCCTAGACCTTAGGACTCAAAACCAAAGAAAAGGAAAAAAATCCTCAGGCTCTAAACAGATTGGAGCTGATTTCTCTTACTACCCTGGGAGGTGGAATTCAGGGTATTTATCACATTGGATCTGTGTTTTCTCATCAGTGTCTTTCATGGTACATAGAGAAGCCAGGAGTAAGGCCCTGCGTTTTCTTGTCTTCCTCATATGCAGTACCTCTGACATCTACTGTGTTGATTGAATATTTGCAGATGTTTTGCCATTAGCCATGAGGTTTTGTAGATGTTTTGTCTTTTACAAAACCAAAGATCTAACCTTGACTTTCTATTTCCTGCCCTTATTTAAAAATACATTGAGAGGCAAATGGCTTTTCTGGATGTTTAGTTGTATAACTAGCTTTCAGCTGGTCTGGAAGTATTTCCTGTTAAGAGATCAGTTGTATTTTTGTCTTCTTTAAAAAAATAAATTATTATTTTTATTTTAAATGACTATACTATAATTACATGATTTTTCTTTCCGTTTTCTCATTCCAAAGCCTCTGTGATCTTTTTTCAAATTCATGTCCTTTTTAAATATAAAATAAATAAGTATATATATATATACATATATATATGACATGTGTATACATTTACATATAGTATAAATATATTAATACAGACATAGATATTGCTACACACATAAATACAATTTATTCAGTGTGTATTATGCTACTTGTAGAAAATTAGGAGTCCTCTGTAATAATGTATCTACAAGTAATATGAAAAGTAACACCCATAATGTGTCATCTACAAGAGCTAAACAAGAACAACAATAGCTATGCCAATAAGGATACAAGGATAGTCAAGAGACCTCAACCCTGTAGGATAACTACCAGAGCTAAAGAATGCTGAAGGCGGGAGAAGTATTTTTTTCCTAGTTAGGAGCATACCAATTAGCTCCCTAATATTAATAGTCAATCCTGTTTTTTCTTCCTAGGCATGTGAGTCTGGTAAAGAGAGACAGGTTACTTCCCTTTTCTTAGAGATCACTGGCCTGTTCAGTTATCTACTGCTATCATAACTTTTCTTCTTGTGATTGTCTTTGGGTCTAATTTGGTCTCATCATTTACTTAGGTAATCAGTTGTTCTACTTGGATATCAATCACAGAGATACTTTAAATGTTTCATATTAACTGCAATGTGATTATGCATTGGTATGGTTGCTGGTATGTTTAAAAAAAACAGTTAAAAGCAAACACTCACCCTTCAATGTTAGAATCCTATGTCTATGACATTGACTAGATCCTTGAAAACAAGTAGCTCTACATGCAAATTTAATCATCTATAACTTTGTTTCCTTATAAATGAAATTCAAAATCCACATGTGGGAGGTTATTGCTTTTAATTTAGTAATCTATTTGCTGATGGGAAACTCGATGGAAATGTACTATCTGGTTCTCATCCACAAGCTGCATTGTGCCTTGTTGCATAAGCTAGATGTATGAAGCAGACACTAGGCCCCATTCACACTGAGCAGGTGGTTGTATTAAAGGTTGTCCCCTGCTTCTTCACGTTTGTCCTCAGCATACTTTCTACAAGGAGACCCCATACCATGTAATAGCTCATTCACTTTATGCTTTTCATGGTAGCAATTTTCAGTCAACTCACAGCGTCACATTCAAATTAAAGCCTAGAGAATTATGGAAACATGCAACATCATGAATTCAGTTTGTGTCATATTAAGTTGAGACAAAAAAAAAACATAGAGGAAGCAGAGTAAATTAAATTAGCTGATTCTTCACGCCATTCAAAAGTTGAGGAAAAAATATCTGTTTTTGTGATGAGTAGTTTATTACACTGGTTTTCCTGCAAATAACAACAGTCTGGTGTTAAGTTCTATCTGTCAATGAAGTGTTCACAACTCATCCTGAAAAGTAGGTGCCTTTCTCTTAGAAAAAGTGACCTTATAGATGGGTGTTCTTTGGTGGGGTCAAAGTTATGAGCTGCCACTTCAGCAGGTGATACAAGTGAACTGATGCACACTTCTTACGGGAAATCAGTGAGCATCTTATATCCTGTGCTGCTGCTACTGGGTTCAGTAAACCAAAGACTGGATAACCCTAGTGGGAGGCTCTGGTGCACAAGTTCTTGTCACTTCTGCACTCACTTACACTTTCAGAACAGTATTTTCTGATATAAATATAATTTTGGAAAAGAAGATGACAAGTGTAGCTTATAACAATCCAAATTTGAGTTCTTCATGTACCATAAAATAGAAAAACATAGGTTGCCCAATAAAACTAGAAAGAGAAAGAGAAAGATGAAAAGACTATTTCAAGTTGTGGACTTTCGATTTTCAGATATTAATGGTCCAATAACTGTTTATGCCTGACTAAATTTCTGAAAAGTAAATAAAATATATTCAGTGACTAGTTGAATCATGGCATCTTGTTATATTTTTATCATCTTGCAGTGAAATGGTGTTATCGACCAGCTGACAAGCTTCACACTTGAACACTAGCCTTGCATCTAGAAAACTCTCATAAACTTGTCCAAAAGGCAAAGATAACACAAAAGTTCAGTCTTCCATGGCATTTCCTGTTCCTGGCCACCCATCTCTATGGAGAAAGGTTCTTGAGAACGTTGTCTTCATTCTCCAAATAAAGCCGGCTCTTCAAAGCCTGGGATAGGTACAAACCTAAGCTATAATGATAAGTGGCGTGGAAGTCCTCAGGAAGCATAGAAAAACTTTCTTCTCTAGTCAGGTGTAGTTTGCACAATCAAGATTGGCACATTTTAGTTAGTTAGTGTTCATCTGTGAATGGTATGGGATAGTTGGCTAAACACATCTTACATATAGACTCCCTCTGCAATTCCAAGGTTCAGTGAGAGATGGTATTGCTCTTCTACAAAGGAATCAGATCGTAGTTTTCTATCAATTCATCCAGCAAAGTTTTTGAGAGCAAAAATCCATCTGTGAAACTATTTAAATGGTGTTTTAGACAAGACCTATGAGTGTTGCAAGAAAAGGACAACCAGAAGAAATCATATTTAGAATTTCTCTCTTGTTTTGGGTCAAGAAAATCCTGACCTCAGAATAAAATATCATTTTTCCAATGACATTTTAGTCCAATGATTTAGTAGAAAGATCATTCAATTGGGATTCATAAAAACCTGGATTTTAAACTCATATTTCTCCTGACTCGCTGTGTGACCTTAAATTATTTACTTAATATTTCAAGACTCCAGTTTTCTAATCATAAATGAAAGAATCAAACTAAATGATTCGTAATATTCCTTCCAGCACTAACATTCTGGAAATTTATTCTTTGGCAACAGGAATCTTCAAATGAACATTTGCTTAAGGGTAAGATTGGTTTTATAAGCAGATGTAATAATATCTGTGAACTATGAAGAATCCAAAATAGGACCTAAGAAAAGGGTAACTGTGTTTCAGACACCAGAGAACAAAGAACATCAGTACTGAGATGCTGTGTAAGTGTCTAGTGAACTCTGACCTTTGTTGCATCAAAAGCTGTGGGGAACTGTGCCTCAGTGAGAGGAGATGGCTAGCTAGGATGTGTATTCTCTCAAATAAAACTCTTTACAGCAGTTGACTATTCTAACTGAAAAACATTCACCATGAAAATATTTGTTTCTATTTCAGATGTGTAGGTACATAAGAAACACTTTGTGTATCAGGAATAGAACCTAGGACTTCATTCTTAACATGCTTTTTAAGGAAGATATTAAATTAAAGAAAAGATAGAAGTGTCACAAAGGGTACACTTAATAGTTTTACATAACCAAAATTTCACACATTAAAAAATGCTAAACTGGGGGTACCCATAGTGTACCACGATGTTGGTAAGTTCTCAATACTTAATCATGCATATTCACAGTGTTTGCTATTCAGACCCAGAGATGATCTTGGAGATACAACTAGTCCTGTTCTTCTGTGTTGTCTGTTCCTCTCATGAACGGAGTAATTCTGAGGGCTGAGGATAAAGATCAGCTCAGCAATGGCTAACCACAGTACAAATCATGTCATGTCCTCTAAAAATTTCGTTCTATATCAACTAGTCCACAGAACATGTAATAGGAATTATTTAAGTTCCTAACTTCTAGAGGATAAATATTTAGAAAGATAATAGGTAGAAAGCAGATGGGTACATGATAGATAGACACTTGCTTAATAGCTTTTTTTTGTTCCTTAGAATTTTTGGGAGGGTACAAGTCGAACGGCAAATTGAGTTTTTAGTTTAAGAGATTTCTTTTTCTCTTTTCTTCTCTTGTCTGCAGAAGAAACATATTAAACAAGAAAACTTCAAGTTATAAATATTTAAACTTTTTTTGAACTCAGAGCTGGGATGCAGAGGCATTAAGCACTTTAAGAAATAGATTGAAAAGAAATGTCATTATCTTGATTTTCTGAATTGATTTGCTTAATAACAACACTTAGCATTTATATAGTGTTCTGTATTTCCAAATTGCTTTATAATCATTAATCAGTTAATTCATACAACCTCTCTGTGAGGTCAAGATTATTATCCCAATTTTACACACAAAGAAATTGAGATGTGTAGAAATTAAATGACTTACCCAAGGTCATGGAGGAAATGAATGACAGGCTGTGGATTAAAACCTGGAGACCAAGTCCACACCGGTGAAATGATTGTCGAGCTGACACAGTCAACTGAATAATTAAAGGAGAAAGCACTATTTTCTCAAAATATTAAATTTAGAGAATATCAGTTCCTAACTAAGCTTGAGTTCTTAGAAAGCTGTGTCTCATTGCTAGTTCTCAATAGTTGACTATGACCTTAATGGTATAAGGGTGTTTCAAAATAGTTTTCATTAATATTTGTTTGAAAGGTTTTCAAAACAGCTCTGTAATATGTTGAATTTGAATCTTTTTCCTGATCCCCTGCCTTGTCCCAGGGGAGAAAACCAGCACACAGATTAAAATAAAGAATATTTTACTTTAAGTCCAGGATCATTTGAAATAGGGTGATGATATAGTCAGACAGCATCGTGTAAGATTCCCCTTCACCTGGTAAGTTCAAAAGTTGAGACTGAAATAAGACAGAGCAGAATTAAAAAAAAAAAAAAAACAGTCTATGTTTTTGTCTAAGCTAAAAAGAAATGCTAAAAGGAAATAAAGAGATAAGAATGGAGGAATGTAGCAGAATATGAAGAAAAGAACCTCTCTCTCCCTCTCCCCTCTCCCTCTCTCCCTCTTCCTCTCCCCTCGCCCTCTCTCCCTCTCCCTCTCCCTTCTCCCTTCTCCCTTCTCCCTTCTCCCTTCTCCCTTCTTCTCCCTTCTCCCTTCTCCCTTCTCCCTTCTCCCTTCTCCCTTCTCCCTTCTCCCTTCTCCCTTCTCCCTTCTCCCTTCTCCCTTCTCCCTTCTCCCTTCTCCCTTCTCCCTTCTCCCTTCTCCCTTCTCCCTTCTCCCTTCTCCCTTCTCCCTTCTCCCTTCTCCCTTCTCCCTTCTCCCTTCTCCCTTCTCCCTTCTCCCTTCTCCCTCTCCCTCTCCCTTCTCCCTTCTCCCTTCTCCCTCTCCCTTTCCCTCTCCCTTCTCCCTCTCTCTCTTCAAAATGAGGGAAAAAAAAATAAAAATATGTATATATTCTACCTAGCGGAGGAGAAAACATGAATAACTAAAGGAGACAAAGGAAGAAACACTCTTCAGGGAACAGGCTGGGTTCTATCTTTCTCTAAAAGGAAAAGAGGCTAGAATTCATAAGTAAAGGACCAGAACCGTAATAAAAGGACCAGAACCCTCTAGCATGTCCAGGCCATGAGTCGAGCTAGCACAGGACACTTGGGGTTGGGTAGAAAACATCATGTAGTGATTAGTTTCCTGAAGTCAATTATATTCACTGTTGTCTTTGTTTCTCTCCACTGTGTGAGACCTCACAATGAAAATGAATGTGAAAGAGACAAGGCGACTTCCAGGGTTCCCTGTGCTTACTCTACTCACTGGTAGTGGTAGTTTTGGAACCCTGGCAAGATTCTCTTGTCTGGGAACTCAGTGTCCATTTTACACTTGGAGAACTAGAGTCATAAAGAAAATGAATGAGCATCAGCTGAAGACCATAAGTGGGCATTGTGTTGTACCCAGCCTTCTACCTTAGGACACTGGGACACAGCTCTTTTTATTTTGGCTAAGGAAACAGGTTTTGAAAAGTGTCAGAGTGTTAACAGAACTAAGAATGAAATTATGACTCACAGTTTTAAAGCCTGTGGTGGTTTCAATATGCTTGGTCCAGGAAGTGGCACTATTAGGAGCTGTGGCCTTGTTGGAGAAAGTGTGTCACAGTGGGGGTGGGCATTGAGATCTTCCTCCTAGCTACATAGGAGTAGTCTTCTCCTATTTGCTTTTGGAACAAGATTGAGAACTCTCAGCTCCTTCTGTGCAATATCTGCCTGGAAGCTGCCTTGTTTTCACCTTGATGATAATGGACTGAACTTCTGAACCTATAAGCCAGACTCAATTAAATGTTGTCTTTTATAAAATTTGCCTTATTCATGATGTCTCCTCACAGCAATGGAAACCCTAAGACAGAAGTTGGTACTGAAAGAGGAAAATTACTGGACACCTGAACTCTTCCTGAACTCTCCAACTCATAGTCCTCTTACCCCTCCCATCTAGGGACTGTTACTGTTCCAGGAACATTTTTTAGATAAGGGTCTCCTGGAACAAACCTAGTCCTACCCCTCCTAACTGAGGACTGTTCCAAGAACATTTTTGAGATAGGGGCCTCCTGGTACTACCCCAGAATGTTCCAATAGATCGAGTACATTGCCAAGATATAGGACACGACCCCTTTGGTTACGTAAAGCCCCTTAGAAAGTCCCTTGGAATAACCCTTGGCAGAACCCCTTAGTGACGCAAATTTGTACTTTCCCTGCCCTGCTCCCCCCTTGCCTTTCTCCTATAAAAGCCTGTAAAAATTTGGGCCGGGCGTCGATTCTCCTCTACACCATGCTGGGTGTATGAGTTTCGACCCCAGAGCCTCTGGTTTATGTGCTTTTTATGTGCTTTCTTGTCTTTGCTGTATTAAATCTTACTCTCTACATCTTAAGTTCGGTCTCAGTGTCTTCTTGGGTGTGCGGCTGTCCCGAGGCTTGAGTGAGTGTCTCCCTTTGGGAGTCTTAGAGTCTTTCAGTACCAGGAGTAGGGTCTAGATGGGATAGGCCTAACCATGCTTTTGTTTGGAGAAATGTAGATTTTGGGACTTTGGAAAGCAATGGAATGATATAAGTTGGGCTTAATGGGTTACCCTAATAGAAATATGGAAGATAATGGTGCTGAGAGTGTTTTGAACTGTGGAGACCTCAGTCAAGAAATTTCACAGGAGAAGAATGTTACCATATGGCCTAGAAACTGTATTTGTGATAGTTTGATGAAGAATGTGGCTACTTTGGGGCATTGTCTATAGAGTCTACCTAAAGCTAAAGTAGAGAAATTTCAATTGACAAAGGAAGTCTAGGAAAACCCCAGCATAGGTATTGTCCTCTGGTTCACTCTCATGAAGAGGGTTTTGATAAAATGTAGCAAGCTTTAAAAGAAGAAATATAAACTGTGTGATTCAGGTAATAAAGGGGCACCAGGAAGTGAAATGGAGCTTAATTCTGTGTTCAAGAAGAAAAAAGATTAAGGAAGTGATAATCTCCAGTAAGATCCCACCCAGCTAAACTTATTGTTTGTGGTTCCAGTTGAACAAGGAAGAGTAATGTGATGTTATGTGTTATTACCTGATTACTGTTTCCATTTGGACTTCTAATCCGAAATAACCTACAATCCAGAAATGGATTTTAGTAAGATGGAAAAACATTATTAAAAAGGAAGGGTGAGCATGGGAGATCTTTCCATCTTCTGAGATCTTCTATAATTTCTTTCTTCAGAGACTTGAAGTTTTTATTATACAGATCTTTCACTTCCTTAATTAGAGTCACGCCAAGATATTTTATATTATTTGTGACTATTGAGAAGGGTGTTGTTTCCCTAATTTCTTTCTCAGCCTGTTTATTCTTTGTGTAGAGAAAGGCCATTGATTTGTTTGAGTTAATTTTATATCCAGCTACTTCACCGAAGCTGTTTATCAGGCTTAGGAGTTCTCTGGTGGAATTTTTAGGGTCACTTATATATACTATCATATCATCTGCAAAAAGTGATATTTTGACTTCATCTTTTCCAATTTGTATCCCTTTGATCTCCTTTTGTTGTCGAATTGCTCTGGCTAGGACTTCAAGTACAATGTTGAATAGGTATGGAGAAAGTGGACAGCCTTGTCTAGTCCCTGATTTTAGAGGGATTGCTTCAAGCTTCTCACCATTTACTTTGATGTTGGCTACTGGTTTGCTGTAGATTGCTTTTATCATGTTTAGGTATGGGCCTTGAATTCCTGATCTTTCCAAGACTTTTATCATGAATGGGTGTTGGATCTTGTCAAATGCTTTTTCCGCATCTAACGAGATGACCATGTGGTTTTTGTCTTTGAGTTTGTTTATATACTGGATTACGTTGATGGATTTCCGTATATTGAACCATCCCTGCATCCCTGGGATGAAACCTACTTGGTCAGGATGGATGATTGTTTTGATGTGTTCTTGGATTCGGTTAGCAAGAACTTTATTGAGGATTTTTGCATCAATATTCATAAGGGATATTGGTCTGAAGTTTTCTATCTTTGTTGGGTCTTTTTGTGGTTTAGGTATCAGAGTAATTGTGGCTTCATAGAATGAGTTGGGTAGAGTACCTTCTGTTTCTATTTTGTGGAATAGTTTGTGAAGAACTGGGATTAGATCTTCTTTGAAGGTCTGATAGAACTCTGCACTAAACCCATCTGGTCCTGGGCTTTTTTTAGTTGGGAGACTATTAATGACTGCTTCTATTTCTTTGGGGGATATAGGGCTGTTTAGATCATTAACCTGATCTTGATTCAACTTTGGTACCTGGTATCTGTCTAGGAACTTCTCCATTTCATCCAGGTTCTCCAGTTTTGTTGAGTATAGCCTTTGGTAGAAGGATCTGATGGTGTTTTGGATGTCTTCAGGATCTGTTGTTATGTCTCCTTTTTCATTTCTGATTTTGTTAATTAGGATGCTTTCCCTGTGCCCTCTAGTGAGTCTGGCTAAGGGTTTATCTATCTTGTTGATTTTCTCAAAGAACCAGCTCCTTGATTGGTTGATTCTTTGAATAGTTTTTCTTGTTTCCACTTGGTTGATTTCACCCCTGAGTTTGATTATTTCCTGCCGTCTACTCCTCTTGGGTGAATTTGCTTCCTTTTGTTCTAGTGCTTTTAGGTGTGTTGTCAAGCTGCTAATGTGTGCTCTCTCTAGTTTCCTTTTGGAGGCACTCAGAGCTATGAGTTTTCCTCTTAGAAATGCTTTCATTGCGTCCCATAAGTTTGGGTATGTTGTGGCTTCATTTTCATTGAACTCTAAAAAGTCCTTAATTTCTTTCTTTATTCCTTCCTTGACCAAGGTATCATTGAGAAGAGTGTTGTTCAGTTTCCACGTGAAGGTTGGCTTTCTATTATTTATTTTGTTATTGAAGATCAGCCTTAGTCCATGGTGATCTGATAGGATGCATGGGACAATTTCAATATTGTTGTATCTGTTGAGGCCTGTTTTGTGACCAATTATGTGGTCAATTTTGGAGAAGGTACCATGAGGTGCTGAGAAGAAGGTATATCCTTTTGTTTTAGGATAGAATGTTCTGTAGATATCTGCCAGATCCATTTGATTCATAATTTCTCTTAGTTTCTCTGTGTCCCTGTTTAGTTTCTGTTTCCATGATCTGTCCATTGGTGAAAGTGGTGTGTTGAAGTCTCCCACTATTATTGTATGAGGTGCAATGTGTGCTTTGAGATTTACTAAAGTTTCTTTAATGAATGTGGCTGCCTTTGTATTTGGAGCATAGATATTCAGGATTGATAGTTCCTCTTGGAGGATTTTACCTTTGATGAGTATGAAGTGTCCCTCCCTGTCTTTTTTAATGACTTTGGGTTGGAAGTCAATCTTATCAGATATTAGAATGGCTACTCCAGCTTGTTTCTTCATACCATTTGCTTGGAAAATTGTTTTCCAGCCTTTCATTCTGAGGTAGTGTCTATCTTTTTCTCTGAGATGAGTTTCCTGTAAGCAGCAAAATGTTGGGTCTTGTTTGTGTAGCCAGTTTGTTAGTCTATGTCTTTTTATCGGGGAGTTGAGTCCATTGATATTAAGAGATATTACTATACCTGCATTAACACCTTTTATCTTATATCTTGCAGTGTCTCTGAAATTGTTTTATAATTTTTTTTCAGGATCAGACAAATATCATTTTTTCAAGTCTTCTATGCCATCTATTTCAACATTCTTTTGGGTTTTTTTTAAAATTTTTAATATTTTTTATTACATATTTTCCTCAATTACATTTCCAATGCTATCCCAAAAGTCCCCCGTATGCCCCCCCCCCACTTCCCTACCCACCCATTCCCATTCTTTTGGCCCTGGCATCCCCCTATATTGGGGCATATTGCAAGTCCAATGGGCCTCTCTTTCCAGTGATGGCCGACTAGGCCATCTTTCGATATATATGCAGCTAGAGACAAGAGCTCTGTGGTACTGGTTAGTTCATCATGTTGTTCCAACTATAGGGTTGCAGATCCCTTTAGCTCCTTGGGTACTTTCTCTAGCTGCTCCATTGGGAGCCCTGTGATCCATCCAATAGCTGACTGTGAGCATCCACTTCTGTGTTTGCTAGGCCCCGGCATAGTCTCACAAGAGACAGCTATATTTGGGTCCTTTCAGCAAAATCTTGCTAGTGTATGCAATGGTGTCAGCGTTTGGAAGCTGATTATGGGATGGATCCCTGGATATGGCAGTCTCTAGATGGTCAATCCTTTCATCACAGCTCAAAACTTTGTCTCTGTAACTCCTTCCATGGGTGTTTTGTTCCCAATTCTAAGAAGGGGCTTATTGTCCACACTTTGGTCTTCATTCTTCTTGAGTTTCATGCTCTTTATGCTGTGTCTAAATACTATATAAAATGTACTAGGTGTGTTAGTAGTGTTCACTTTGCCCTCAGTTCTGAGGAGGCCAATGCAGTAGAATAACAAACTTAAACCACTTTGCTTATATTAGAGACATCCTGTCTCAAAACTGCAAGCGAAAACAAAACTTATCAGTATATTACCTGGTCAGCACCTCCAATTGGGAAAATGAATGAGAAAAGTAATTTATAATCAAGTTTCTTAAAAGTCTTTGAGGTATTGTTACTTATATCCACTAACCCCTTTATTCTCAATGAAGAAGAATGAAGACAGCGTAGAACTATGGTTCTCTTGAATTATGATTATCTAGGGTTAGGTTCAGTAGACCAGTGTTGAAGACAATTTTGATGACATAACATATAAATCCTAAATATGAACTTACAATAAAAATGGTATCTTGAAAATAAGGAGTTAGATGACTTCAATTCACTACAAACTTCAATTTTTTTGATTTTACATTGTTTTCAACCCAGCTACTATGCTATATGTAAATAGCCTGAGAATTTCAGCAGTAGACATTCACTACTGTCTAAGTAATTTTACCAATTTCTTCTTAAATTTTACAGATAATTTCTTTAGGACTTCATTTGAGATTTTTCTTTGAGTTTCCAGATAATTTCTTCAATATTCTTTTTAGGTAATATTTGTTTTATTTAATGTTATGCGTATATGTGTCTTTAAGTATAAGCATGTTCAAGACCCACTGTAGAGTAGAATATCCTTTGGAGCTGCAGTTGCAGACAGATATAAACCATCATTTGCAGTAGTTGCTACAAAGCAGACCACTCTGCAAAGGGAGTACTTCCTGTTAAGCATTGGGTCATCACTCTAGCTATTTCTTGAGACTATTTGAAATTTCTGTGTTAAAGGAACATAAAGCTTTCAATTTCTATCCCAATACCATGATTATCTGTATTAGACTGTGTATTTCCACGCCAATTGCTTTCTCAGCATCGGAATAGAGACTATCTTTAGTCTTTTTGCTATTCAACTTCTCCTCACCTTTTAACAGTGCTCATCATACCTTCAAAAATCTTCCCTAGGTACTGATCAGCTCTCTCAGCCATCTTTTTGTTTAGCATTTATGGTTAAGTTTCCTTGTATTAGAAACACTGGAAAAGCAACCATTAACATGTTTCAGGGCTCAGATCTTCTAAGTAGAAGATTTCATTTCAAATCTTAGCCTTGACCAGGAGCTTCTGAATGCTAAAAGATATTTCTGAACTTGTATCCTCTGAAAGACAAAAGTTGCTTGAAATACTCATGTTTATTGTTTTAGGGAAAGAAGAGAAATAAAGAGAATTTCCAGAAAGAGAGAATAAGTGGCCTGCAAAACAAAGGGTGAAATTCTGGAAATACCCAATGTGCATGCACACTTACTTTGTGAATTGTCTGTGGTATTTGAAGAGGTCCCCTGGTTTCCTCACCCCATTTTTTTAATGTCCCCTCCTTTCTTTTCTTCCTGCTTTTTTCTTTATCTTGATTCTCTCTCCATTTTCCTCTGTTGTTGGTTGGCATATGCTTTGGGAATGTAAATTATTACTCTAGCATTAGACCAAAGCAAAACATAATTAGAAAGTAAGATCAAAGATGCACCCTCTAATACATCTCAAGGCCAAGTATGAATGATCCTGAATGATTTGCTGTTTTATTAAATCGCTCCACATGGATAATCAAGAACTATGCCACCATATCTAATCTTGCATTAACCCCAGCAATTTCAGATGGCTAGTCTGAGCTCTCCAAGTTAGTTTTATTGTTAACGCATTACAAATAGATTCTTAGTGCAGAGTCTGAATAAAACAGAGAGTCTTTAAAAGACCCAGACAGGAAAAAATGAAAAAGAGTACAAAAGCAGTGAATAGCCTCCAAACCTCTCAGGATGATTCCAGAATATCCTCACTCTGGGGAGAGGTGTGAGTTTTTAATGACAAGAGCTAGAAGACAGGGCCACTCTACTGTTTGCCATGATATTCTTACTTTGATGATAAATATTTGATTTTGTCGCAATGCCTATTGAAGGTAAACTCAGCATTCCATGGTCACTTATTTTCTGCACCTTTGCCACGTGTGGGTCTTTGTGATAGTTGTTATTTACTACAAAAAGAACCTTTCCTGAAAACATGCACAACACTCCTCTCAAAGTTCCCAGATGATTGGGGTACAGGGGTTTGAAAGACTATAAGAGCCAGAGGCAGGAGAAAACTTCAAGGAAACAGTGTTTTATGCAGACAACAGGGCACTTGCTCAAATGAATGCACAGTGATTGTTACAGCATCCTCAAGACCTAAGCAATCTCAAACCAAATAAAATCCCAAATGGAGTGAGAAGAAGATGGGAACAAAGTATCACTCCTAAGAGTTACAAATATTAATTTTTATTATGAATTTGAAGAAGGTGAATTAGAAAGAATCAAAAGGATAAAGGGTCTAAGAAAATCTAAATTGCCTTAATCAATGGAGACTAGAATATTTCCGTTGGTAATGGGTCAGTATCCATACTCCATCAAGGAATTACCAATAGCAAGCACTTTTATATTCCAAGGTAACTTTAGTTGAGAAGAAACAAGGCCTAAGACTGTCTGTGATTGGAGTGGCTTTCTCTCCCAACTCTGGGGCTCCTTCACTCAGCAATCAATCAGACTTCGACCGAGCAGAGGCCAAACCCTTTTGTAGGAAAGGATCAAGCTTGTTTGTAGTGAATACAAATGTAAAAGACATCCCACCAGCTTCCTTTCTGTAAGTACTAGAGGTGGTCATCAGGAAATCCAACATGAATGACCCACTTTTACTGCGGCAATGTGTTAAAGGTATTTGACCCAGATGAAATCTAAAGTTTCCTTGAGAATAAAATTGCTATATTAGGTAGACAATTTATCAACACAAGATGACTCCACTATAAAGGTTGGGTATTAGTGGTTCATGAAACACATGAACTTTATCACATAGCAACAGGGACACCCAGAAAACATTAAGCAACTCATTTTAAAAAGGTAGCTGAGTTATATTGACATGGAGATAGTAGGATGCAGACTTATGTTTAGAGGAAGAACTAGGAACTGGTGGCTTGTTGACTGAAAGTGAGTCTGGTAGCCAGGCAGAGAAGCATGTGCTTAGAAAAGCATCATGGGCAGAGAAGAAAAGAACGTCAAGGTCTCTATCCAAGGTAGTGGATCCATGTCTTTGTCATGAAGAAGAGAGGAAAATGTAGTATAATAGGGAAGAAAAAATCAAAAGATATCACCAGGAACTTCTCTTAATCTTCCTTTGTTTCCTAAGGAGCCCATGAAAGAAGCATAAGGAATGCAGAATTGTGCCCAACTTATTTCAGCACTGCTGACTTGTGGACACATTGGGAAACTGAGAAGGAAAAAGCCTTAGAGAGTGTAACATTTTCTTGCAGCCCTTTGTGAGCTGGACATGAGCAGAGGCTTCCAAGGGGTTCTGTGCCCTTCTCCATGTTGGCTCAATAGTCAACCAAGTTCCTCACAAATAGAGTTGTAAAAACAGGTAAGTCTGCCTGGGTGTGGTTACATCCCATCTCTGCCTCTGTATAAGAGAGGGAATTTAGAAGCCATGCACTGTCATACCCTGCTTATACATGAAATTTTGGTAAATCACTGGGTTTCCTTACCAGAGAGTTCTCTACATATTATCCAGAGCAACTCTGCATTATTAACAATGAGCGACCAAAAAAAAAATCATTTACTTCAAAATTTCTCAGAAAGAGAAGTATGAACATGTATGACCAAGAGACATAGACTGAAATTTCAAGTTTGGCAGTGAAACTGTTGCTGGCTCCTGAAAGACTCTTAGTATTTATATTCATGGACACGAGTGAAGACATCAACCAAGGACTGATAGTGATGGAGATCCTAATGGTGACAAAATGATAGAACATGCCCTTTCTGAAAACTTCATTAAACTATATATTTTATTCATTTAACATTTATAAAGCACCCGTGTGCACCACTAGCATATCAAGAAAGGCAATGTGGAAGGAATATGAATCTCAAGGTCAGAATTCAATCTTTGCTAATTTTTTCCCCTGGTTTTATGCCCTTAAGTGTATGGCTTCATTTCTCTGAATTTCTTTCATGTATTTGTCTATAAAATGGGGATTATAAGTGCGACTCCACAAAATTACTGTAAGGTTTAAATAAATTAAAGCCTATTTCTCATGCATCTCAGGACTTGGCATGTTCAATGTCTTCATGGTTTTCCTTAAACCTAAGTTGTAAAGGAAGGCGAGAAGGACTTATGAATCCCGAGACAGTTGCAAAAATGGAGCTTTTGAAGTTATCATCATCATGTCAAGTTCAGAAAAGTTACAGATTGGTGACCTGAGAATAAACTTCATCTTGTGGCAGCAATCACCACTAGGATACAAGAATGGTTCAAGCTGACTGTTAACAAAGCGACAAATGATGACTCTGGTATGGTCATTACAAGCCAGAATATATGGTTGACAGATAGAAAAATTAACATCCCTAAGTTTCTATGCATCTTAACAGGGAGGAAAGGGAAATGCAGGTTTCCATATCTGAATGAGATCAATAGCAGATAGATCAACGGAGAAAACAAGGGGGAAGGGAAGGAAAGAAGAACTGAGGAGAAAGAAAAGGAGAATGGGGAGTGAGGACAGGGAGGAGGAGGAGGAGGAAGGTGAGAAAGTCAAGGACTGACAGAGACAGAGAGACAGAGATCCATCCAGTCCTTGAAGTGCACTAAATAGTAAATCCACAGAAATTTGCATGTTCGAAATGTAAGAAAAAAGCAGGTAACGCTAAGTAATGGGGAGAGAGGGAGAGAAGGCAAAGAACACAAGGAGGTGAAAGAGGAAGGAGCAGTAAGGATGAAGAAGAAAAGGAGGAGTAGGACCAAGGGAGACACAAACTAGGTGAATAAACTGAGGATAAGAATTTAGACAGCTTTGCAAGTCTGGCTGGACGTTTGGAATTAATAAGCGCCATTTTCTCCATGAAGGAAAGGATGAGTGGTTAGTATCTCTCTCCTCCAGCTGGTATACTCCAGTTTCAAGGTCCAAGTCTCAGCAGTGAAAGAGCACCCAGCACTCGTTACAAAGGCACCTCACACAGGATGCTCAGAAACAGCACTGGGCATGTGTATATTAAGGCAGAGCCAGGTGTGGCCTTGGTGGGGACAGAGTAATATGGTTCCTGTCCCCGGGATGGGGCCCCATGGTGAATCTCCACAAGTGTCAATGGCTGCTGTGGGCAAAAGGAAGGCAGGAATCCAGTAATCCAGGGTGTGGCTGTGTTTCAGTAGGTAAACACTGGAACCTTCAGGACACCCCTTAAAACTGTGAAAAGATCTCTATATACTCCAGTTTGAAAATATATACTTTTTAAATGATGCAAAGCATATGGATGCAATACAAATTATGTGAGGTGCTTCAGGAATCTAAAGGAACAAAATCAGCTGTACTAGTAGTCAACTTGCTAGAAAATTACTAAGGAAGGAGATAATAAAGAGATTTGGGCAGTGGTGACTGCAGGAGATCCACCCAGCTAAGTTTCTTTGTTTATGCTTACAAAGGCAGATAGATTCCTCAGTTCACGATCAGTCTATGCTAAAGCAAGGTTAGGCTCAGGCACAGCAGAAATAGTAATTTCAGGGCAGGATTCCACCAAACTAGCTAGTCATTTGTCCTTAGCAAAGACAGACAAATCTCTGAATTCTTTTGCAATGTTAAGAAAAATATATGCTTGTTCTCTCCAAAGACTCAAAGGGCTGGTGTCTAGGGTGTGTTGATTCATAATATAATCAAAAGGAAACCTGGAATAATGCCTGGATGGATATGTAAATTACTGGACTTGTGTTTTGTAGGAAATGAGCTATCCAGAGAATCTTTTAGGATAAAAAGAGAGAACTTCTTGGAGAACTGAGACAAGCAAGCAGGACATTGGACAAAGTCTTAGACTAGCAAGCAGAACAGGAACAGAGAGCTCTCTTAGAATAACAAGCAAGCTGGCCATGGACAGAGAGATCTCTTAGAATACCAAGCAAGCAGAATATAGACGAAGAGATCTCCAGAGAGAAGGCAGAAGATAGAGTGAAACAAACTGGAAAAGCTGTATAAAGCAGAGCACAGATTATCAACTTGGACCCACAATTTGACTTCGAGTCATTTGTTTTCACTGCTTCCAGATATCCATTCTCTCAGAACCCCTCTCCAATCTTGAGACTGGTTCTTGGAATATTAAAAAATATGATCTTTTTCAGGAATTTTATTTGGATACAAACTACATGATTGGTGGGCATGTTAAAATAAATGTGCTACATATTTGTATGTGTTTATGTATGTACTCATGTATATGTGTGTTCTCCAGTGCACAACAGTATATCCAAAAGAGAGACAAACATTGGTCAAACTGGGGTAATTCTCTTTAATGCCCTTATCCTCATCATTGTGAAAATTTGATAGATTAAAACAGTTTAATAGACTCACAGGATTTAGTGATTTCCATGGGATGTTTCTGGGGTGAAAATCAGCAATTTTGAATTCTGGACAAGAACAAATTATTTGGGAAGACTTTTTAATATTTCTAGTCCTTAGATACCTAATCTTTTCCCCTTTGAGGTGACAGTGACCTTAAATCAGCTATTCACAATCTGTTGGCAAGTGAAATCAAAATATATGCTTAGACAAACTTTTTTGCACATCTACACAGAGAGAAAAATAATCGAAGGAGTTCTCAGCTGGGAATATAAACTATGCTGACTATTATACCCATCCTACCTAGATATTCCTTGCTAAGCTCTGCGAGGGGAAGAATACAATACAGAGTTTGCTTTGCACATGGAGAAAAATCAATTTCATAAGAGATATATCTTCATGTGTCATGATCCAGTGTATGATGGTGGCCTTTGATGTCTATTTAGCTGGCAGAAAATTTACAGCCATAACTTTTAATTCCTAGAAATAAGAGCAGCAAAAATAACTTAAAAGTTAAATAGGAACCTTGTACTCACTGGGTGGCTATAATCTACTGCCAAGAATGACCTTGAAGTTGGACATTCCCCTCTACTCAAGCACCATTAGCAGTATTTTTCAGAAAGCAAGCCATTTAGCTGGTTGACTAGGGAAAAAAAAAGCCAATAAAAATCTACTCTTGGCTACTCACAAAATTACAGTGCAGTGTCTCTTCACCAGCTAGGGGGTGAAGATCATTGTATAATAAAAGTCTTTCATTGTGTAATAATATGAACGCTAGCAGTAGTAATTATAAAATCAATAAATCATAATAAATATGTCCTTCTTATATAATTACTAAATGATTGCAAAACCAATATTATGCACTGGTTAAAATGGAAAAGATTCCAGTTAAAGACTTTCTATAGCATACATTATAGTATGAATGTTAAACCCTCTTGGACAAATGAAGAGAAGCATTATCCTCATCAGAATTAAAACTAAATACCTTATCTTTCAAGCCACTAAAAAGTACTTGATCCATGTGAAAGTGATTTTTATATTAAAATATCTGACATCAAAATGGGTGTGTGTAGTAGCCCTTCCATCTTCAGTGTTTTTTTGACTGATATTATTGTGACTTTTACACAAAGAAAATATAAACATACATATTACAATTCTTCCTAAATTAATCTACTTAAGATTTTCATGACTTAAAATAAATTCCTACCACCTGGGAAATAGTTATCATCTTTCAGCTGGGCATATGAGAACAGCAGCTCCTGCTGAGATACAATAGCTGACTGTCTGTCCTGTAATAGAAGTCTGTAGTCTTTGACAGGACATCTTCTGAATTGTTCATACCCCTAAGAGGCTGCTTGTAGCCTCCCTCAGTCTTGAAGCAGGCTGATTCAAACTTTGCTGCCACTGAATATGAGATCACCTGGGGTGGAGCCTTCCAACTTAGATGGCTATATTGTTATGTCAACTACTGCTGCTCTTCTCTGAGACTCTGCTACCTGCAGAGAGACCCTTGAGACATTCCGGAGACACACCCTATCCTGCTGGTCACCTACAGGCTGGCTCCAGGCACCAAGAATGGATTGACGGGGAATGCCCCCCTCCCCCCTTTATAAACACAATCTCTTAGTACACTCGAGGGCCTTGATCAGAGAAAACGTATCTTGGCCTCATTATTTTTTGTCGCCTTCTAGTCTCTCTCTCTTTCAGACCCACCTAGCCTGCCTTCCAGCAATACCAGGTTCATGTAGGCCGGGGGCCAGCTTACTACTACTACAGCTGCCGAGAGAGACTTTTCATTCTCTTCCATTCAATACCCAAGACTGACCACCCATCTAAGGGAGTAGTCACATTACAGTATTACCCTAACGCTTTGATATCAGCAGACACCTTGGGTGTCTGTTCAATTCCTAACCTATTTCCTGTGCTTCTGTGGTGACTCTAGTTGCAACGTGGACAATATGAAAACAGCAAGAAAATAGGGGAATTATGTGATTCACCTGCAGGACATTTGTTGTCTATTGGAGGACCTAAGGCTTTTGGAAATACTTAGCAGAAATTATATTTATGTCATAGAATCTGAGGATGCTTTTCAAAATTTTAAACTGCCATGAGAGATCAAGATGAGGAAAAAGGTGTCTCAATAACAAGGATGATGAAAAAAACAAAACGAAACAAAACAAAAAGCCAACTTGCTAACTTCTTACATTTAATGGTCAGCTCTTAGACAGTAAAAGAGATGGAATTCACACACCACTCTGCCACAATCCCTTGTGGTTCTAGCAAATTGATATATGCCTTAGTAACATACATGCTCTCTCAGAACAAATCTTATTACACTTAAATACTGAACCTCTTCACTTCTTTGGGGTTTGCTTAAATAAATAAATATCAAGAAAGTTGATTTTTTTCTTATTTTGAGATATTCCATTTTATTATTCATTTCTTCATTTTAAAAATGTTTGACAATGTACAATGACATATACAAAATATGATTTTATTTATCTTAAACCATCATCTCCTACAACACTCATGCTTGCTGACCCCCATTTCTTTTTTTTTCATTTTTTATTTATTATTTTATTTATTTACATTTCAAATGTTATCCCCCTTCCGAGTTTCCTCTCCACAAGCCTCCTATCCCCTCCCCCTTTCTATACCTCTATGAGGGTGCTCCCCCACCCTCCCACCCTCTCCTGCCTCAAAGCCCTAGTGTTCCCCTCTCCTGGGTCAAGCCTCCACAGGACCCTCCCATTGATAAGGCACTCTGCTGCTACATATCCACCTGGAGCAATGGGCCCCACCCTGTGTACTATTTGGTTGGTGCTTTAGTCCCTGGGAGCTCTGTATTATTCACTAGCCTTTCTCTTACTTTCATGAGTCTTTTCCAATTCTTATATCTTAATAGGAAAAAACCATTATAACTCCAAATATATTTTCATGGAAAATAATTCAATCCTTTCGAGTGCAGAAGCTTCTCCTACCCACGTCTGAAAACCAGAAATGTGTCTCCCAGAAAGTCTTGGACACTCTCCCTGTTCATATTCTCAGAACTTATGCAGATTTTTGTGGGTAATGTGTCTGTGTATATTTACTAAAGTAAAAAATTGCTATTTATATATTTTTTTATATTTTTCATTTGAATTTTGACCATATTTCAGAGATAGCTGAAGGATCCAAACAGGATGTTATAAAAATTAAAATAAAGAAAAAAGTAAAAAATATATTAAGAAACAGAGTAAACATGACTTCCTAACTGTTCCTCAGCCAGGACAGTGTACTCATGCTAAGCATTTCCTTATGTGGTGATAGACCCCGACACTCCCGTTTATAAGCCTACTGATTTACCCACATAGAACAAATACTCCAAGTCTCTTCAACTGCCGCTTACTAGACGTTTTCCATTCTTTCAGCCTGGATATAATTTCATAAAGGAACTGAACTTAAAAACTAAATGAACTAAATTTTTGAAGAGTTCCAATAGACAAAGTTTAATTATTCTTATGTAGATGTTTGTTGGTTTCACTAACCATTTTATTATGATTTTTATTAGGACTTTTTGTTATTACAGTAATCATAATATTAAGTGATGTTGTTATAATTTTCAATATTTTTCTAACTTTTCTTCTAACCATTCTATGTTCAAGAGTTTTCTATACTCTTTCTATTTTATACACTATAATTCCTTTCTTCTCTTCCCTTTTCTTCTACCTCTACATTATATACCCATTTTGTCCATATGAAAGTCCTCCCATCTGGAATCTCTGGACACTCATAAGACTTGGGGACATATAAAGTTAAGGCCCAGCATGTACCTCCTGGTGAGCCATGAACCATTGCTGGCAGAGTAGAGATGTCTGACCCTGTATGTTCTTTGAGGTTCCCCAGAGATGCAGTGTCCTAAGTTACCATCTATGTTGAAGTGTGATTTGGGGTAGTACTGCTGTATTTGTGACCTTAGTGCTTCTACTGACTGGTTTAGAAGTTTGTGTCAACTTGAGAGAAGCTAGAGTCATCACAGAGAAAGGAGTCTCATCTGAGGAAATGCACCCATGAGATCCAGCTGTAGGGTATTGTCTCAATTAGTTACCAATGAGACAAGACCTAACCTATAGGGTAGGTGCCATCCCCTGTCTGTTGGTCTTGGGTTCTATAAGGAAGCAGACTGAGCAATCCAGGGAAAGCAGGCCAGGCCTGGCTTCTGCATGGGCTCCTGCCTCTAGGTTTTAGCCCTTCTTGAGTTCCTGTCCTGTTCTTGAGTGATGGATTATGATCTGGAAGTATAAGCTGAATAAACCCTTTTCTCTCCAACTTGCTTTTTGATCTGGATGATTGTTCACACATATAGAAACACTAACAAAGACAGTGTTCCTGTAATTTATCCTCAATAAATTCATATTCATTAAGTTATGCTTAGGTGGAACTATATCTTTTTGTACATCATTAGTGCCCAAGCTGAGATAATAGATATTTAATTATATCTCACAAGGAGAGTCAAACAACCTTCCTTCTCTTCCTCTTTCCCTTCCTTCCTTCTACTCTTTTGGCAAATATGTACATATGAATACATTAAACTATATCTCACTTTTATCTATCAATATGATTATCCACATATAATTTTCTCCCTATAACTATCTTTCTATAATCTATTTATCTACCTATAAACAATCTTATCTATCCAACTGTCATTATTTATCATCACTAACATCTTCTAAGTATCTATCTATCTATCTATCTATCTATCAATTCAGCTAGCATCTGCCATCTAATATGTTCTATTATTTATCATCTATGGATCTATCTATCTATCTATCATCTAACTATCAATTCCCTCATCTTTCATATATATCATATTTTTAACTATCCTCCCCATACGTATCTTTTAATCACGTAGGTATGTATGTATATATGTATGTATGTAGCTACATAAATACCTACCTACTTATCCTCTTTAACCTGAAAATAGTCATTAGTCTACTTGTGATACAGAAGAACCACTTGCCTTTATGGTACTGATTTTTTTTTTCTGGGAACTTCTATTTGTTGCCTATTCCTTTGAGAGTGCCTGCTTCCTTTCTTCTTACTATTTCCTACAAAATTCATTGTCTTCCCACCTATCTGCAGCTTTCTAAAAGGTGCACAGGACATATACATGTTGAATCTTTAGATGTCTTAAAATTAATTCTTATTACTGAGCAATAAAATTATTTAAAATAATTTTGGTGTTCCATGGAGCTCCCTACTTTCTGTCCCAGTTTCCAGTGTTGCCTTTGAAACATATGTCATCTAGTGCTGTTTCTTTATGTAGAATTCTACTTCTCTTGTTCAAAATACTTCTCTCATATCTGTTGTGTAGTAGTTAGTCGTAGTTAATCATCATTGCATTTCGTCAAACATATATTCAATCCTTCTTGTGAGGAGTAGTTATCTACTACAAACTGAATTGTATTAGATTGGGATATTTCTAAGAGTGTTTCTTCTTTAACAAGACAACACAGCCTAGAGTAACTGTTTCAAGAATTTTGATCTACTCAGCTATTGAAATATGTAATAAAGAGATGTAGATATGGAAACTACTTATAGATGAGCCAGTCTTTAGTGGGTGTTTAGCATGCCATTTGCAAGATGTTGAGTGGAGCTGTCTGTGAGATTTGCAGGGAGCAATTCAGAATAGATATTTAGTATGAGAGGAGTATGCACTAGAAAGATAAACTTTTGAATTAGCACATATATGGTTTTAAAACTGAGCCAGGATGTTATCGCCAAAGGAATCAATGTAGCTTAAGAATAAAAGAGGATTAAGGTCTGGGCCCTGGGGCATTACAATAATAAGGGATCAGGAGGAACTACAAACCAGACTGGGAAAAGGCAGCTAGTCAAATAAGAGGAAATGAAGCGTGTGGTGCCCTGAAATCAAACTAAACAACATACACAACAGAGAAGAGATTGTTCAATGTGTAGAGTGTTACTAATAGTCGAAGAAAGGTCAGGACAGAAATGAGACCATTAAGTTCATCTATATTGAGAAGAGGAAAGGGATTGGGAGTAGAAATCTCCCCAAAGGTGCCCAGAAAGAATGGAGAAAAGGGAGTTGAGAAATGAGTTGTATCACAGTGAAACAAGGATTGAGAAAGCGTTTGTTTCTGAATTTCTTTTAAGTTAAGAAAGAATTGGGACTAATTCATTCATTGAAGAAAATGATTCAATGAAAGCAAGTGTTGCCTCATGTGTCCTTTTTCTTTGTTGATTTTGCTGTGTACTTCATTGCACTGTGGTAAAGTGTAGCACTTACGTTAGCAGGAGATGCATAAGCTCATGGGATGGTGTTCATTGAGATCTCCATGTACTATGTAGATTATCAACAGCATGGCTGGCTTCCATATATTGATGGTGACTACCCAAATAGACTGCAATATCCTCTTTAATTGTACTCATGTAGCTCAAATCTATCACTGCACTTTATTATACAATAATGTTGTCTTGTTGAAGCATAACCTTTCTTGTTTTTTTAGTACATTGAAAAATGCCTTTGTGAGTTGAGACTTGCCTGATCTATATTTTCTTTATTTACTTCACTCTCTGTATCACTTAACAGAAACTAGGAGCATTTCAGTAGGCTTTGGTTGACTATTTTCTTTTACATCTATTAATATAGCAGTTAACTCTGGATCTCTCTCTGGGTTTTGTCACAATTATCCATGACATGCCAAGTCAAATCTCAATAAAGTGAAACTATTATACCACAAAAGATCATTGGTGTTGCACCGTCTCAAAGACATTTCCTTCTTGTTCCTCTCTCTTGCACTCAAGAGATAGATGTTCTCTTTACTTGTATTGGATTTCTGATTGTTTTTGCATTAGGTGTATTCATATCACTGATAAGTGGATATTAGCCCAGAAGCTCAGAATCCTTCATAGAAGGGGAAACAAAATACCCATAGAAGGAGTTACAGAGACAAAATTGGGAGCTGAGACTGAAGGAATGACCATCTAGAGACTGCCCCATTTGAGGATCCATTCCATATGCAACCACCAAACCCATACACTATGGCAGATGCCAACAAGAGCTTGCTGACAGGAGCCTGATATAGCTGTCTCCTGAGAGGCTCAGCCAGTGCCAGGCAAATACAGAAGTGGACACTCACAGTCATCCATTTGACTGAGCACAGGGTCCCCAATGAAGGAGCTAGAGAAAGTATCCAAGGAGTTGAAGGGGTTTGCAGCCCCGTAGGAGGAACTTCAATATGAACTAACCAGTATCCCCAGAGCTCCTTGGGACTAAACCACCAATCAAATAAAACACATTTTGGGACTTGTGGCTTTAGCTGCATATGTAGCAGAGGATGGCCTTGTCAGTCATCAATGGGAGGAGAGGCCCTAGGTCCTGTGAAAGTTCTATGCCCCAGTATAGGGGAATGCCTGGGCCAGGAACGGGAGTGGTTGGGTTGGGGAGCATGTAGAATAGGGAGGAGATAGGGGATTTTTGGAGGGGAAAGAAAGAAAGGGGATAACATTTGAAATGTAAATAAAGAAAATATCTAATAAAAAATTTTTAAAAACATAAAAAATATATCATGACCCCCTTCCCAAAAAAAGATTCTCCTACATTACAGTGAACATCCTTGTAAGAAATCCAAGTTTCCTTTTTTCAAAATATCAAACATGAATACTAGAGTCTTAAGAGGTTCATTTGTCCCAAACATGTAAAGCTTTTGTCTTTAGACTATTTTTTTTTCTTCAACATCTGAAAATCCACCAACTGTCCATACCACTTTCTCCTGAAATACTGTATTTCAGGAAATATGATAAGACATACCTACTCGCTCTTCTACTGATCTGTCAAGCTATTTACTCCAGAATTCATTTCATACATTCATATTATTGACTTAACATTCTTGGGGGATGTGAAATCTGTTGGTCTTTCATGCATGCAGCAAGTCCTGTAGATGCTTCCTGATAAATGTTCAGCAGAGTACAGAGTGTCTGAATGTTGTTCAACGGTCTTGCCTAGGCTTACTGATAGCCTTTTTAATATCAAGTAATATCTATTGACATAGCTACTTTTAAGTAACATTTTTTATATAAATTAATAAATTTCTCAGAACACTAAGTTATGGCTTCCTTCCCTTTGACACGTTTTCCCTTCCTTTTTAATAATGTTTTTCCATCTTACTAAAATCCTTTGGATGCTACTTCCCACACTCTCTTCATCATTCTTAATTGTTGCAAGAACATGTCTTGGAATTCAGAAGAGTATTTTACTTATGCTTACTGGTTTATACAGCACAAAAGAAAACAGACAGGATAACTACTTTGGGCAGATTATGAATGCACGGAAGCCCATGCCCTCTCAGGTATACCACCCACCTTCTTGTTGAGCGCACTCCCTAGACATCCCAGAACCTCCTTCCCTTTAGAGTGTTTTAACAAAATTTTGTCTGGTAAACTTGGCCAATAATCAACTCAATCTTTTCCCCCTTTCTGTTCCACAAATATTGGGACTGGAGCTCAGCATTCAAGAACTTTGTCTTTCTCCAAAGCAGCCTCCATTTTACAGGTGTTTTGGAGCTTTCCCTATTGTGTGCCTATCACTCAAAAATTTCTAAGGGATAGAGATTCTTTCTAGCATTTCTCAGGGACAAAGACAAAGGTACATATTTATTATCATGTCGCATCAACTACTTCTCTTGGTAAACATAAGGATATGTTTTGGATATGAGGTAATCTACCTGCCGGTGGTAGAGAAAGAGAAACTGATTCTATGCTGGCTATAAGCAAGGCAGCATCTTTCTAATAGACAAAGAGTTCATGAAAATTAGAAGTCTGTCACTATGTGTCCATAATTCTTACTCTGTCTTCAAAGTGAATAAAACATAATACAGTAAATAAACAAGTAAATAAAGCCCACAATAAAATCTTTATTACTTTGTTCTGCCTAGAAATACTACATATGGTGTATCTTTCATTTCTTCTTTTGTCCTAGTCGGTAATATCATTTTCTCTTTTGTAAAATTATCTATTAATGGGTCTAAAAAGTTTCTTTTGATGATATATTTTCATTCTTACTAATATAATTACTAAGAAAATAGATTAACATCTATTTAGGTTAGATTTCTATAGACTAGGTAAAAAGAAAAACCTTCGATCACACATTTGGTAAAGGAATATCGTCCACTTCCTTTCTATGGTGATTATTTTTCACTGTAGCTGGACAAATTGAACTACTCTTTGACTAATTAAGACATCAAATTGGTGATGATAAGATGGAATTTGGTTGGCTATTTCATTACAAGGACTATCAGGTCATCACTCTTTGATAGCATGAATAAAATGAATGGGTTCATTTTTAAAAACTCCCCTAAACAGCTAAGTATGTCTTTGCTGAAATATAAAAATCTGCATTGAAAAATCTTTCAGGCTTAGAAATGCATCACTCTTAGTCCACACTAAAATAATTTCTATAAATACAAGCTTTCATTACGTTTTCCTTTTTACCTATTTAATAGAGTGTATTTACAAGGTTTGGCTGGGCTGCACCACTATCTACGAAAATTAATCATTTTTATATTAAATTTGCAGATTGTCACTTATTTACTGGCCTGGGGCAAGGTGTGCTTTACTTTTCTTATCCAAATATTAAAGAACTCCCCTACAGAAAATGACTTTCTAATATTAGATATTCTAGAGAACGGAAGGGAAAGCCAATCTTTGAACTGGAACATAAATGGTTTATGTATGTGAGGCTATGCTGAATTGCACTCTGATGGAAATCAGAAAACTTAGCTGGTAAGAAGATTCTCTCCACTAAAATGACAGGATTTACACAAAATGAACTGTGTGAGTTTCCTGGATGGAGAGATACATGAAAACGAAACATATTGTGCATGTTCTCAGGTTTTATAACAATGTCTTTACTCGTTCTCCATATTGTTTTGGGGGAGAGTAGAGTCGGTGCTTTGTGTGTAGTATGTGCATGTGTGTGTGTTGCATATACAGAGTATATACTGTGCATATGTTTTGTGTTTCAAGACCCTGTATGCGTTATGTGTGTATATGGGTGAAGCATATATAATATGTGTACAGGTATGTGTGCAGTATATAGAAATAATTTGTATTTGTATGGTATACATATATGTATCTGTTGTGTGTGTGCTATATCTGTGTGGTGTACATTTGTTTAGGTGTGTGTAGTAAAGTATGCAGTACATGTACATAGTGTGTATGGTGTATATATATGGCTGTGTATATGTGTCATGTGTTTGTATATGTGTGGTGTAAGTGTGGGTGTACACTTGTTTGACGTGTGTGTGTGTGTGTGTGGTCTGTTTGGGCATATGTGTTATATATCTGTGTGTTTGTGTTTTTGAATAATTAATATGCATGATATTTAGAAAATATAAGTAGACATTCCTGTAACATGTTTGCTTCCCAAACAGTGAGACAAATGTGTGTAGTATTGCTACTTTAGTAGATTTAGGTTTTTACAAGAGTTCATATTTATAGTAAAAATATAATAATAAAGGTAGAGATGATAAAGTTCAAATTGACTCTCATCCAGTTTAGCATTAACATCTTACATTATCATGATATATTTGTTCAATTAGTGAATTAATATTGATATATTGTTTTAAGTAAAATCCATATTATTCCCATTTTCACCTAATATCCTCCCTCTATTTCATGATGCCAGATGCACATTAATTACTTCTTACTCCCACGTAGTTTGCCACTGCCTTGGAAAATGTCTCTCTTTGTCATTGATGTTCTTGAAAGACTATGAGAGTATTATGAAGATGTTTTATAAAATAGTATAAATCCATTTAGGGTTGATTGAATGATAAATCCGAGGAGCTTTTCTAAATAAAATTATTTTGCTACATGCTTGAAGAGAAAGAATAGGCACGTTTTAACATGTCATGTCAAGACTAAACAACAGCCACATGCCTAACCCCACTGAAACCAGCTTTAGTCCCCTGGTGGGATCAGTCCTCCTCAGCTTTCTCATTCGTCATATTGTCATTTTTCTGACACTTTGACATCGCTTTCTCTTTGGAAGGAAAGCACTGGGCCCAGTATACACTTTAAGAGTGAGGAGTTGTGCTTTAGTTTGCCAGTGGAGTGAAATAGATTTATTATTTGCAGATTGTTTGCATGGGGAATTATTACCATTCCTGTTCATTATTAGCTATGTATATTGTTATTACATTATGTATCTCCATTTGATAATTTGTATTCCAACTTTACTTGTTCTGTGAATTTTCATTTCCTAAATCTTATTAATATATTTTAATAATTGAAAACATTAACGTTTTTATTATCTATCTGTCTATCTATCTGTCTATCTATCTGTTTATCTGTCTATCTATCTGTTTATCTATCTATCTATCTATCTATCTATCTATCTATCTATCTATCTATCTGTCTATCTATCTGTTTATCTGTCTATCTATCTGTTTATCTATCTATCTATCTATCTATCTATCTATCTATCTATCTATCTATCTATCTGTCTATCTATCTATCTAGTGTGTGTGCATGTGCTTTGTTGTGTGCATGTGTGTGTATACATGTGAGTACTTGTGTACATGTATATATGCATGTGTGTATGCCCACACATTCATCTGGTATCACTATGTGTGTGTGTTTGTGAGTGAGTGTATGTGTGTGAGTGGATGTGTCTGCAGGTATGCCTGCACATGATATCATATGCCTATGAAAGACAGAGAACAACTTACAGCAGAAGTTCCTCTTCTTGCTGCTCATGAAATCCATGGATCAAACTCAAATCATCACACATGCCAGCAAGTGAGTTTATAAACAAGCCCCACTGTAGTCTTTTAAAGTTTCCTTCATTCTTTTCTGACAGTAAAAAAATCTTCCAGAGGACAAAAATGTTCCTCAGAGATTAAAGCACTCACAGTTGCTTCAGAGGGCCTGGGTTCAGTTCCTAGAATCCATGTGCCAATGAACAGCCATCTGTAACTCTAGTTACACAGGATTCTAGGCCTTCTTCATTCTCTGCAAGCACTAGGCATGCTTGTGTTCCACAAAAGGACCTTCAGCCAAACACTCATGCATGCAAAATAAAAATAAACAAATATTTAAACTCATCCTCAGGCTTATCTTGAACATTTCCTATCCTTGTTGGGATATCAATCATGTTTTCTAATGAACTCTTACTACATTTATTGGAAAATAGTATTAGAAACTAAGTTTGTGGCATTGCAGGTACTCATTCTTCATAGGGTGCCATTGTTACTACCTTTAGTACAAGGACAGTAGATAAATAAGTAGCTTATCTAAATGCACAGATTCACAAATGTTCATGTATGTAAAAATTCATATCAAAGTTAAGTTTTTCGGTGCATGCCCAATGCTATTTTGTCATTAGACTTAAGTTTCTGGCACACACGCCACATGTATCGATAAGCCTTCTCTTGAGTACTTGACTAAAGGCATTCTCTGTCCATTTGTTTCCCTGTTTAGGTCAATTTCTTAAACACTTCTTACTATACAAAAATGCAGCACACAAAAGTAGAATGTATTTGCCGATTGAACCCAGGATCAGGTACACAATAGACCAACACCTCCTACTCAATTATAGTCCCAGACTTCAGAATTAGAATTTTTCACCCCTCACCTACAATTAAAGCACAGACAAAACAGAATGCACACAAAACAAGCATAATAATCTTTTCCAACTAGCACCATAAACCTGCTTATCCTTCACTTACACCACATTTCCATAGCTACTGAGGTCAAAACATTTCTACCCTGGTTCTTTCAAAAGGTCTTACCTCAATTGCAATAATTACATTCTGTGTCTTGGACCTTTGGACCTTTTGGCATTTGGTTCTTCTGTCTATGATACATTGTTGTGACATGTAGCTCTGAATAAATACTTTCCCCCAAATAAATTTAGACTTACAATTCAGGTGGGATGCAGTTCATGAAGACAGGGAAGACAGAGTCAATGGAAAGGCTGGTGGCAGAAGTAGGGCCTGCCTGCTATCTAACAGAATGCAGGGCTAAGATATAAAGCTCAAAATCTACCTGCCGCCCCTCCAGTGCCTTCCACAGGGAGGTCCACATCCTAAACAATCTCCTACTTTCCAAGCACATTAGCCTATGTGTGAGATCTCAGTACTTTTTCTCAACTCTTGTTATAAAACTTAACTGGTATTTGTCAAATAGGTGTTGTGATGCAGCCACACTCTGGCCCTATATATAATAGCTCCACACTCTGTCATGTAATCAGTGATAATAGTTTCTTTTGATTTTAGACTCAATTCGAACTTAAATGAAGAAGAGACATTCCTCTCGATGGATTTATGAGAGAGGACTCCGGAAGAATTAACCAAGGAGAAGAAGACCCTCCCCCAGAGTGGGCAGCACTAGATATAATATCAAAGGAAAATGCAATGCTGCTCGCTTTGCTTCCTACAGTTGAATGCATCTATCTTTGCTACTGCTACATTACAGTATTTGCAGGCGCCTGCCTTCATGAATGAGATATCACAGGTGTGTGTGTATGTGTCTGTGTGTGTGTGTGTGTGGCAACAATTAAAGAAAATGGGATCCTGAGTTTGAGAGAGAGGAAAGAGGGGAATGGGAAGCTGAAAGCAAAGGCACTTTTCATTTCTCTGAATGTACAACAGCTATGCTTTGATTTAAACATAAAGGAGTTGGGGATATGAAGAAGTTTATTTTACAATTGTTTATCAATAAGCCATTTGAAAATTACAGAATATTAAAACACTGCTAATGACTGATGTCATGTCAGAGTTCCTGCAGAATTATTGTATGAAATAAGTAAGAAAGTCAAGACAAAATCAAGAAACAACTACAACATGGATCCCTGTTAACTAATCTATAAAATTAAACCGTTGATGTTGACTACATTTTTAATAAAGTAAAATAGTCAGATCGTATACATCTCCTGGTGCCATCTCTAAAATAATATTATCTGCATCCACTGAAACCAAATGCCAACCAGTCATTTCACTCATTTGTTAAGTAGAGAAAACCCAACCTACATAGAAACATGTTGAAGTTACTATGGGAGTGTGGACAACAGAGTTCCACAGGGCTGTGGGATCTATCAAACAAAAACCTGAAGGAAAAGCATTGCAATATCTGTTATTCTCAAGAAGCCAGTGTTTAGCTGGTGCTTGAGCTGGGTATTGAAATGTAGATTTTAAGTGTTTATGGTCTTTAAAGAATCTCAGATGAAGTAGCAGATATCTGGTATTTGGAGAAGTAATCTTGGTGTTTGCCTGTTTTGGAAGTTGGTTTTAGTGACCCATTTGTCTCTGACTTAATCACAGTAAATGACTTAACTATATGAATATATATTATAAAATAATATCTAAAAGGGCAAATAAAACCAACAACAACTACAAGAATGAAATGCTTCTACTCATTAAAATGACAAGGACAATTAATGTCATATAATTAGTAGTATCCTGAGCTTATGAGGTGAAATACATTGAGTTAACAAAAGACAGTAGAGAACGTGTCCTTCTTGTACCCTGAACCATTAGCTTCAAGAAGAAATCAGCAGAATTCCACTACACCCTTCCGACATGATCTGGTCTGAAATAGGTGAGTCTACCTAGTCCCTTTGTCAGTATAGTTCCCTTCCTTTTCCTCGTTTGATAAGTGTGCCCCTGTAGTGGCTAGTCTTTGGCCCAATCCATTGTGCAATTATTACTTTAAAATAAAGAACTCAAGAAGGTGGACTCCAGAAAGTCAAATAACCCCATTAAAAAATGGGGCTCAGAACTGAACAAAGAATTCTCACCTGAGGAATACCGAATGGCAGAGAAGCACCTGAAAAAATGCTCAACATCCTTAATCATCAGGGAAATGCAAATCAAAACAACCCTGAGATTCCACCTCACACCAGTCAGAATGGCTAAGATCAAAAATTCAGGTGACAGCAGATGCTGGCGAGGATGTGGAGAAAGAGGAACACTCCTCCATTGTTGGTGGGATTGCAAGCTTGTACAACCACTCTGGAAATCAGTCTGGCGGTTCCTCAGAAAATTGGACATAGTACTACCGGAGGATCCAGCAATACCTCTCCTGGGCATATATCCAGAAGATGTCCCAACCGGTAAAAAGGACACATGCTCCACTATGTTCATAGCAGCCCTATTTATAATAGCCAGAAGCTGGAAAGAACCCAGATGTCCCTCAACAGAGGAATGGATACAGAAATTATGGTACATTTACACAATGGAGTACTACTCAGCTATTAAAAAGAATGAATTTATGAAATTCCTAGCCAAATGGATGGACCTGGAGGGTATCATCTTGAGTGAAGTAACACAATCACAAAAGAACTCACACAATATGTATTCACTGATAAGTGGATATTAGCCCAAAACTTAGGATACCCAAGATATAAGATACAATTTGCTAAACGCATGAAACTCAAGAAGAATGAAGACCAAAGTGTGGACACTGTGCCCCTTCTTAGAATTGGGAACAAAACACCCAGGGAAGGAGTTACAGAGACAAAGTTTGTAGCTGTGATGAAAGGATGGACCATTTAGAGACTGCCGTATCCAGGGATCCATCCCATAAGCAGCTTCTAAACGCTGACACCATTGCATACACTAGCAAGATTTTGCTGAAAGGACCCAAATATAGCTGTCTCTTGTGAGACGATGCTGGGGCCTAGCAAACACAGGAGTGGATGCTCACAGTCAGCTATTGGATGTATCACAGGGTTCCCAAAGGAGGAGCTAGAGAAAGTACCCATGGAGCTAAAGGGATCTGCAACCCTATTGTTGGAACAACATGATGTACTAACCAGTACCCCGGAGCTCTTGTCTCTAGCTGCATATGTATCGAAAGATGGCCTAGTCGGCCATCACTGGAAAGAGAGGCCCATTGGACTTGCAAACTTTATATGCCCCAATATAGGGGAATGCCAGGGCCAAAAGAATGGGAATGGGTGGGTAGGGAAGTGGGGGGCACTATGGGGGACTTTTGGGATAGCATTGGAAATGTAATTGAGGAAAATATATAATAAAAATATTAAAAATTAAAAAAAATAAAATAAAATATGTGTGTCTATTTCTAAGAACAATTAATTCCCTTTAAAATATCAAAGTATAATGGAAATATTATTTTCTTTTACACCCCCCTACACCCCCCCCCACACACACCCACACACTTGGTGGTGGTGGTTTTTGCTTTTCTTATACTGCTTGCTTCAGACTGAGTATACTCCATATAACACACTCCTCTATGCTTCTATTATTATAGTTCTTGGATTCAAACAGTTCCAAAGTATACAGAGACCTCTAAGCAGCCACCTGTATTTCTGAAATATTTAGTGCTTGCTTGAAGTGACATTCTTAAAATCAATAATAGTTAATTGCAAAATTAAATAAATAAATAGAATGGACTGAAATTCAGTAAAGCACTGGCTCAAAAGTCAGAGCTCCAACACCCCATACACAGAGCTCCTACCCGCATGGTCAATCTTTTCATTCTTTGGACACAAGATGCATTTTTCTTAATTTGAGAACAGTAAAAGTCATTCATTTCTTTATTTGCAATTAATTGTGAGGGGGAAAAGATGGCCTAGTCAGCCATAACTGGAAAGAGAGGCCCATTGGACTTGCAAACTTTATATGCCCCAGTACAGGGGAATGCCAGGGGGAGTGGGTGGGTAGGGGAGTGGGGGGTGGGGTGGGCATGGGGGACCTTTAGGATAGCATTGGAAATGTAAATGAGGAAAATACCTAATAAAAAATTTAAAAAAAATGTTAGGGGGAGAGAATTCACATAAATGATGAAAATGAAGATAGACTCTCTTTGCCCTTTCTGCCCATCTTTTTCTCTTCATCTGCTAGCCCAAGGGCTTTTCACCTGTTGGTACTCAGATATAGCTAAGGTAAAGCAGTCTTTGGTAATGGCATCTTGTCAAGAAATCAGGTTTAGATCAGACCAACACAATCTCCCATTTAATTTTTATATTATTAAGTTAACCTTAACTCATTCGTCATTGCAATTTTGAGTTCTCCGCAGTCCCATGATTCTTTAGAGAAAGATCACCTGGATATTCTCTGGTAGAGTGCACATGACAAATTCTAAGACCTCGTGTAACAGCTCATCAAATGCCTCAATCCCACTAAAACTTCACTGTAACTTATCGATGCATTGCTATCTATAGGACCTGTTAGGACATTCTTTTCACCCTGAGATCATCAGTCAATTATTTCTGCTTCTTCTTGTGTAACTGTGACTCATATGTTCATCTCATTTCTCTCCTCACACAGAAGAAATTCTGTTTATTCTGCCAAAATTTTTGTTACTGAGTTTGGGTTTACTGTCTTCATAGATATCATTTCAGCTTTGTGGATTTGTGTGTGTGTGTGTGTGTGTGTGTGTGTGTTATCTAGTATAACATTTAGTATGCCATTTGAATGTTCATAACATTTGCATCTACAAAAAGTAGCTTAGATTTGGATTTGTCATACCCACTCATACCTAATTCATAGCAATCCTCAGTGTGTATGAAATTTGCAATTGATGAGTTTACTTTTTTAATTTGATTTTATTTGTAACTTAATTTTTACACGCCATATTCTATTCTCCACCCCCATCCACCCTCCAACTGCTCCACATTCCACACATCCTCCCCACCCCACCCCATCTCTACATGGATGCCCCCATTCCCCACCCCACCTGACCTCTAAACGCCCTGAAGCCTCCAGCTTCTTGACGGTTAGGTGCATCATCTCTGAATGAACACAGACCCCCACAGTCCTCTACTGTATGTGTGTTGGGGGCCTAATATCAGCTGGTGTATGCTGTCTGGTGGTCCAGTGTTTGAAAGATCTCAGGAGTCCAGATTAATTAAGACTGCTGTTCCTCCTACAGGATCTCCCTTCTCATCAGGTTCTTTCAGCCTTCCCTAATTCAACAACAGGGGTCAGCTGCTTCTGTCCATTGGTTGGGTGCAAATATCTGCATCTGACTCTTTCAGCTGCTTGTTGGATCTTTTAGAGGGCAGTTAGATCCCTTTTTGTGAGCACTGCATAGCCTCAGTAATAGTGTCAGGCCTTGGCACCTCCCTTTGAGCTGGAATGCAAATCAAAACGACCCTGAGATTCTACCTTCTACCAGTCAGAATGGCTAATATCAACCCCTCAGGTGACAACACATGTTGGAGAGGTTGTGGAGAAAGAGGAACACTCCTCCATTGCTGATGAGATTGCAAACTGGTGCAACTACTCTAGAAATCAATCTGGAGGTTCCTCAGAAAACTGGAAATAATCTACCCAAATACCCAGCTATACCACTCTTGGGAATATACCTAAAAGATGCCCTACCATGCAACGGGAGCATGTATGCCCCTATGTTCATAGCAGACCTGTTTGTGATAGCCAGAACCTGGAAACAACCTAGATGTTCCATGTCAGAAGAATGGATACAGAAAATGTGGTTCATTTACACAATGGAACACTACTCAGCTATTGAGAATGAGGACACCCTGACTTTTGCAAGCAAATGAATAGAACTAGAAAATAGCATCCTGAGTGAGGTAACTCAGACCCAAAATGACATGCATGGTATGTTCTCACTAATAAGTGGAAAAACAAAAGAAACAAACAAAGAAAAATCATCCAGAATACACAAGATACAGTCTACAGAATTTAAAAGACTCAACAACCTGAAGTGCCAAAGTAAGGATGCCTCAGTCCCACTTGGGAGAGAGAAGAAAGCAATCACAAGTGGGGAGGGATGGAGGGACTTGGGAGGGAAAGTGGATGAGGTGGGGTGGCAATAGAGAGAGAGGGGAACCTGATCTGGTATTGGGTGAAAGAAACCCTGAGGGCCAGCAGAAAGAATGGAAACAGGAAACTTCAGGAAATAGGAGGTTGGGGGCACCTCCCAGAATGCACCAGACACCTGGGAGGTGAGAGACTCCCAGCACTCACAGGGAGGGCCATTTGATGAAATGCTTGACAGTAGGGAGAGGGAACTTACAGAGCCCACCTCCAGCAGGAAGACAGGACATCAAGTGAGGGATGGGGTTACCAACCCACAGTCATCCTCTGACTCACAATTGTTCCTGTCTGAAAGAATTGCAGGGATGGAAATGGAGAGGAGCCTGAGGAAAAGATGAGTTTACTTTTTTAAGCAAGAGGATAGCAGCTCACAATGTCTGAGTGATCAAGTCAGTTTAGGGATTAAGAACACAGAAAAGAGAGACCGATATAAAGCAACAAAGGTTAGGGGGGAAAGTGTGACTATAGCTGGATATGTAGAAGCTCCAGGGTGAAGTCTTTAGGGGAATCAAGTGTTTTGGCAGCTGCCAATAGCAGCTTAGTAATTATCTGAACAACTGGAGTAAAACAAGGGGGGAAGAAACCTTTCTCAAATGAGAATCCTATGCATTGGTGAGTATAGTTATATGTACCAGTAATGTATGAAAGAATAGAACAAACACTGGGAAGGACTTGTACGTGTGAGGTTTCATATCACCAACTCACACTTCTCCTCAGGAGTTAAGTATAAACAAGATCTGTTCTATATCCAGTACAAAGTACTGCTTATGTCTCATTTCTGTAGATTATGTCATTTATTCAGCTCTCTAATGTATATACCTCCAGTGTACAGTGGTGACGCTCAGGTACTCAGTGATATTTGTAAGGCAGAAATTTCTGCAGGTCTCCCCTTTTCACATAATGCCCATTCATTTGCCCTCCCCACACAATGGCCAGACTTCTCTGATTCACAAATAACACCAAATCTCACTTTCTATGTTCATGTTCATCTTAGGGTTTTTCATGTTTTGATGGTCTCTAATCTCATAACGATGGCAACCCTTGTAATGGAAAGAATGTAATAGATGCTGGCATAGAGTTCAGAGGTTCAGTCCGTTGTCATCACAGCAGAAAACATGGTGGTACACATGCAGATGTGATTTTGGAAAGGTAGCTGGAAGTTCCATAACTGGATCAGTAGACAGCAGGAAGTAACATTGGATCTGGCTTGGGCTTCTGAAACCCCAAACCTCATCCACAGTGACAAGGTTCCTTAAACAACGGCACACCTACTCGGAAAAGGTTTCACCTCCTAATAGTGTCACTCCTTACAAGTCTTTTAGGACTGTTTCCATACAACTACCACAGTGTTCTCTTTTCTCAGGAGACAAAGTATAGAAGAAATAATTATTGAAGTGTTAGATAGAACTTTATTTTATTATGTGTTAATTGTCTCATTTATTTTATTTTCTTAGCTAATACTTCATGTCTCTTGTGATTCTTGTCTTTTTTTTTTTTAATGATAAGTGGTCCATAAAGGACTTGAGGAGAGATGCTGAGTTCTTTTCCTTTATCTCATCAGCTTGCATTACCTAGCATATATATTCGACTCTTAAAAAACACTGTTGAAGACATTGTTGCCTTGATTTCCTTAGTTCAAGCTTCAGAGCATACTTCTCCAGAGAGTGTTATGTTTGATTGACTGCTAGAAAATATACTGGACAGATTTTAATGATGTCAAGCCATTGATAAAGGTTTACAAGGGTCTGGGTTAACCTTTTTCATTCTTTTAAAAGGGCAGATTACCTCACAGGCCATGGTGCAAATGTCAATGACTCACTGCAAGGAACTGGGTCTAGTCAGCACATGGCTTAATCATTAACTCTATAGAGTGCTAATGAAATATTGATCCCAATATAACACTCTTTGGGAAAGTCTGTAGGTTAATATCTGCCCCCTAATTCGTGTGGGTATATTAAGATCAGTGGGCTGTGAAATGTGCAGACATGGAAGTTCATGACTATCTTTACTCTTGTGAAAACTGTCCAATGTAGTTGAAAGGGAGTCACCCTTGAATTTCAGATTGTGGGGATGATGTATTTAACCCCACTGAAGAGAAGAGAACAGATTTCATGTGAAATCTGTCTGTAAGTCTGAGTCAGACCTGCATGTGACTCATTTAATATGCTTCACAAAGATATTCATGTTTTCTGAAAGAAGAGGGTCAACATGTTCAGGCAGCTAAGTGGCATTAATATCTGATTAGCAGATGATTTGGAGAAAACGTTCAGAAAATTGAGACTACAAAATAGATGTTGGCAGGTTCTCAAGTGAATCTTACACAAGTTTTATCACTTAACATTTTAAAATCTTTAAAACAGTTCCGTCATCAAAATCAAACCTTTAATTGGACATGCCCATCCTGTTGAACCTACACTTTACAAAGTATGACTGGAAACCTTGACCTGGAGATACTAAGTCAGCATCCTTTCCCTGATTCTTTTTACCAATCTTTCTCTCAGGCTAAAACTATTCTGCCCTTGGACAAAACAAACAAACAAACAAATCTAAGAAGAAGTCATTGGGCATCTAGTCAAAACTCTGATCTGTATGGTAAATAAATAATACAACCCAGAGAAGTGTTTGACAATTCCAGTTTCTACCATTTACCCTTGGACAAGTGTTTTACTCATCTCAATACACAGGAATGACATTTCCGTAAGTGCATGTTGCCTAGTGCTTGTGGTCATGCATCAGTCTTTGTTTTCTTTCTGCTGTAATATTAATATTAGAAGAGGTGAGCTGTAACTAGGAATTCCCTTAAAGCTAAGAATGTGTGTAAAGTCATGATCGCCCAGTTTCATTCATTAGTGCCCAGCAATGTGGTTAAATGTAAAGGATGACAAATTACTGGTATGCACAGAGGATTTTTCAGGGAGAAATTGTGAATGAATATTAAAAGAGTAAGGGGCATATTACACTCTCACAGAAGTAGAGGATCAGCAGAGAGTATTAGGCATGAATCACTAAATTATCTGATTAGAAACATCCTACCATATTCATGAAAATTCTGAAGTTATATGCTTTAGCTGAAACATGTATATTTTTTCATGTAATGCCAACAGTTACCATCAAATTAAACTGATATAAAAATAATCAATCTTAGTGTTTGGCAGTCTGTAATTCTAGTGTACTGCTGTGGGACATAGTTTAACAAGTTTGATTTTATAGTTAAATGACTAGATTTTTCATAAACATATTAATTGTGAAATTTCCACTTCCAAAATGAGTGATATAGATCCAATTTCTTTTGCATTTAAATTTTGGTTTTATAATTTTTAAATTGGAGATAATAGCTAACGTAAAATGTTAAAAGGGTAAACTTATATGATATGGACAAATGCATGGTACAGTATGTATGAGCTAAGTGGTTTTGACAATTGGTAGATAAAATGGGGAACTTTCATACCCCTTGGATCCCTTAGAGCACAGCCTCCACTCTGTACATCTCTCCCCATTGAGTACTGCTTTCATATGACACACCTTTGAACACAAATAACCAGTAGATTGCTCTAGGCAGCTTCCAAAACCTTTGATCAAATACTACATTTGTTGTATCCTAACTCTTTTGTGTCTTTTGTATGGATATAGGTTCTATTGGTTTATCTCTTTAAATATCTTAAATCCTGAAGCAACATGGAGAGATTGTCATGTAGTAGGGAGTCAACTTACCCATGTGGTAAATACGACAGGAAGAAGACAAGATTTCAAATCGAGAATGAAAATTATAAAAATAGCACTTTGGTAAGTAAAAGGAGGAACTTAGTATATTTTCTTATTGTATGTTATTTGAAGGGTTTAAACCATATAATTTTTTTTTCAGTGCTAAAACCCACTGAATGTGGCAGGAAAACTGGCTGCGAACACTCGTGGCTTCCCAGAGATTCCTCAGAGTTAATTTACATATTATTTCTGGATCTGATTACCTAATGAACTTCATGCTTAATTTTCATTTAATGTCTAGATATGGAAGTTGTATAGGGCTTTTGATTGGATAGCAAAGATGGTATCGCCCTCACCCCATGGAATGAGTACCAAAGATAGCCTTAAAGTGTTCCTTGAAAGAGAATTTTAACATGGCAAATGCTTCTCTGAAGACTGTAGTCCATTAATGGCATGCATTGCTGATGATATTAGCAGAATTAGACTAATTTTTTTCAAAACTGTCACCTGTGAACTCCGAACCTTCAACTTTCTTGAATTCACTTTCTTGAATGCTGCTGGGCACCTAAGGCTTTCTTGTTGCAATCTGTGCTTGCATGACCCATACAATTCAGTGTGCAACAGTAAACCCTCCTAACTCAGAAGTTCTTAAGAGATGATTCTACTGACTCAGAGGCTTAAAGTGGAAAAAATGTAATTAGCACTTTTCAGCTTCAAAGGACATTATAAACACTGGCTAATTAAACTTCCCAACACCTCCCTGGTACAAATGCATCTTTTTCCCCCTTTCTGGACAGGTTAGGATATCTATTTAAAGCAGGAGCATACAGCTGCTCTTCTCCTGCAGGGCAGCAATGAAATCTCTCTCCACTCAGCAGGAGTTTAGACAGAGTTAAGTTTAATCAAACATTTAATCACCATCATTTTATTTACTAAAAAAAAAAAAAAAAAGTGCCTTGCTTTGTGTTCTGTGTCCGAAGGAGAGAAGAGTGTCTAACTCTCAGGAGATCCTGTCTTTAGAGAGTTTTACATGAATAGACAGGACATGAAAAGCTTGGATTAAAACACTGCAAATAAGAATGTAATCGAGAGTGAAACTTCCCTGTCTCAGGTTAGTTTCTTGTTGTCCATGGAAGCATTGTGATAAGATCTTTCTGGAATGCAAATTATCCTTCTGGTTGTATTACTTTTGTAATTTATCAGAACTAAAGGATTAATTTCAAATAATTTACTAAACTTTGTGGTGCTGGCTACCATATACCTGTCTGGCTAATATCCCCTCACGCATAACTTCTTCAATGAGTTGCCTCCTCAATCAGTGAGTACCAAATCCACTGTATGGTGGGATTTTGTCCTGCCAGCACCCTAGCTATCCTGTTACATAGTATTTGCCCAGAATGTTTTATACCTCAGCCACATGGCTTCCTTTTCTATCCTCAAGAACCTATAGACATTTTCTAAGCCCATCTTTCTGTCACTTCTTATTCTTCTGAACCCACAAATCAGTTTCAAAAGATAAAATGATTTTAACTAAATACTGGCTCTAAGCAGAAATCCAAATAATTGATACCATATTCCAATCACTTATTTTATATAACACATACTGTAATAATCATATATAATAACTCATAAAAGACAGAGTATAAGGCTGCAGTTATTCTCATGTCCTCAAGTTTTGATGGAAGCAGAATGACAACCACTCCTAGGCCCTGATTGTTTTCCGCATGTTTCTTCCCAATCCCTTCCTTCTCTGCTGGACTCCATTCTTGCTGATGTGTTAGACCATCCCTAGGCCCTAATGCGTAATGTTTTTTCCAGTCTAGGACTTACACACTCCCAAAGCAGTACTAACTCAGCTTTAGAGACAAAGTGACCTGTCAGGTCGCATCATGTTCCTAAACTAAATGCTGACTACATTTCCTATGCTGCCATTGAAATACTACGTATCTGGAGTGTATCATTCTTTGTCTTGTCTTTACTTTCTGTCGGAGCCACCGAATGATGAACTTGTTCCCCTGAGTTATTGATCTTCCTAAGATTCTGGTGTTCTAAATGTCTTTATGACTGGTAATTTCCATTTGATTTTAAACAAGCTAGTAGAAATAATTGATGGTATACCGACGTCGGCTTTGAAAGTCTTAGGCTGTTTGATAGGAGAAATGTGTGGAATTCCTGTTTGGGTGATGGGAATCAGGTAGGATGTAGAAGGGGCTATCCAGTTCCATCTGGAAGAACAAACAAGAGAGACAGACAGAGTAATTAGTGTAGTTCCTAGAAGGTTTCTTGTAGACCCTGCCTAATCTTTGCAAGGGTATGCTTGTTGTGAGTTGTTTCAGGAGATGTAAATTAGTAGATATATTTTGCTAGTACATTGAGGCAAGTTCTCTAATCTGCCTTCCTAAATTAAGGAATAGATTAATCTTCACACACTCAAGAGTGTGATCCTTTTGATTTGCAATGCTTTTATACTAAAGTTTAAAAATAAATTGAAAACAATCAAAATGCATTCTCAGTTGGTCAGTATTCAAGGAAGGCATCCTGCCTTTAAGTTCTTTCATGCTGTGGCTTCAGCCATGTACTGAAGGGACAGAATGTTTGATAAAGTCATTACTGACTCTTATGTGTTTGGGTTCAGACCTGCTCTGTAGTTCTCAGTGAATAGAAAAGCAATAGATATTAGAACCAGACTGGGAGGAGCTTACAAGCACCCCCATTCACATTCCTCTGCTAAGAACTCAGGCATATGGACATATCCCAAAAGAATCTGGGAAACAGTTGCCCTGTGCTGTTTGGAGAAAAGATACAAGGAACTTCTATAAGTTCCTCATATGTCCACAATAAGAATTGCTTCATGTAATCCAGAACAGGAAATAATCATGATATCCTGGCATATTGGTAGCAGTATCCAAAGGATGCTTGGTGAAGACTGAAGTGCTAACGGTACCGTGGAGAGAAAATAATGACACTGAGGAGAAATGCATATTTCTGCAAGCTTATTAAAAATATCTCAATACTAACACTTCCATGGATACGTTTTTAGGAAACAGAAGGTGTCATTTCACTTTGCAGTTTGATGAATCCCTCCTATCCTGTTGCATTGTCTTTCAAGAAAAGATTAATGAATTTAATTAAAATACAAGTCATACCTGGAACCTCAGGAACTGCACTCAGAGCCACACCACAGCAAGGTCTGACGTTTTAGGGAGGTTGGTAGTTTGTTAATGTGTACAGACACACATTAACACCTGGTGGAAGGTACCACCTGGAAACTGGGTGGTAACTCATGAGAGTAACTTCTCTCCTTCTTCCATGTGAGTCTCAGGGGTCATACTCAAGACATCGGGCACAGTGACGGCTCTCTTTATCTACTGAACCATATTGCCTAGCATTTGACATCCTTACTATCCTTACAGGATTTTGATTTATAGCAGGAGTGAACATGTGGCAATTTCACGTGTATACATACATGCAAGCAAATTTGTTATTTGTACTGCTGGCATGTATACATGTTTGCTCTATACTATATAGGACTCACCTTCCAAGTAGCACAATGTACTAAGATGGTAGCAGGTAAAGAATCCACTACTTTTCAGGAAATAGAGACTTTCTCCTCAAATGCCTAAAATTATAATTTGTAAATGGTTGGTTTAGGAAAAGACCTTGATTCGTTTCCTTAGATGGAATACAGTTGTGTAGTACTTCCCAGCTGGGCTTTGTGCTTGGTTGTTTTGCTCCTGATTCTTCCAGCTCAGCTCTCAGTGAACAAAACAGCAGGTTCTGAGGAATGGGCCTAGGCACTGCACCTTAAGTAATCCTATGCCCCCTTTTGTCTTTTGTTCTGTTCTGAACATTTGAGTGTTGTTGTTGATTCTTTGTGTTTTCCTTAGCCCTTGATAAAATTTTCTCTCCCAGTCTCTTCACCGAACCCTGAGCTTTGCAGTACATTTCTAGTGTTCATCTAGAAAATAGTGAGGTTTGCTGATAAGCAGAAAAAGTGGTGCCACTCTGAGTAATTAGTAACATCCTATCTAAAATAAGGCAAAAGAACTTTAACACAACTACATGATGCAACACTGGTCTAACACTGAAGACACCCAGGGTTCAATTCTCAATGTTGTAAAGATTAATAAATAACAATGACAAAATGAATATTAATCTCCAGTCTCCTGTCTAGCCATTTCTATAGCCATGTTGGAAGTTAGCTTTCTTAAGAGCATCTCACAGACAGAGGATTCATTCCCCACCCCCAGGAACACAAATAATCCTATGCATGAAGCATATATCTTCTATTAACATGATTCAGAGCCTCCTCCTTGAGGAATATTAAAACCGGCATCCTTGTGTGAAGGAGCGTTTTGACTTATTATTGAGGCAGATTACATTTCAAAGGTCATCAAATTAGTGGGATGAACTTGGACCTATTTGAACCACCTGGAATAACATCAACTAATCCCAAATATATTATCCTTGATCCCCAAATCTCTCCTGTGATAGAAATGGAGTAAGAGGTGGGTCTTAGAATTAGCTTCCTTAGACCCACTCAGGGACAGAGCTTTGGGATATTAATGGCAAATTAGGTACTCATTATGACATGAGCCATTAATTCCCCGGAGGATTTTAATACCTAGGAGAAGATTCAAAGGAAATCCCAACCAGCTGTGGTCTTTTGTACTAAACATCCTAGCATTCTGTTGGAAATTTGTGTGGACCACTTCAAGCCTTACAACTATTGTCTAACAGTAGTATAGTTATCATGTCTTGATATAACATAATAATAGATTATATTATTAAATGTTATATAATATATTGTGTTATATAATAATGTTCTATTATAATATAATATAATGTCTTGCTATAAGTTACATTCCTTACATTTTACTGTAAATCTGATACATTGGTTGACTGTGAAAGAGGGAATGACTTGCAATGTACATTTTTCCAGGATATTCAGCATAGAAAAAACAACTCTCAAGATGTGGGATTGGTTTCACAAACAGGAAATTTAATTAGGCCTAGAGTTCCTCTGAAGATGATGGCTGGTTGATTAGACTAGAGTCCACTGGGTTTTAGCACTCTAGTGAAATAAGAAGAGAAACAATGGAGAGTTTACACTAATTGAGGTGGTGTCAAAAAGTAACACATGGAAGGCTGAGTAAGGTCTTAAACCAGCCCTATGCCAAGCTACCACTCAGCTCTCTACTCTTCCTTGATTTCTCAGTCTTCTGCTGCCACTGATAGCTGTCGACTACAGCTAGTCTTAGTGAAAGGAGATCTTGATGAAAGAATGCAAGTTGACAGACAGTAGGAACTATTGAAGGCCTTTCAGTAGCGAGAGGCTCACGATAAATAAGTCATCATATCAGGAGACCTTCTTTTCTAGACTTTTATCAATTGTATAGCAAAAAAAAAAAAATTGGCTAATCCACTATCTGTGTTTTAATATCTAGCTAATGAGACTGTTCTGCCTAGTTGATTACACCCTATTTAAGCTTGACCTGTGTCTTTGGTGAAGTGCTAGTGAGTTACACATAAAATTATCATATGTAAAATTTTCCATCAAAGTCCCAGGGTTTCACAGATTAGCCTGCAAGGAGGTATTTCACCTTCCCTAACAATAAATATGTATGTAAACTAAGGTTGTCTTTATCTAAATAAACTTACACGAAGACGTAATTCAGTCCTTGTCAGACACTTTGCTGGATTCTATCAATTATTTCTATATTACACTGGGGTCTTAAACAATCCTAGGTGTAGGAAAATGGAGAAATTTCTTCTTCTTTTCTCAGCTTATGCTGTCTACCAGGCTGTCCCCCTGCCTTTTTTTTTTCCTCCGAATGTGTGCAGATGACATATGTATATATAAATATAAAAGAAGCCCATTTCTTTCCAATAGATCCCTAGTGGGCACTGTGTTTTTACCCTTAGGTCAATTTAGCCTTGAGCTCAATTTTCCTCAGCTGAGTGATCATCTTGATAAATTTCTTAGGGCATGATCCCTAGAGAATTTTTTTAAATCTAATTTTATTAAAACTCTAGGATTTGAAACCCTTGTTTGCATAATTATCTATGTTAAGTATTTCTACCGGTTTCTTTGGAGACTTTTCAAGTAAATGCTAGATTTTTTTTTTTTTTTTTTTTTTTACTTTCCATGTTAGAATTTTAGACTTTCTCTTCAATCCAGGAGAAATGTCACAGTAAGAAGACAGTATAATGTGTGTGTGTGTAAAATTAGCTAAGGAGTTGCATAAAAGATATTCTGATGGTCAGAAAAACAGGGTGTCAGTTTGTACCATGTTAGGATATTAGGTTAGGAATTTTTCTTCTTAGAGTACTGACACCTGAGTTATTAAATCATACACAGTGCTGGAAAATCAAGGTTGATTTTTATCTAAAATGTTTCTAAGTTTCCAACAGTGCTTACATTTAAAATAGGACCATGCTGTCATTCCATATGCATCAGAACTCTTGATGCTGCTTTTCTACGCCTAGAAATCTGAAAGCTTCTTCTTACTGTTATGTGACAAACACTGAGGTCAGAGGTTTGAAAGCCTTAAAGGTGCTCACAGGGATTGAGCCAGCCTGTGACTCAGTTCCTGTACTTGCCAATTTAAAAGTCAAGGATCTGAAACTTTTTTGTCAAGAAAACTATGGAAAGCAGACACTACCTTCCAATCAAACCTCCTGGTCCATCCACTGTATGGAATGGCTGTCCATAGTACAGTAGAAGGAGTATGTAACTGTCAACCAAGGCTGCTGGGTTTAGTCTCCTAGGAGACCAGTATGGCTCATCTCTGTGCTTGACTGTAACTGTATTTCTAGAAAGAATTAACCGAGGCGGGGGAGATATACCCTGAGTGTGGACAGCAATGCTTAAGAGAGGATGCCCAGGAAAAAGTGTAGCCATAGGAAGAAGGAAAGACCTCTGAGCATGGACTGTCTTGCTTTGTTTCTCAAACTCTGTGTGAGTCATTCTATGGGAATGACTGGAATATGATAGGCTACCAAGACTCAATGGGGATGACCTTAATCAAAATGCCCAATAGGGGAGATGGAACCTGAAGAAACCACCTTCAGTAGATAGACAGAACCCCTTGGGGAGGGATTGGGTGACTAACCCACCTTCAAAATTTTGACCCAGAATGGTTCCTGTCAAAGAAATGCAGGAACAAAAATGGAAAACAGAATGAAGGTAAGGCCATCCAGTGACCAGCCCAACTTGCGATCCATTTCATGACCAGACGCCAAACCCCGAGATGCAGATACATACAGTCAACCGTTTCACTTAGGTCAGGGACCACTATGGAAGAGTTAGAGAAAGGATTGATGGAGCTGAAGGGGGTGGCAACCCCATAGAAAGACCAAAAGTCTCAAATAAACTAGACCCCTGGGAACTCCCAGGGACTAAGCTACCAATCAAGGAGCATACATGGCCTGGTCCATAGCTCCTAGCACATTTATAACATAGGACTGCCTTGTCTGGCTTCAGTGGGAGAGGATGCCCTCAGTGGGAGAGGATGCACCTAATCCTGTAGAAATTTGATGCCCCCAGGGAATGGGGATGCCTATTCCAGCCCAGGGAGGGGATGGGTGGTGAGTGGGTAGAGCTTCTGCTCAGAGGCAAAGGGTGTGGTAGGTGGAGTAAAGAACACTGGGTGGGGAACCTGGATGAGGGGCAATAATTGGAATGTAAATAAATAAAATAACCAGTTTTTAAAACTAAACTTAAAGATCCATGGTTTTGGAAAACAAACAAACAACAACAACAACAACAAAAACCCAACCAAACAGAAAAACAATGTCTAATGAGCTAAGTGCCCTCGATAGGTGCTATGTTTTCAATGCCTTACCTCCCAGAGCTTCTTGCAGTCTGCCTTGTCCTGTTACCACATCCTTGGTACCACTTCTGTAATTCCACTGCAGTGTTTGCATATAGTCACTAACAATGCTCAACAGTCACTTTGCTAGCAATTCTGTTCAAGGCCATGGCATCCCTGCTGAATACCCTTCCGTGGCTTTACAGAGCAACACATGCTCCAGCTCCCGATTGTTGTTGTCACCACTGTGTGCTGCCCCAACTCTTCCCAGGTGCCAGCTCTTCACCTTGAGTTATGTGGTTGCACTAGGGCAGCAGTCCTCAACCTGTGAGTTACCACCACTTTCAGGGTCAAACAGATATTTACGTTATGACCCATAACAGTAGCAACATTACAGTTATAAAGTAGCAACAAAATAATTGTATTTTTGGGGATCATCAAAACATGAGGAACTTTATGAAAGGGTCACAGTATTAAGAAGGTTGAGAAACACTGCACTGGGCAGTAAGAATTTCTTTGGTCAATGGTAATTTCCTGAGTACAAGTATCTTTATAGGTCATCTTGATCCTTTCAGCTACTGTGATTTCCCATATACCAGTGATTTCCTGGAAGAAATTTTCCACATTTACACCACCACTTATCATGCAAGATTATGTTTGAGATACCTTTCTGTGACACATAAATGTGCCAAATTAGGTATGGCCTTGGTAGGGACAGAATGACATGGTTCTTGCCCCTGAGACAGGTCCAGCAGGCATGGGACTCCAAGAGTGTCAATGACTGCCATGGAAATAAGGCTTCTTTGTATAATAATGTACATATTTTATAGTTCCTCCCTCAAGAAATGTCCTCCCTGTTACCTTTAATGACTCCATGACAATAAGAGACAACAGGAGTCTAGGAAGTGATGCTACTGTCTCAGTCAAAAATCTGAGACCTTCAGGAAAGCCCTTAAAGGTATGGAAAAGAACTCTAAAAACATAAGTAGAAAAATAAATAATTTCATAAGTATGCAAAAATATAAAGATATAATGTGAATTGTATAAAAGGCTTTACAGATCTTAAGGGACACAGGCAGTTACACTATGAGTCAGCTTGTCAGAAAGATACTAAGAACAGGGATATAGACATTTAGGGAGTGGTGGTTGCAGGAGATCCCACCCAGCCAAGTTGTTTGTTTGTTTGTTTGTTTATGCTTACAAAGGCAAACAAATCCTGTGTTTGAGGTTATCCTGGGACTCAGCAAGGTTAGTCCCAAGTATGGCAGAAATGGTGGTTTCAGGACAGGGTCCCACCCAGCTAGCTTATTGTCTGTGTTTAACAAAGGCAGGTAGTTATCTGAATTGTTTTGCATTGTTAAAAGACAATATATGCTTGCTGTCTCCTAAGAATTAAGGGGCTCAAGTCACAGGATGTTGATTCAGAGGATAATCAAAAGGGAACCTGGAACAAATAGCTGAATTGATACATAAATAAAAAACTGGTCATTTGGTCTCCATGAAATGAGCTAGCAGAAGGTGATTGCAGTTCTTTGGACTATTTTCTCTAGCAATAGCTGAAGAGTCTAGACATCTCTGGAGAGGGAACCAGCTCTTGAAGTGATTTTTTTCTAACAGGATTTCTGACTTTGGTCAGAAAAATCCATGAAGGCTGTCTGAAAAGAGAACACAACTCTTTTAATTTTTTTAATGGGAGTTACTTTCCACAGCCATAAGGCCTGCCATGAAGTTCTCAGCTTTTACCATTTTGCTGGGACTTTTTGCCATACCTTGGTCTCCCAGACTCCTTCTGTCTGTGATTATTATAGAGTGATTAATAGCAACAGGAAGGACATTCCTAGAAGGAGAAATATAAAATTTGTACAGTGTTATTCAAACATGCTTGACACCCACGGCAGCCATCAACACTTCTGTAAATCCATGCCTGTCTCAGGAGCAGGAACCATGTCATTCTGTCCCTACTAAGGCCATTCTGGACTCAAAATACATATTTATTTTTCAAGAGTTCAAGGCTAGTATCACTTTCCAAATTGTTCAGCATCTGGAGACTCAAGCAATATCAGATTTTGGTGAAGAGCCTTTTTTGAAATTGTATACATGTTAATTCATGCACTTCTTAGACCATGAAATACAATGCTTTCTTGAGGAAGGAGGGGAAAATGTGGAGTGAGCTTGTTCTAGCAGTCAAATCTACTCTTAGTCTAAGTAACTCTAGAACTCTGAATTAGTCCCTTGGTACCTTTGGAATTCCTCACTTTTTTAACCATTAAATTTGGAGTTAAATAAACCTTAAAAGGTCATCTTGAGTATTTCATAAGAAAATATTGATCAAGGACAATGCTGGCTAGTGGCTAAATAAATAGCATTATTATTTTTTTATGTATTGTTATTATTAGCTGGGTTTCCCTGAAGCATTCTATGAGCCTGTTTCTGAGTAAAATGATAGCAGCTAAGATAGGCATATTCACAGGAATGCTCTCATTTACTAGCATGGAGCTCCAGATACAGGAAGCTAGATAGCATGGGTAAAAAGAAATTCACTTTTGAGAAATAAATATCAGTGGGGGAATTCTGTGGCTCTGGCCTCATTGGTCAGTTGGGTTTTAATAACATTGCCAATGTGATCCCTAGAAGCTTTACCTGAGTAAGCTTAGCCTCAGAATCCAATTAGCCCTCCCCCATGCCATCATTCCAGCCAGCATGGAAATGGGCCATTTTATTATAAACTAATTACTATTCACTTTTTATCAGCCAACAAATCGATTTGTGTAGGACCTTTTAAAATTCAAGAACTGCAGGATGAATTTGTTGAAACAAAGAAGGTCATTAGGAAGTCCTATCACCCATCCTCAGCTCTCTCTTGGGTTTTAATTATTCCAGCCACAAGGAGATAGTGAAAGAAGGCAGGTCACTGGGGTCTAGGCAGTGTGAGTCCTCTGTGCTTGGTCTTCCTAAACCTCTGTCAGCTATATGGCCTTTCTTCTTCCTTTAAGACACAGCAGCAATGGCAGGAGACCAGGAAATACCATTCTCCTCTAGTCATCCTCAATTAACCATAGGTATACCGTCCTCTGCACAGCTTGCAGTGTTGGTGAATCCTTGGGAGTAGATGCATTGCTCTAGGCCAAGCTGAATTGCCCTCACAATAACCTCTGAAGACAGTAACTTGTTTATATAACTGTTTGGTACCTCAGAAACCGAGGCAAGTTCCACCAGCAGGAGGACACTCTAATTATAAAGAAACCCATAAATGTTAACATGACACCCTCCAGCTATACTGTATAACTTATCATCATTCCTGTTCCTTCTCCTCCATTTATGCTAGACTATTATACTTTACAATTTTTATTGTTTATCTCTCACTTAATTTCAGTCATTTAGATTTATAATTATAGTACCAACACATTTTTTTCACTTACATTTTTCATTATTTTCCTGTGAAAATATATAATGAAAACTCTCTCTTACTTGATGAACAATACTAGACACTTGTTTTTTTTTAAATCTAACAATTCATTAAGTTTGAGCTTTATATTTCTCCAATATATGATGAACAGAAATGAATTTCTCAATATTGAATGTATTAGTTTCCTCAAGTGCTTAAAATTATTATTTTTAAATTACAGGTATTATGACCAAGTTAGTCCATTCACGAGTCTTAAACAATCAAAACACCTGGGATATGCATGGTGTCCTTATGAATCTTGATCTGCCGTGCATATTTTAGTTGTAAGTAAGTGCAATCAGGCACCTTCATCTGTGAAATGATTGTGTCTCTTCACAAAATTCTGTGGGAATTTTTTTGAGAGGATCGCTACTATAAAGTGGTCTTAGCATATATGAGAGTTGTGGTATAGATTGATTGTGACAACCCTAACAATCTTGAGTGACTCAGACACCATCTACTTAATTTTACATCTCATCCAATTTGGGGATGAAATGTAATTTGGTACTTTTGAAGTTTGGAATTAATGGAAGTGGAATCTGAGCCTGCCTAGAAGTCAGGATGCTCGTGCAAAGCCTCTGGGATTGTGTGGGTTTCCTATGAATCAGAGAGAAATTGAAGGATCTAAACAGTTTCTGCCGTTTTGTCCAGTGTCTCATGCCTTACTCTGTAAATCGCCATTTGTGTTAGCCTTCGGTTACTCTGATAAAATGTCAAGCGACTCAATTCATAAGGAAGAAATGTGTGTTTTAGCTCACTGCACCGTATCTGATCTGTGCTTTCCTGGCTCCATTGTCAATGGACTCATGGAAGACAAAAATGAGCAAGAAAACAGGTATGTTGTAACACACAGTTCAAAGGATGTCCCTGCTGATCTTCCATCTTGGGCTGAAGTCTGCAGGCTCCACTACCTTCCTACAGGGTCGAGGCTGGAACCAAGCCTTTTGCTCATGGGAGACGATGGTCCCAAACCAAAGGACGGAACATTTTTCTTTAGTTGCAAACTAACTCCTGGCACAAATAAATTAACAGTTTGTTTGAGTTTTGTGGTAATACTCATACTTTTTTTTTTTTTTGTCTCCCTGAAGTTTTGTATTCATGCCTCTAGATATGCTGTTGTTTTATCCATTGTTTTTGTTTGGTTGATTTTGTTTTGTTTTTATTTTTGTTTTGTTTTTCTTTTTCATTTTGCTTTTTTCTAAAAGTCCAGTGAGAAAACAGGAAGCAGGAAGAGAATATAGCAGAGCACAAGATTTCCTAACAGTGGGAAGGGGGACCTCACACCTGTGACCAGTGAAATGGAGCCTGATAACTGTAAGGCAGCAACCCTGAAGGGTCTCTCCATAAACTGATGGGTTAGATTTGAAATCAAAAACTAGTGTTTTTCCATCATGTGGCATTCACTGTGTGTTCACTTTCTCTTAGGTCCCTCTGGGTCTTTAAACTTATGCAAGGGCTTCAAGTATCATCCAGTCTCTCTAGCAACATGTGTAATGGTTCTCTTTATAAAGCTATTCATGAATACTTTGCTGTTCATACATAGCATATATCTTAAGAATATTATATTAGCAATAGAATTTTTCTCTAAATATCTATGTTGTGCTAGATTCTGTGTTATTTACATTATGTTGGCCATTTAAAATTTTAGGAAAATTACTTTATAATGAAAATATTTTCCAGCCCATATTACTTATACTAAAAATTTATGATGCTAGGTGTCCAAGTCACATGTTTTGTTGTTGTTGTTTTGTTTGTTTGTTTGTTTGTTTTTAAATCAACTTTCCAAAAGCAAAGTCATCAGATCAAGGAAACCTCAATTGAGAAAATACATCCCGGAAATGGCCTTTTGACAAGTCTATGGTGTATTTTTCTTGAGTGATGTTGGGCAGGAACATCTCACTGTGATCACTGCCATCACTGGGCAGGTAGTTTTGAGTGGTATAAGAAAGCAAGCTGAGCAATTCATGAGGAGCAAGTTATCAATCAGCATCCGCCATAGCCTCTGCTTCATTTCATGCCTCCAGCTTCTCGCCTTGAATTCTTGTTCCCTCTACCCTCAATGATGGGACAGTACCTGCGCTTATTGATGGAAAAATCCTTTCCTCTCCAAGTTATTTGTGACCACAGTGTTTATCACAGCAATAGAAACCTAACTCAGAAACCAAGGAATACACATTTATGGTTGAAAAGTTATATTTACCTCTAGATTTGTTTTACACACTTTTTTTGCCACCACGGCACCTCAAAGGACGAGTTACCTGTATCACAATGAGAACATGAAAGAAAGGGTACAAATTTGTTGTGTGTAGGGAATTGAAGAGTATTGAAGAGGAGTTAGATAAAGGGAAATATCTTTTAATATATGTATTAAAATATATTTTCAATTAAGATAGGATCCTTAATTTACATTTGCTTTAAGTCGCTTTGGAGCCCCTTGCATAGGGAATGACTAGATTTTCACTGTCACCTCTACCAACAGACTGCAGGATGTCTTACTTCATGTGGTATATGGATACATGGAAGAATGTAACGTCATTCAATGTATATAAGGAAAAATAAATGTTTTAAACAGTGAAAAATATCAACGTTGCCTTTATAAATGGTTATATACATAACAATTTATGTGTTCATGTATATGTATGTCCATTAGTATATAAATATATGTATATAGTCATATATATATATATATATATATATATATATGTATATACTCACACTCAGATATACACATATATTTGTTCAGGCATCAAGGCTGCCCTGGTGAGGGTTGTCAGAAACTTGAAAACCCTAGAACTCTCTTACCCCTAGAAACACATTCCAAGTTTCTATTGGATGATACCAACTTCTCATCATCAGTGTTTTCTCCCTAAATAAGTTTTCAAATGTAATAAATACTTAACACTTCAAGCTTTAAATGCTATGAGTTTATGTCCAGAAAACAGGCTTATTAAATATTTGGATAAATTCTTTAAAACACAGACTTGCTAGATTACTACTTTTAGTTTTTAAAACATCCTCAATAGACCTAGATATGTGTGTCTCCACACCAGATGTGAAGACACACATACACTCTCCTCTGACCACAGTGGCCAAATGGAAGACCATTTCCTCAGAAGTTTCACAAGAATAAGAACAGTAGGAAGAATATTTAGCTGGGTTTGTTTTATGTTTTAAGGACCTTTTTTTTTTTTTTTTTTTTTTTTTAATGTGGGAAGGTTGGCTGTATTGGCACCTTACATAATACTGTGGTTACCAGAAAAGTATTACATTTCTTGTTTTCTACTAATTTCATCTAGGAACTGAAGCACGATATTTTAGGTTTCTTCATGCTAAAGCCCTGGACATATCTCCTTCATGTCAGTTAGCTTCTGCCTTTATTTAAGTAAACTGAGATCCTCTAAGGAATGTATTCCTTACCAAACTCCCATTCTGCCTAGCTCCTGGCTTCCTGGTTTTGGATTAATCTCATTTGATGCATTCCTACCTTCTTTTCCCTTCCCTCTGTTCAAACCTCCCCTCTCCCCATTCTGAGGCCTCTCTATTATAAGTTGTTAATATTTTAACATTTGTTCTAGTTTTAGAAGACAAAGCACGCATTTGCCCTACAATTCCAGGTTAGAGTCTACCAATTTGAAAAAGTCAAGGCAAGAATTTATGGAGCTAATCACACCATGGCCATAGACAAGAGAATAAATGCAGTTTTGCTTCTTTGTTAGTCTGAAGTAGATTTCTCGACTCTTACACAATGTAGGAGAATTGACAAAGGGATGTTACTGCTCTCCGTGGGCCCTCCATTGACATACCCAAAGAAAAGTGACGTTATACAAACAAACATTGAAGCTCTATTCCCAGGGGATTCTAGGTTGGACCAAGTTGACAGCAAAAGGTAATAGTCACATTTTCATTATACAACTCCCTTTCAAATAGAAGCTTGTCTCTGTCATAAAAGTATGGTGCTTTGAAATGATGTGTTAACACAGTCAAGTAATACAAGAGGGTTACTTTTTCCACCTCTCTTTGCAAAACACTGAAGGCTAACATAAGTATCAAATCTGGTTACTCTCCTTGGTATGGGCAAGCCTGAGCTTTGAAGTTTATGTAAAGAGACCAATGTTCACTTCTGGAACTTTCAGAATCCGTTCCAGTTCCTTACACCTAAGACAGTCACATTATCTGGGGGCAAGTGACACTCTGGATGAGACCTTCATGATAAGGCATCATTATTTGAATAAATTCAGTTTGGGAGAAGGCTGCAGACCCATTAGTTATTAGCTTCCTCCTCCCACTGAACACAGTCTCAAAACAAAAAGCGAAAAGCAAAAAACAAAAACCGAGGCATAAGCCCAGGTGCATATTTCACACATAGGAGCTATTTATTTCTAAGCAGTTGGAATACAGCTCAATTCCACAGTGGAGAAGCAAATTTCTTCCTGAGACTTCCTTTCTTGTCTATTTGGTTGTTTACATTTTTAGCTTTCAGAAGAAAAAAAAAACTGTCAGAATAAAACAAAAGAGGAACACATTTGTCTCTAAAACACACACATTAGTTACTTTGTCTTACTTATTCTGAACAGGTTAGCTGCCAGTGTTCAGTAACCTGCTTCATCTTCATACAGGCCTTCAGCATTTCATTTTTTCCTTGACATCCACACTGAACTCAGAAGAATCCCTTATTTATTTTAATGTGATTTTAAACACTGCTGTGCTCAGCATCTAAATCTGTATCAATCTAAGCATCAGAGTGAAGGCTCATCTCAGATACAAGTACAAACACATGCATAATATCTACTTATCTATTTATCCACCTACCTAACTATCCATCCATGCATTTATAATCTCCAGATGCATACATACATGAATACTTGTGTATATGTATACATCTATGTATACATACACATGCATGCATATATATGCTTATGCCCACATAAACATACACTCACATATAAAAACATACATAAATATATGCATATAGGTAAGCGTGCATAAATAGATACATGTACATACATATCCATATCCACATGAGCATGAGTGTATACATACATCTATATGCATGCATGCACACATGAAATATGCATATTTTTATTTTTCAACATAAATATCTCCACAAAGACATGCCTATATAGACAAGTATATATGTATATGTATTCACATGTGCATAGGCATATATTTCCAGATGCACACATAGAAATGTATGTATGCTTATACATATTCAAATTTATAGGAATACAAATTTGTGAAGCTTAAATTTTCACTACACCATATTTGCTGTATTAACTAATTGATATTGTGAAAAATTACAAGGAAAATGTGAACTTAAAAGTAGAATGGTTTATTTTGGCTCACAGAGTATCTTTGAGCCCTGGATCATATCTCTGAATTACTTTCAATCCTCTGGTGTGGGACCATGAAAGGCAGCCTGTTTTCTGGTTGAGCTAAGTTTAAACCCTGGAGACCCAGCAGGTGTACCTGCAAGGAACAGAAGATGTTTGCTATGCCATGCCAGACACCATGTTCCTGACTCAAGACCTCAGCTCCATAATTCTGTGGTGATCAGTCATATAGGGCAACACCCTGAGCCCCTGGTATTCTGTCTGGACTCTATCCCTACAGTTACCTGGCAACAGCCAGGTATTCCTGGCCCACTATAAAGGGGCTGCTTGCCCACTCCTCCCTCTCTTACTCTCTTACTCTTGCCTCTCTCTCTTGCCATCTTGCTCCCACTTCCTCGGCATTCCCTTCCCCCCTCTCTCCATGTGGCCATAGCTGGCCTCTACTTCTTTACTTTCTCCTTTTTCTCCCTTTCTCTACCTCTACTACCCTCTTAGCTCCCCTTCCCAGAAATTCCTCCCTACAAAAGGTATTTAACCTCAGGCCCACCCTGAGAAAGTGGGGGCACAATTTTCACTCATCATAACTCAATCATGACAAGAAATGTCTTAAAATCGTGGACTGTCTCTTCTCATCGGGATCTGCAGTACTGGAGCAGTGGAGCAGGTCTTCCTCTAAAGAGCTGCATCTAATCTCAGGCAGGCGGCCTCTCTGCATTCTCAGCTACCGTCTCCACCAAGCCAAGCCGCCTGCCCAAGCAAGCCAGGACACTCTCATCCCTATAAAAACCAGCCGGAGCTCTCCCCTCCTGACCTTTTCCCTTCGGCCCTGGGCCAGAGCCAGCTCTGAGGGTCCCCACTCCATTCTCAGTTCTTGGCATCCAACAGCATCTGCAGTGCTCAAGAGTAAGATTCTCCCTCCGTGTATCCCGGAACCCCCAAGCTAGACTCTTGTAGTTTCACAGGGACCTCAGACTTTGTCTTCCCACTCCTGGAGCGGGGTCCTGCAGCTTCTCACAGCCCAACGCCTGCCTGGCAGTGGCGTGGGGTGCATGCAGTCTCAGGACGTGGCATACCATTATAACCCACACTCTGGTAACAAAGAAGCATCATGGCAGAAGAAAATGTGGATAAATGCTGAGCAGTTCACAGCAGCAGGGATGAAAATAGGACAGGGCAACAAGAGAGGGGAGGGGCGAATAGAATGGAATGGAATAGAGACAGAGTTACAGAGTTGAGGTTAACAGAGCCTGAGGTTGTAAGTCACTACATGGGTAGCTGCTGGAAACAGAATATACAAGAGCAGGATGGTAAACAAAGAGATTTGAGAATATTAAAACATGTAAGTCTGTCCCATTATTAATAGTTTGACATTCATTGTGCTTCCAATAGCAGTTCTATGAAGAAAATCAAGGACCATACAGTGCTATGGAACTACTGATAGATAAGGTTTCCTAATTGGATAGATGGTGGTAAAATTGTCTATCTATCTACCTATCTATCTATCTATCTATCTATCTATCTATCTATCTATCCATCCATCCGTCTGCCTGCCCACCTACCTACCTACCTACCTACCTTTCTAGATGAACTATTGTAAGTGGGTCAAAAGCAGACTAGTTATCTTTGCCAGCTGAGAGGCAGTGTGATATCAGAGCTTTGGGCAGAGTATAATATAAAGAGAGAAAGATGCAACTGTGGGGCAAAGAAGGAAGTCCCTCAGTGAGAAGGAGAAGGGCTAGGCAGGTGGGCAAGTCAAGTCACAAAGAAGAGAGGAAATAGGCACTCTCCTCACATAGAGAATATTTTAGAACACGTACACTTGAATGCATAAGTCTCACAGTATTTCCCCAGTTCCTCAACTAGTTTATCCAGGATGCTGCCTTGTGGAGGGATGATACCACACCTGATTATAAAGGACATTCTCACAGAGGCCAAGGATTGTCCATCAACTCTCTGCCACAATTTCTGTCCCTGATGGGACCCATTGTGGCTTTTTCACCTGCCATCACTTGTATAGTAAAGATATTTATTTATTTATTTATTTATTCATTTTATTATTTTTCTTGTTTTTAGGGGTTTCTTTTAACAGAATTGAAACATTTAAAATTTTCACCAAGCCATGAAGTATTCTATTTTTCAGCCAAGCTCCCCTCTTCCCCCCCAAGTAGGACACATAAAGTTTAATTTCATGACCTCTTCTACTGATGTATAGCAGTCATTTTTCCACAACATTAGACTAGGTAATCTATTCTTAGGGGAACCTTGTCAAGCCTGACTGATATTCTACATTTTTCTTTCTTTCTTTCTTTTTTTTCAATTTTATATTATATATATATTTTGCTCTTTTCCCTCCTTCATAGTTTCTGCTATGGAAATATGGCAATAATAATACAACAACTATGGAAAAATGAAATGCTTTTAGCAACCCATGATGCTAAGATGAAGCAAGGGAGAGAAAGGTCAGGCTTGAAAATGAAATAAAATAATACATTTGCATCTTGAGAGAAACCCATGGACTCAGTGAGTAGGTTCCCATTGGTAGGATGTTTTGAGTCAAATTTTCTACCATAAGATGGATGTTGCTGTCAGAGAAATGTGCTGGCAATGACAGCCACAGACACCAGTGCTCGTGCAGAGGAGACTCTAAGACACAGCAAGATTTCAAGTCTCTTGAGAGAGCATATCACTGTACTTGTTTATGGGGACCTCAGGACAGCAGTCTCATTTCCTTTGGGCTGAGCTCAGTGCCAAGATTAGAGTAGGCATGATCTTTATTGTCTCAACTAGGCTTGGCACTTCCTCTTTTCCCCCACTTTCTATCCAATGGTCAATCAGAAAAAGGACAGAAGTCAACATGTTCTTATTTTCTCTCTGGACAAACAAGATACCGGGCAGCTGTCAGATTGAAAAACCTTCAACTCACAATCAATTTATGTGTGGTTCAAACAACTAAACTGGGAAGGCATTGTAAAAAGTGCAGGTTAGCTGCAGGAGGCCTGGGCCAGATCAGGCCAGAGGGTGGGAACAATGAACTGACCCAGATAACTTTTGCAGTGTCTAGCTTACTGGGACTGTTTGTTTGTTTTTTGTTGTTGTTGTTGGGTTTTTTGTTTTTGTTTTTTGTTTTTGTTTTGTTTTGTTTTTTTAAAAGCAAAACAGCAATCAAAAAATTTTGTTTGGTCCATTTTTACAATAACTCATAGGGCTCTGGGTACTTTTCAAATTAAAGAATGGAGACCTTCCTACAAAACTTCTCACAAAATTATGCATTCTTGATTAAGAGACATAATGGCATTATCATGGGATTATCACAGTAGAGAGTCCAGCCAGTGCTTTGAAATGGCTAGAAAAATTCTCAGAGCCTCGAATATAGGGGATAGAAGTTGTGTTTGCATGAAGGGGATCTGTAGAAAGCAAAGTGCCCCTACATGCAAATGAGACAGGGAAGCCACGGGAACAACAGACAGGATACAGTAGGCAAGGCCCTCTTCCCACCCTATGGATTTGCCAATGTCATGAATGAATCTGGTGCTAACTTGTGCCTCTGAATCTCTTCTAATGGCACAAGTAACCGCTTAAACTCCGTGTGCGTTCAGCTATACTTGGAGGGATGGGGTTCAATGAGCTATGATGCTTTTCTCTCGGATTTGGGTGATGTACCGCCCTTTTGTGTTTTCCATTCTCTGAGGTTATGGTTTATAATTTCAATAAATATGTAACACTGAATAATCCAGTCATATGTAAACATCAAGTGCATTTATTATTTCATTAGGTGACTAGAATTATAGCAGTTAGTTAAAATTATTTTCATGAAATCTCAGTATTCAGTGACAAAAATAAAATGCCTTGAAATCCTCCCTGAAGGATATATGGCTCTGGTAAAAATATTTTGGCTTCAAGGAAAGGTTGAGAAACACAAAATATTTAAATTCATTTATTAAAATAATTGACAATATTTCCTCATATTGTACACAGGCAAAGCCCGCTTTCCCTATTATCCTTAAGTCTTGCTAATTCACCTATTTTCAAAGTAATTAAATTAGTATCTTCTCATGTAGCCTCCCCCAGCCTTGAAGCAGGCTGATTCAGACTTTGCTGCCACTGAATATGAGATCACCTGGGGTGTAGCCTTCAGACTTAGATGGCTATATTGTTATGTCAACTACCACTGCTCTTCTCCTAGACTCTGCTACCTGCTGAGACCCTCGAGACATTCCAGAGACACATCCTATCCTGCATGTTGCCTAAAGGCTGGCTCCAGGCACCAAGAATGGACTGTCTGGAGGTGGGGGGTGGGGTGGGATGGGCCAACACTTAGAAGCACAGTCTCTTAGCAAACTCTCAGGCCTTGATCAGAGAAAAATTTGTCTTGGCTTCATCATTCTTTTCTCACCGTCTAGTTTCTTTTTCAGCCCCAGTCTGCCATCCAGAAATCCTGGTTCATGTAGGCCATGGGCTGGCTTACGCCTACAACATTCTCAGTTAATATTAGTCACATGTGAACTTCCCTCCTTTGCTTTCAGGTCATAGCAGAAGTAACAGTTGTGTGCTCCACCACTGGGCTTGAATATTGATGTGCTAAATGCTTGGTACTTCAGAGTTACGCTAAGAAACAAACATACCAACCTGTTAAAATAATCAGAAAATCAACATTATTCCTTCTAGCCTTATTGCTTACTTTCCCTGAATGGAGAGCTCCTACCTTAGTTTTACATTTTAGGTCAGTTTGAATGTGTCTTGTTCTCAGCCTGCATTCATTTTAATTTTTGAAAATTGATATTTCTCTTATAACATAGTTTCCTTCCCTGACTTCTCCTAGCACCTTCCACCTCTTCTCTGCCTTAGGTCCACCCCAATTCTGTTTCCTCTTCAGAAAAGAGCAAGCTTCCAAGAGACAACAGTCAAACAGGATAAATTGCAAGTTCTCATATCAAGCATGGACAGGGCAACACAAAAGGAAGAGAAAAGTCCCAACAGTAGACAAAAGAGTGACAGACTCACCACCCACTCTCGGATAGGAGTCTCAAAAAAAAAAAAAAAAAAAAAAAAAAAAAAAACACCAAGCTAACAGCAATTGTAGCTTGTGTTGTGCTTGTGCTTATCAATTCAGTTGCTATGGATCCATGATGCTTTAGTCTGCCTATCAGGGGAATCTGATCTGAGGCCTTACACCCACTCCTAAAGCACACTTTTATCACCAGCCTTATTCAAGCTTTTAAAGGAATAGTCATTGTATAGACATGATTGATGGAGTCACTGGTCATGGATGGCCAACTCATTTTATTGCCTCTCTAATATCTACAGAGGTGAGGAAGGCCGAAATGAGGACAAAGGGATAACTCCTTCATCTCACACTCATTCCTGTGGCAACCAGCTTCCTGCTCCAAGCTTTGATTCTTTAGGTTAAAACCAGGTGTAGATATTATGGAGAATGACCTATCATGAATTAGATAAAGAATGTTCATTATCCTCTCCATGAATTAGATAAAGGGTATCTATATTCCCCTAACACATCACTTTAAAAGTCCTGTGCCAAGAACAAAGATTGAAGACCTAATGTCTCTTCTATCAGTGTTGGACAGATCAAACATAGTTTGTGCTCTTTCCTTCACTGTCCTTTAACTCACTTGCCTGACATTTTCTTTCATCTTCCATTCCCTTTCCTTTCTCTACCACTTGATCTCTTCCTCTCTCCCATTCCCTCGTCTCTCCTTTCCTTTTTTCCTTCCTCCCCTGTATTCTTTCTTTCTTATTCTTTTGTTTCTTCCTCCTTTTCCTTCTCATTTTTGCTCCCAGGGACCAAGATGTTAGAAATCTATGAAACTAAAGTAAATATTTAGCTGAAGTCTATTTTCATATCTATTTATCTATATGCTGACATAATTAGTGATCAAAGGTTACATTTTTTGAAATGACAAACAATAAATGAAAAATGTTAACCCGAAATTAAAAATATAAATATTTTCTTATTTGAAATGGTGTTACTAAATATGATTGTTGCTAAAATACATGCATGAGTTGTCTCAATAAATAGTAGCAAGCAAGAATACACAGTGCATAGTCTGTTAGACATGCCAAGTAGTGCCTTTTGTCTTGTTGAATGAAGGCATGAATGAATGAACAAATGAAATCCATCTGAATCTGCAGCCCAATTACAATTAACTTTGCTTGGCCTAGAACACTAAATAACTTCAGGTTTTTTCAAAATCAGCTTCATGTCAGCATTGTCCCTCACTGTGTCCAGGAACTACACTTGTAAGTCAACACATTTTCTAGAAAGCCACTGCAAAAACTGATGCTAAAGAAGACATTTTGGACAGTTGAAAGAACCTAGTGGGGAAACCCCCACTCAACTCCCTATTCAGCATGCACCCAAGAATCACGAACAGAACACAACACCTTGATGTAAAAACACGAGGTAGTTTAATGGTGGAGCTCCGGGTCGAATCATGTCTCACACAGGAGACAGTGGATTCGAACACAAGGCTCTGAAGCTAGGGGTTTTTATGGGGTAAGGGGCTTAGGGGTGTGGAATTCAGCATAGGGACACACTGTTGGCTTATTCAAACATTAACAGAAAGATTACATGTCAGCAAAAGGGCATCAAGACTTTGTTCCTGTGGTCTGGGGACTTATCTTTGTTCACATAGTAACCAGTTGATGTATGACTTTACCTGGCGTCAAGGGGCAGTAGACAGAGGGGAGGTTCCGGCAAGATGGTGTTGACTCAGACAAGATAGCCTTGCATTCTTTTTCATCTTTGCAGTCAAGCTGTTCTTAGGAATGTCTTAACCACAGCCCTGTCTGTTCTCCTTTTTTTTCTCGGCCCCAGGCTGCGAGCTCATAGACAACTCTTTTACATGAATCACAAGTTACAAAATCTCATTTTCCTTCACAGTCCATGGAAAGAACTTGCTTATCTCCTGTGTCAAATTCCAGCTACAAAATAAAGCAGCCAAAGAGCAGAAATTACTAAAAAGGATGCCATGTTGGTCAGCATGGTTATCAACTTGACAGGGTTTAAACTCACCCTGGTCCTGTTTGTGAGGCAGTTTCTACATTAGCTTAACTGAGTTGAAAAGATCCACCTTAACTCTGGATGCTATTGTTGCATGGAATGAGGCTCAGGATGGACAAGATACAGAGAGAAAGGGAAGTTGAAGAGCACCATTCACGTTTTCTGCTTTGCTACTCAACACATGACCTTCCTGCTTCTACGAATACCCTTATTTAATATACTGTACCCCAAAACTGAAAACCAAACCTTTCTTTTTTATGTTAATTTTGACTGGTATATTTTTCTCAACAATGACAACTTACTAATACAGATGCATTGATGAGGAACACCCAAGGCTTTTTCTTTTTCTTTCTTTTTTATTTTAATCTCATAGGCTGGAGGAACAATCTTGTGGATGGAATATCAGAGTTTAGATTTAACTCACCATACCTGTAAGTGGTAAGACTTGAACAGGACATAAACTCTAACTCTTCCTAGATTTAACTGTGTGGAACTAACTGTCTACACAGAGACAGATGGGGCAAGAAAGGAGAGAGAAAAAGAAAGGAAGAAAACAGAGAGAGAGAGAGAGAGAGAGAGAGAGAGAGAGAGAGAGAGAGAGAGCAAGCTTCTGTGCTTTTCCATTAGTGGAAGGAGCATATTCTTTTATGGAGACACAGACGCTACTCTCCCAGGCTCCTGCTGTGCTATTCTGCATGTAGGATGATTCACTCATTCGAAGAGAGGCTGGCAA